>NC_087277.1:24301195-24607608 GCF_015220805.1 Pogoniulus pusillus
GGCAAATAGGATCTGTTCACTGTCAAGGCGCTGGTAGCTCTTTAAGCTGAGTGAACATATTTGAATACTTGGAGGTGATAGGTCAAGTAGGGAACTTGTAAAAGTAAGGACATTTTCACGTGAGAAATCATTCAGGATCAGACAGTTTAAAGGAAGATAGCTTTTTACTAAAGCTGCAAGATAGGCAATTTGATTGAAGTAACTGCTGAATGTTACCCAGCATGGGCTGGGCTGGAAAATGCACACTTTGGCAAGACAGCTCTATCACAACGACTGTATTTCTTTTTCATTCTTCATTATAAACAGTCACTATCAGCCATTAAAAAGGTTCCCTCAGAGTGCCTAGCTTCAGCTTTGAGGCCAACCACAGAGGTATAAATGTGGCTGTCTGAAATACTGAACAGTTTGCCCAAATTGGGGCTAATGGTGTAGCTGCACGGCCGCACTAGGGAACAGAAGGTACCAACATCTTTGTTCTCCACTCATCTTCGGCAGCACTTAGAAGAAAAGCTGTAGCCTAAGGGGAGCTCGGCATGCACTCGAGAGGATCCTGCAGTGACACCTGGTGTCTAAAACAAAATTATTCCCTCTGAAATGTGGCTGTCAATTCACTTTTTAATGTGATACACCGTCGCTGAAAGACTCAGAGTTCCCTCCCGTCCGTGCAGCACAGCGTTACATGGAATTAGCTGTGGGGCCAAGTGCACATTGACGTTGTTTAGCAGAAAAACAGATGTGACACATTTGTTTCCAAGTGCAGAACTGCAGTGGCACAGTTTTTCACGAATGGCTGTGCTTCTAGCACTCTAGCTGACATGCTGTCACTGCTCCTTCTCAGCTGGTCATTACGCTCATGAGCCTGACCCGTCAGAGAACTCGCATAACGGCCATTTCCACGCAACCTTTGTGGAAGAGCTGAGAGGCAAAACCAGAGATCCGCCAGCTCTGGCACAAACCAGGAATTCCATGTGTGGCATGGTGCTGGAAAGCATGTTAGAGCCACAACAGCTACCTGAAATGGTCCTTGCTAAAGAGCTGACTGACCAGAGTCAGGACCTGCATCTTTACAGATGTGACTGAGATGGAATGTAAATCCAGTCCTCAGGTAATGTCATTTAAGGATTACTAGCATAAGATAATAGTAACAAAGATTTTACAAGGAGAGGCTGAGAGATCTGTAGCCTGGGGAAGAGTGGACTGAAAGAGGATCTTACCAATGTTGATCAGTATCTAAAGGGTGGGGCTGGCCTCTTGGCTGTTTAATTCCTCAACTGCACTCCATATTGGGGCAGAAATTAAAAGCTTGTCAGTAATTCCCTAGCCCATGTCTGGACTTGAACAGCAAAAAGACAAGAAGTTGTCCCCAGGGTCCATGCTCTTGGACAGCTTTAGTGCACTTACTGGTTATACAACATCCAGACAGTAGTGAACAGCCTCAGGTCCTGGCAACCTTATCATGAGCAGTACCTGTGCTACAAAGGCTGCACCCCTCACTCCCCTGAGCACAAAAGAAAGCATGCACCCCAGAGACCATTCTGGACCAGCATGGCCATCCAGTGAGATTGCCAGGTCTTCTGTTGCTGGGAAGAAGGTGGGTACTGCAGGGCACAGGAGACAGCATTGTTTGTGCCTGATGGGGTGGAAGAGCTGGGGGGGGGAGGGCAAAGACAGGAGACAAAACACAGGATTAATTTTCATGTCTAAGATTCCAAATCTGTGATTGAAATCTGTCTTAAGTTCTGGCAGATACACAGGGCAGCAAGCATCCTTCATACACATGTCCCAGTCTGGGAGGTTTCTAAGTCCAAAACAGTGACTTCAACATTCAATAGCCCTGGCAAGTGTGAAGAGAAAAGCTTTGGCATGTATTAAGGATCTCAAAAAGGGGGGGGAGGCGGGGACTGCTGCCAAAATCTCTCCATTTTGAACTTGTTTCCCTCTTAAACTCAGTTTCTGTTGCTGTTCACTAAAGCTGCTATTTCTAAATGAGGCTCTTAGTTTCCGACTGTCCCCTTCTTGCATTCCCACCCCTAGGTTTTTGATGGTACATTCTTAAATGATTAATGACTATGCTTCCCTACTTGAGTTTGGTTTAGGCAGTAACAAAGGCTTTTTTGGCAATTGAGCTTCATCTAGAAACCAAAAACAAGGCTCAGTGTTTCTTAAAAACAAACAATGTTCTCACTGTTTATTAAGGGTATTTGTGTTTTGGGTGTTTTTTTTGGTCCTGTGGTGCTATTTTGAGTTCTAGCATGTCTATTGTACGCAGCCTGGAATGCTCACTCTGGTTGTTTACAGCAATTTCCCTTGTTGCCAGGCTTCTCCTCCATGAAGCATAATTTTGTAGGCAATGTACAAAACAAGCCACAGTGTAAATAAACCAAGTATGTGTGAGAAGTGTTGGCTCAACACTCCTCAAAATGGTCTCTAGCCCTGAAACTGTCATGAGAGCATGAAATGCTAGGAGCAAGTCAAAACCACAGTAGGTACCATCTTGGATTCAATGTTGAGGGATTCTTTTGTTTATGCAGATCTGGAACTTGAAAAGACTTCTCTCATTGTAGTGTCTTTAGGATAGGGTGTGGTGGTTACCCAGATTTCATCCTGGCTCTGATGAGCTCACTTCATTCACAGCTCCTGTTGCCACTGATGTCAGTGCTGGAGAGGACTCTTTGGCTGCAGCCAGCAGAAACTGGTTCTGTAGGGCAGCTGTGGCCAGGTGGCCACACCTGGGAGCTACTAGGGGATAACAGTGCTTTGTACCATTAGGTCTTTGATGGAGAACACATCTAGCTTGCTGGATGCACACCTTGGAGTGCCTTATGGTCTCAGATAAATCCAGCAGTCTGACAATGGTTTTACTGAACTCTCCTGGGGGAGAGCAAAGCCACACCATACCACACTGGGCTGTGAGTTCTCTGGAGAACCAAGCACAATGAAGCAATGGAGAGTGCTCCTGTTACCAGTTCACTCAGCCTGAAAGGTGGCTACAGCACAGCATCTTCCCAGACAGCTAATCCTCCACACACAGCCATGGGGTGTCCCAGACACCACTTCTGCAGGAAAGAAGTCTTAAGAATCACTGTCTAAAGGTTACAAGTCAGGGGGAAGTGTTTTGCAGCTCCACAGGAGAGTGGGGACGGTGCAAGACTGGAAGAGAAGAATCTTCCTGGACTAAGAGCATGCTATCAGTAAACCAGTTACTGATGGGGACAGGGCAGCTCCCACAACAGATTGTGGTGGTTCATAGGCACTGAACAAGGGAGTTAATGTAGATCTTGAGCAGCTTTTTTTCTAGCTGCTCCGTAACTGCAGCTTTAGAGAACAGTTCTGCAGGTGGCACATGGATGCTGCAACATTAGCTCTGATGTGCTGCCAGGATTTGGGCTTCAAAGCACAGTGAAGCTGGTCCATGTTAACTTGGTAAGTTGCACTGAAAAACCTGGCTCCTTGCTTCAGACAGCCCAAGATGAGACCAAGGACATGACATGATTCACAATGTGCACATACAACTTACTGAGTGCTTCTGCTCCCACCAAGGCTAATTTCTCACTAGGGTGGATAACACTGGGGCATCCAAGTGAAGAGCTGACTCAGCTTGAACACACACTCGCACTTCAGAGAAGTTTCTGAGCATTGTGAAGTGGCCTTTGCTGGAATTAACCTGCCCCTGAATCTGAAATTAAGATGGCCTTGTTAGAGTAACTCAGAAATGGTGTTATGGTAGACTGTATGATCATGCAAGCCATCAAAGGAAGAAAGATCCCCTTTCTATTTAGCAGTTCTTAATACTGTCCAGTTTTCTGACAAGCTGGTGAAAGACTGTGTCCAGAACTGCAGGGAATTGGCAGTTGCAGTGCATCTAGATTGCCTCCAGAAAGAGGCCAGCTGTCCTGTGATGTTTAATGTTAGAATGAATTAGGGCTGCTGCCAGTGGGATTTCCAAAACTAGGTACACAACAGATGCTATGTGGAACCCAGACAAGATGAAATTTCTGCACCTCAAAATTTCTGGAAGTCGGCAACTATGTTTCCTAGAAGTATCTGAGGCATTACATGTACTAAATGGCTGATCTGATCATGTGCTGCACAGGCCTGACGTTGGCCAAAAGAAGAGATCCTTTGTTTAGTTCAAATTGGCATGGACTCTTGGGTTCTTGTTTGCTCGTCTTGGTCCACCATCCTAACCATAGTGCTACTCATCTCCCCAGATGCATGCTGTAATTTACTTTCAATATGCACTTTTTCACTTCTGTGGAAAGCTAAGGGGAGTTCCTTGCTTCTGGAGAGGAGGAAGCTTTCCAGGAAAGAATTGCCGTGAACTCCTCGAGGAAGCCACTGGTTTGCCAACTGTCTTGCCAACCTGAGCATTTCAAAAGGGAAAGAGAAACAGAATTTCTCCTCCTCCTCCTTCTTTACTACTAAGTCTAAAAAAGAAACTTCTAAATCACAGTGAGACACTGATTTTAAGTCCACACTGAGTCACTCTCCAATTTTTCAGTTGAAAGAGCTACCTAACTAGCAGTGACATAGTGAAAGAAGTACTTCCAAGTAGGTCTTGCTGTGGTTAAAGAGCACAGTGAAACTGAGACCAACACTGATATGAGTGCTGGTGTGCTAGACCACGAGGCTATGTGATGTGCAGATTACAGACTACTTTTTACTGTTAAACTCAATCCTTCATTCAAATGAAGGCATTGTCAGAACTCTTAATTATTTCTGTTAGAAATGCTGCAGCCTGTTTTAAAAAAGAGCATAAAGTCTTCCTCTGTAAATCTGTGATCATTGCATTGCAATTCCGAGCCATTTGTGTGGTATTCCATAATTTAATTTACAACCTGTTTCTCTCCCTGTGGGCTCTGGTTACAGAATCATCAATCATTATGCAATATTAGCCCTGTGAAGAACCATGCACTGGGCTGGTTTTAGCTCTGGCCCCAAAATAATGCCATTAGTTTCCTCTTCATTACCTTCTGTTCCTCGTAACTGCTGACAGGCAAACTGGAAAATCTTGCCTTTCATTCAATCATCCTGCTCTTTTCCAGCAGTGGGAATTCAGGGCAGATTCAGTAACAATCCTACCAAGTTTCATGGACAGGTTTTCAGCTTCTTATTATCAAGCAAATGTTCTGTGCATGCATCGGAAGCTGCTTCCATGGTTGTGATTCTGAATGGAATTCAAGTTTGCTCAAGGGAAAAATTCCAACAGGCCCAGCCCTTGTTGCTGCATGTCAACGTGCAAACTTTTTGCTTAATTGTGCATTGAGGGAATAAATGCACCAAAATAAATCTCTTAAGTATCTGTAGGTCAGGTCAGCTTACTACAATCAATGTGCCTGGAGCATAATTAGAACTCAAGAAATCGAGATCTTTGGTGTTTTTACCCATGATGGAAAGGCTGAAAGGCAGCTTGTGCTGGAAGCTATGTAAATCTATAGTTATACAATCCCAGTGGAGCACAGCCCAAAACAAGTATGTGGAAACACTGAATTTAGCATGGAGAGCTCAGGGTGGCTACCTTAGTAGCAAAGACCAGGGTCACACTGCAGGAAAATGCCTCTCTGAGTACAGAAATAACAGCCATTTAAAAACACTTTTAAATGATATGATTATAAATCCCACTGAGCAAGATTTGCCCTACCTCTGGAAATATTCAGAATCAGGCTGGATGGGGCTCTGAGCTTCCATGCTCACTGCAGAGCAATTGGACTAGATGAGGGACTAAACATCCCTTCCAACCCAAACCATTCTATGGTAAGAACTAGTACATTCCTGGGCAAGAAATGAAACATTGTTGGGTGGCAGTTGAGACATTGTCCATAGTGAAATCTTGCCCTAGATTTAACAGCCTTTGCTCTCCATGGATTGGGAGTTCAACAGCCAAATGCTGAACTTCCCTGTAGAGAAACCACCATCAAGGTCCCTAATTGGAGAATGACAAATTAAGATGCTGGATGCCTCTAATGTTCCTATATTTGAGTGCGTTTATTTTGTGGTTACCTCATTAAAAACAAATACTCTTCTATTTCTAGGATGTAGAGGCTGAGGTACTTGACATTTCTGACTCTGTCTAGAAGCACAGAAGCTCTGCTAAAGTGCATAGCAGGCATCCTGGGCCGCATCCTCAGCGGTGTGAGCAGTAGGCCAAGGGAGAGGATTCTCCCTCGTTACTCTGCTCTTGTGAGATCCCACCTGCAGTGCTATGGCCAGCTCTGGAGTCCCCAGTGCCAGGAAGGACACAGATCTGTTGGAGTAGGTCCAGGTAAGAGCCCAAAGATCTGAAGGCTGGAGCACTTCTGCTTTGAAGACAGGCTGACAGATTTGGGGTTGTTCAGTCTGAAGAACAGAAGGCTCCAAGCAGAACTTACTGCAGCCTTCAGTACTTCAAGGGAGCTAATAAAAAAGATGGGGACAAAGTTTTTAGCAGAGCTGGCTGCAAGACGACTAGGAGTGGTGGTTTAAAATGAAAAGAGGGAAAATTTACACAAGACATAAGGAAGACATCTTTAAAATTTCCAATGAGGCTGGTGAAACACTGGCCCAGGTTGCCCAGAGAAGTGGTAGAAGCCCCATCCCTGAAAACATTCTAGATAGAGGTTGCATAGATGGCCTTTAAAGGTCACTTCCAACCTAAAGCATTCCATGATTCTGTAAAAATTGAAATCAAGGAGGGGGTGGGGTGGAGTGGGGAGGTGCCTGCATTCAGGGATTAAAGCCACAAACAGATGTGTTTATGTGTCTCGAAGCAACAGAGGAAGAAAGAGAAGTCTTGAATTTAAACCCTTTTGAACAGGATGGAGATTCAAACAGCAAGAACTACTAAGGTATTATCTGTTCAAAAGGCAAGAACATGCATGAAAATGACTACTAAATCCATTGTCACAAATGTCTTTGAGATCAGTGAAGCGGAGATATTTAGTGAGTTGGCATTGCTCAAAACCCACTAATCTCCATGAGCTGACTGAGATTCAAAGCAGACCAGAGAGGAACCCTTTGTTAATCATAATAAAGAATTTGCTGTATTCAAATGAAGTCACAGCAAAGTGGATGGGTGCCAGTGCAGCACCAGTGTTCCAAGAGAAAGGCAAACTAGGAAATTATAGACCCTTCATCTCAGTGTCTGCAATTCAGAAAATAAAGAGCACAACTGAGGAGTAAGTTTGCAAAATGCCTGTGCCAGTGGAGCATCATTCTCTGTAATCTAGTTGCAGATAACTAGCAGGGATAGATGATGTCAGTTAACTAATCTCTTTTCTAAAAGAGCTATGCTACACTTTAGTTATTAAGCTTTAAATACTTAATAATTCATGTGACAGGCTGCTCACCTAATGGTCTGTGGCAGAAGAGATCAATTCTCCTCTGAAATCAGTTTGTTATTCTGTAAAAACAGCTTCATGTTACTGTAGAAAAACAGAAATCTAGGTCCTTAATCTCCTAAATGTGGGGTTTTCAGACAGCTGAACTTGCGAGCAGCACCAGGGGCAATGTGACCACAGAAAAAGAGACACAAAAAAAGAAAGTGATCCAAATTTTTAACAAGAGCTGTACTGAGTACCTTCAGGATGCTTACCTGTGTCACGTGCAATTATCCCAAGGGCGTAGTGTCAGTTGGATTACCTCCTTCTGCTCTGTCCCAGTAAACTGCCTACAAACAGGAGTTGTGTTCAAGGGCAATCTGTGAGGAAATAGTAGAATTCTTAGTTTCATCAACATCTATCATTCACAGCCCTGAGGCTACTATTCAATCCCTCTGCACACCCCCACCCCCCCCTCCTTTTGCTGTCCTTCCTCTGCGACTATAGCTGTGGCTTGACATTCCTGTTGCTCCTTCTCTACATTTTGTGCCCTCTGCCTTTGTTTTCTGAGACTGTGTTTATCTAAGTGACACAGTCCAAACGACTAACTCAGGCAAGGCTGTAGGTGCTTCATTAAGCTGCAGCTCAAACAAAACTCAATTACCTTGCCGTCTGCACCAAATTTGTGCATTGGAATAGCACCTTTTGACCAAACATCTTTTAACGCCAAGTGGCAAAACACTCAAGAAGGCTTAGAGTGACTTGTCCCTCTGCTGCTCTCATCCCTGCTGCCCTATTCCTCTCTCCCAACAAAGCCTGGAGTACCACTTCATTCATCTTTTTAGAAAGAATAACAAATGTTTATACACAAAGTTTGTTCTACAAACACTGGAAAAGAATCCCTTGTATTCAGGAACACTTTCAGTAGCCACAAGGTTTTCTTTTCGCTCACACAAATCGTAGGTGAAGACGCAACACACCTCTACCACAGGCAGCCAGCAAAACAGCTCTAGTGTTTCTAAACAAACCTCGGTCGTTTAGGAACCGAGACATAATTGAAAGGCCTCAGACATTCGAGGCAAAGCATTACACTCGAAAACAATAGCCTTAAGAAAACATTTGCAGCGCTGCCTCTTCAAAGTTCAGGTTTTCAGTTTGAATGGGGGTGCGCTGTCGAAACAAAGCTAAAGCCCTACCCACCAGGCAGGGCAGTAAGATAGGCTGTGCAGCTCGGCCGGTTCCTTGGCGGGGGTGAGGGGGGGTTGCTGCAGCAGTTAGTCGTGGCCGTGACTCCATTACTTTACGCAGAGTGCCTGCTACCCCGAACCCACATGTTTAACGTGGCATGCTTACATTTGTACCGTGGCTGTAAAACAGGTCATGCACCTCATCGGGGTTCCCAGCTCATCCATTTCGCCCTGAGGTGCGACCGAGCCACATCTGGAGCAGCTTATCCATTTGCTGACCGCTGTTTACTTAGATCAAATTGGCAAACTTTGTCACGGAGCAAGATTACAAAGGCGTTCGGGTTGTATTTGTTGTCTCTTTGTGAGGCAGCTCCGAGTCTTACGCAACCCTCCGGTTTCAGTTCTGGGGGCTTTAGGATGGTTGTTTATAACCAGCTAGATCACCGATTACCGCAGCAAATGAACATCACAAGGTAATCGGAGCGAGGCTGGGGAGGAGAGGAGGTCACCCCCTCCGCCATGGCGTGCTAACTACGCAGACACCAGTGATGGCGGGACAGCACCCAGAGGCAGCCCTGGGCGGGCGCGTCCCTGCTCAGGAGCCCCGGCTCTAAACCCTCCTCCTTCGCTCGCCCGGGCGGTGCCGGCCCGTCCCGCAGCCTGCGGTAGGGCTCTGCCCGCCCTCTGCGCCGCCGCGGCCTGCGGGGAGCCGCCACTTAGCCCGCCGCGACCCCGCGCTGCTGCCGCGGCTCCCCGCCGCCTAACTGCGCAAGCAGCGCCCGGCCGCGGGCGGGCGGGGGGAGGCTATGGCGGGCCCCGCTGACAGGGCCGCGCATGTTTACGGGCCGCGCTCTGCCGGCGGCCCGGGAAATCCGCGGCAAAAGCCGAACAGGATCGCGAGCGGGAGCATGGAGCGAGGGCGGCGGGAGCTGGCCCGGCCCTCACACACCCGCGGCGGCGGCGGCTGCGCGGGAAGCGGCGCCGCCAGCTCTGCGCTGCCCTGCCAGCGCTGCCCTGCCTGCCGCAGCGCTTCGGTGTGGCAGTGAGGGGCATGTTCCTGGAGGGGAAAAGTCTGCTTCCTCTGTGCCTCTGCTTTCCCCAAGCGGGGGTACGTGTGTGTGTGTTTGGCGGGTAGAGTGTTTGCGGAGGAGAGCTGGATGGAGGAGGTCAGCTGGATTCCCCCACAGAGAACAGGGCAGCTCGCTCCCCAGAGAGGACGGAGGAGAGAAGCTGAACAGTTGATAGAGTTGGCTTTTCCAGTCTTTTTTTTTTCATTAGGGAAAACTGAGCCATCAAAACTGTCTCTATTTCAGAAGGCTCCAGTGGAGATGACTGGAAGGTGCACCTCCAGTGAAACATCTGCCAGGGAGCTTCCCTGGGATGAAAAACCAACACCCCTCTCCAAATCAGCATTAATGAACCCTTTTATGCTCACTAGAAAATAGGAACATGTACGAGATGGAAGATGGTTTGTAGATCTTAGTGACTCTTTGAGTGATCCTGAAGTTTCTTGGCTCTCTGGTGCTTTGTTCTGCTTACAGCAGGCTCACATAGGATCACAGGCTCACACAGGCTCACAGGCTCACACAGGCTCACAGGCTCACACAGGATCACACAGGCTCACATAGGATCAGGATCACACAGGCTCACAGGCTCACACAGGATCACAGGCTCACATAGGATCAGGATCACACAGGATCACAGGCTCACATAGGATCACAGGATCACACAGGCTCACAGGCTCACACAGGATCACAGGCTCACACAGGATCACAGGCTCACACAGGATCACAGGATCACACAGGATCACAGGCTCACATAGGATCACAGGCTCACATAGGATCACAGGATCACAGAGGATCACAGGCTCACATAGGATCACAGGCTCACATAGGATCACAGGCTCACACAGGATCACAGGCTCACAGGATGTTAGGGGTTGAAAGGGACCCAAGGAGATCATTGAGTCCAGCCCTGCTGCCAGAGCAGGACAGTATTATCTAACACAGATCACAGAACACATCCAGACAGGCCAGAGAAGGAGACTCCACAACCTCTCTGGGGAGCCTGTGCCAGTGCTCTGTGACCCTTACAGTAGAGAAGTTCCCCCTTGTGTTGAGGCAGAACCTCTTTTGTGGCAACTTGCACCCATTGCTCCTTGTTCTATCCCAGGGAGCAGTGAGCAGAGCCTGTCCCCCCACTCCTGACCAGCCCTCAGATACTTATAAACATTTATCAAATCCCCTCTCAGTCTTCTCTTCTCCAGACTAAGCAGCCCCAGGTCCCTCAGCCTCTCCTCATAAGCCATGGCCTCCTGTCCCCCCATCATCCTCCTGGCCCTCAGCTGGACCCTCTCCAGCAGATCCCTGTCCCTCTGAAACTGGGGAGCCCAAAACTGAACACAGTATTCAAGATGGGGCAGGATCACCTCTCAACTAGGCTGAGAGGGTTGAGGCCTCATGCGACCTGGCCTTGAACACCCCCAGGGAAGAGGCATCCACAACCTCCCTGAGCAGCTCATTCCAGAGTCTCACCACCCTCCCACTAAAGAACCTCTTCAAAAGATCCACTCTCCTTCAGCTTTAAACCACTCTCTCTTGTCCTGTCTCTGGACATCCTGCTGAAAAGTCCCTCTGCAGCCTTCCTGCAAAGGATCCCTTCAGCTTTTAGAAAACAGCTGTAAGGTCACCCTGGAGTCTTCTCTAGGCTGAAGAAGTGTGCCTAAGAAATCAAAAGAACAGCTTAATGTGCCTCTGGAGTTAGTGTGGTGTGCAAGCTGAAGGAAATAACAAAGCAGAGTCCCTTATTCCTAGCCAAGTATTCATCTCGAACATTAAGCATTTACACAGCTCAAACTCTACTATCTTGTGATGAGTAACTAGATGCTAAAAATGAAATTGTACCTATTGCCTAATTTATTTGGGTAAACGTTTGTATTGCTGGCAGTGAGTGACAGCTATATTGTCTCTTTTTTTCCCCCTTCAGTTCCACAAGATTTACTGTGGAGTTTCCATGTAAGAGTGAGTCTGTAAGTACCATTTTATGTGGCCTTACAATATTTACATGTTCCTGAGTGCCTGATGGGATTACTTCATTTTGAATGGAACAGGTAGTTATTTCCTTTGCAATTGCTACCTCTGCAAATTCAGCCTTGGCTCTAAGAATCAAGCCAAGTTCTCTGACACTTAACTGAGAAAGAGAAAGTTGACATGCCAGTCTCAGAGTTTTCTTGATATATATTTAACTTACGTGGGAAGTTCCACCTAAGTTAATTAATGAATAGATGTACTTAAAATATTTAAATAGTCATCTTTCCTGTTCTATATCCATCCTTTAATTCTGGTGTCATTTTAGGCATCATTATTCACACACATTGCCTGAGTGATGAGCACAAACAACTTTGAAACTCCCCCAAATAGTTGTTTGGGGTGGGTTTTTTTTGTTGGTTTTTGTTTTGGTTTTATAACACACATACACACAGAGAGTTATTTTGTTGTTTTATCATTATGTGCTCAAACATTTGCGTTCCAGAGGCCTGTGACTTTCTGTCCTCATTGTAGACTGCTCATTTTGGTTTTTTTTTCTGTTTGGTTTGTTTTGGGGTTTTGTCCTGTGCTGGTTTTGCTAAGAAAAAGAGTTTTCTCTGTTGTTCTTTGGTTTGTTTTGGTATTTTCCTTTTATAGTCACTCTGAGTTAATGAGGTAGGAAAATGTTAGTCTTAAAACAGCAAAGACTTAGGGGAGGGGGTTTCCTGAAGCTGCACCGTTCTGGTTGTTCATTCTCTCACAGTCTAGAGATGGACTCTCTGGAATTCCTTTTTGTACCAGTAGGATTATTCAGAACTAGTCAGTATTTCAGAGAATTAATGGAACAGAGTAATGCAAAATAGCTTATGAACATTGCTGCTTCATTCCAATACTTGGCTGGCACTGGAACCTCCTTTAGTGTTGTCTGCTGCAGGGTGGCTTTTCGCTGCACAACAGCCAGACACAGCAGAGTGACCTCATGCTCCTCACTCAGTTGATGAGTGGGGCAGAGGCATGTCAGAGAAGCGATAACTTTGCTTACTGAGGAGGGGGTCAAAAAGGTTGCCACCTCTCATTTTGAGCAGCAGCTAGTAGACAGTTTTCTGCCTAATATTGTCAATCATTGCCTTGTTCTTGAAGGTGCCTGACTGTCCTCCCAGCTGGAGTGAGAACTTCAATGATCACCATAAAGCAAAACAAATGCAAAGTTTACAAAGGGGGTGTGGAGGAGGCAGGTCCCCAAATAAAGAAGTTGGCAGGGGCCCAAATGCTTGGGATTATGAGAGAAGTGAAACACACACATGGCTAGTGCACATGCTGGTTTGAATACTAAAGCTCACAATAATACATTTGTTACACACTAAAAAGTGGAAAATGAATGACTACTTGAGCAGGTTATGCTTCAAAAAAACTCCACAAGTGGTGATTAAATGCACAGAAAATTGAGGGTTTCTTTGCTTCCTGTTGCTGGTAGACTTCTTTTTTTATTAAGGCAGGGAACAGTTAGGGAGGAGAGAAGAGCAGAGGGGATCTCGATTTTAGCTTTAGTGATAATAAGCTGGTATTCATGGGCAAGGGAGAAATGACTCAAATACTAAAGAAAAAGAAATCAAGAAATGTGTTCTCTTCTTACAGACACATCAGAAAAGATAAGAGAATAAAAATAAAGGCAGAGCCAACCAGGACAGTATTCTGGGTGGTCCAGGAAAAGGCACACTGCAATGTCTCCACCTGCTCCTGTGAGGCACAGTAAATGACACCCCTACTAGTGCTTGTTAGCCCTGGCTAGTGCTTGTTGCTACTGGTAGCAGCAGTGCTGAAAGATAGCCCGTGATGGAAGCAGTTCTGGGACCAGCAAGCAAAGTGGTTACAGAATAGTGCCTCCCTGAGCAGCATGGAAGAATTTGGAAGCATGAGGAAGTCTTTCCCTAGTGTGGAGTTTCTGCTTTCAGTTATGATCACAGTATAAAGTAGCAATAGATGAATGGAACAAAATGTCAAGCAGATCACTAAGTAGTTGTATTACATACGAGAGGAAAACTTAACTGAGAGATGGACTGGTGTTTGGAAGATGTATGTGTCATATGAAAGCTCCACTATCCATCAGTACAGGCTAGGTAAGGCAGTGCCAGGGAAGCCTAGGCTGGTTTTCTGTGGCTAATGCACAGAAGTGCCCAGAGGATTTACTGCAAGAAGTTAAACAAGAATTACTCAGAATGAAGTGCAGATCTGCCCCTGTAATTCACCTGCACAGACTGGGCTAAAAGAACTTCTGGAGGGATATATGCTTAGATACATTTCTCATTGAAATCATCTCATGTCTTTGGAGAGAGGTGTTTCTTTATTTGGAGGCATGAACTGATTGCTAAGGGTAGAAGCAAAGAAGCATCTGAAGCACTTCTGCTGTGTTGCAAAGCTGCATACGCGATGGGAGTGTGAATGTGCACATTAACTTTTAATAAGCTTGGAAATCATTGACATGTAAACAGCTGTTATTACAGGCAGAGCCTGCACTTTCTTCAGAGGCATGTCATACTGTAGTACAATCATGAGATATCTCTGTTTAGCTAAGTGATACCATATTACTCCCTGTATCACAAGAATGGACTCAATGCCAGGACGTGGCTGTGGGCCAGGATTGTTCAGCAGTTCACCCCAAGAGTGCCAAGACTGAGTCTCAGAGAAAAAAAATGTTGATGGCTGAGTGTGGGTTATGGCTTGTGTTTGGCTCTTAACTGTTTGTGACTGTAAAGATCTTGCATAGGACTGTATCTAGGACTCCCTGGCTGTCCTCAGAAAGTTTTATCCATAATTTAAGTCCCCTGGGAAGTACTGAAAGAGCAATATGAGTTCAGCTTCAGCTCCATTCATACTGCAAGCCAGACAGGCTGGAAGAAATGGAGCAAACAGTCATTTCTGTCTTTTGTTTGTATGAAATATTGTGAGAGGAGTTATTCTTACTGCAGCTCCAATCTGGCTTGCCTGAGAAGTGCTAGAAATCTTTAACCAATCTGTTGTGGAGTTGTCAACACTGGCTTCTCGTTGCCTTTGATAACACAGCAGGAGTAAAAAAGCATTAGCAGCTAAGGTTACTAATCGAAAGTCAGTGTTCTTTAAACCCCTTCTTAGGATTGCCCTGCCTACCAGCTCAGTGAACTCTGGACTGCCATTCCTTATCCCTCCTGACCCCAAAACTATTTCACCTCTTCTCCCTCCACCAGAATTTGGCTACATGCTTTGTCTGTTACCCTGCCTAGCTTCTCCAGGCTTACCTGTGCTTTGAGAGCTGAGGGGTCATGACCTGCCAGAGTCCTGGAAGAGAGACAGCATCCTGCAGGATGGAGCAACCTCCTGCAAGCAGGCCTGGAATGGTGGTTGTGTCCCTAAGAACCTGTCTGAGCCTCCCTCCTCTGCTGCATGCCAGCACGCTCCCAAACGAGGACCCCACCATGTAATTTTTTTTAACAATTGTTAAAAAACAACTAAAAGCCTGATCATTGGTTAACAAGCTGTGGTTTTATGTTCATCCATCAGTCCAGTCATCTCTGTGGAATCACAGAATTGTTTTGGTTGGAAAAGACCTTTAAGATCATCAACTCCAACCATCAGATAACTCTACCATGGCTAGTGCTAAACCATATCCCTCTTTTAACTGCCTTCAAAGATGGGGGTTCAGCCACCTCCCTAGGGAGCCTGTTTAAGTGGTTGAGAACCTTTTCAGTGAGGGAAGTTTTTTCTAATATCCAGCTTAACTCTCCCTTGGTGCAACTTGAGGCCATTTCCTCTCATCCTAGCATTTATTACAAGGGAAAAGAGACCAACACCCACCTGGCTCCAACCTTTCAGTGAGTTACAGAGTCAGAAGGTCTCTCCTCAGCCTCTTCTAACTAAACAACCCCAGTTCCTTCAGCTGCTTCTTACAAGACCTGTTCTCCAGACCCTTCACCAGCTTCATTGCTCTTTTTCTGGACCCACTCTAACATCTCAAGGTCTTTCTTGTACTGAAGGCCCCAAAACTGAAAGCAGTACTAAAGGTGTGTGCTCACCAGTGCTGAGTACAGGGGGACAATTCCTTCCCTGGTCCTGCTGACCACACTATTCCTGATTCAGACCAAGATGCTGCTGGCCTTTTAGGCCACCTGACCACACACTGGCTCATCGTCAGCTAGCTGTTGATCAACACCACCAGGTCCTTTTTTGCTGAGCAGCTTTCCAACCACTCAGCCCCAAACCTGGACTACTGCAGGGGGTTGTTGTGGGCCCAAGTGCAGGACTCAGCACTTGGCAGAGTGTGGCTTGGAAGCTACTACATCAGCCAGTTCCCTGAACTTCATACCACTGGCCTTGGCCCATCAATCCAACCTGTCAAGATTCCTCTGTAGAGCCTTCCTACCTTCCAGCAGATCAACTCTCCCAGAAGTAACCTGACAATAGGTCTGAATACAGAGTTCAAACAGAGGCTAAGAGTGAGCTGTCACAGAAGTTAACAGACATGTCTGTGCAAGCCCAACTTCCCATTAGCACCATCACCCTCTACAGGAGATCCTTTGGTCTCAGTATTGGTGTTTGCAGTGTTCATGCTAGCACATGGAATCCAATTCAGTGATAACACATTCAGTACACATCTTTCCTAATTTTCTTTCTGGGTTTGTTCCAATTAAAACATTCAGACCTTTGACAACTTCCAGGATGTCTCACTGTGTGTCCCAGGAATGAGGCCTTCAGTAACTCATTTATAATTCAGGTGGTTGTGAACATGAGCCACTAGAGAAGATCACAATTAGATCTAGGTGGTATTGAAATGATACAAAACATTTCCAATCATTTTAATGCTGGAATTATTCCATTTCTATGTCTTTGTGGTAGAAGTATGAAGAAACTGAAAACACCATTTAAATGTTTAAGGAAAAGCTTTAACATCTTTGTCAAATTCAAACCTTTATTCCCAACATTCAGTGTAGGAATTAAATTCAAGAGCATACATATTTTCATTTTTCCACAAATTTATCCTTTATGCAACATCACCTTCAAAACACTGTGACTGATCCACTCAGCCAGGTATCAAGAGGCTAAATACTGATGCAGTGGCAGGAGAAACGACTGGACGTGGTTGCATGTGCCAGGAGCTTTGGCTGCTCTTCTGCTGTGAGATGCTGGTGCTGACATTGCAGCACAGCTGCTCAAAGCTGTGCTAAAACATCTGGAACCATGACTTAGCTGGGTGGGGAGAACCTGATATGCCAGAATTTGCCAGCAATTCTTTTGTGGGTCTTGTCCAGGGAAACACAATCTCTGGAAACCTTGGAAGAAGCAGCAGTAAACAGATGGTTTGTGGAGCTGGGAAAATTGAAACAGCATCCATAGTTTGACATGAAAAGTAACTTTGCAAGTAGTGTACGTTCCACGTTTTCTTGCAGAGAACATGCTGCGTGCTGTATTCCAGGGTGAATAAACACCAAGGCTGTTTGACAGGGACAAATTAGCCCAGTGTTAGAGGTGACGCTCGGCCACACGCCGACATCTTCTGTGTACATTTGACCCGTAAGGAGAAGGGTATTGAGCCCTGGGAAGGGAATTGCTGTAACTCGCTTTCAAATATGAAAGAATGTACGTATGGCTCAAAAATAGCTTGTAAAATCAGGCTGCGACTTTACTTGTAGAGGAAAAGGTAGGGGAAAGCATGTGACAAGCTCAACTGTTTGAACTGTAGCAGGAGGCTTTAATAAGCGGTATAGATGCCTGTAACATACTCAAATGGTGCCTGCCCCTACCCTCCTGCCGTTCGAACAGACTGACTGTCGGCGGGGGTGTGCCGGCGGTGCGGACTGGGCCAGCACCCCGCTCCCCGGCAGCGTGCCGAGGCCGTGCAGGTGGGCGGCGGGGGTCTGCTGCGCTCCGCAGGGAAGTCCTCTCGCGGCTGCGGGCAGAGGCAGCACGGGCCCGGCCGCCCCGCGCAGCGCCTGGCGGAGCCGCGGCCGGCGGGAATCCAGTCCGGGTTTTGGTGCCGGGAACCGGCGGCGGCGAGGAAGGGTGAGCGGGAGTGGACCCTGCACCGCGCCCGACAGCCGGGCCGGGGGGACAGACCGGCGGCGGCAGAGGAGGAGGAGGAGGAGGAGGAGGAGGAAGAGGAGGAGGAAGCCGGCGGGACAACCGCACCGGCACCGGGCCCGCCTCGCTCCGCCCGCGGACCCCCATGGCCGCGGCGCGCCCGCAGCACACACCCACTGCCGCCCCCCGGTGAGCTTGGGCTCGCTCGGCGCTGCCGCTGCGCGCCCGCGGCGGGGCCGCTGCCCGCGGCAGGGGCTGAGCGAGGCGGGCCGGGCGGGCGGAGGCACCATGCAGGCGCGGCGCTTGGCCAAGCGCTCCAGCATGGGCAGCCGGCGGCTAAGTGCCGGGCCGGCGGCCGCGCAGGCGGACGGGGTCCGGCCCACCAAGCCCGAGAGCGCCTGGAGGCCGCCCCTGCGGGAGGGCTCCGCCGCGGCGCTGGAGGAGGAGGACGAAGACGAGGACGTGGTGGTGGAGGTGGAAGAGGAAGAGGAGGAGGAGGAGTGCGGCCTGGGGAGTCCCCCACCGACGCTGACCGGCCACGGCAAGGGCCCTATCCGGGGGTGCCTGAAGGTGCGTCCTGGGAGGGCGGGGAGCGGAGCGGTGGCGGCACCGGCCCGGCCTGGCGCCAGCAGAGGGGCCCGAGCTGGGGTGGCGGGCCGGTGGGGCGGGGCAGGGCAGGGCAGGCCGGGTGGTTCGGTGCCCTGCGCTGCGCTGCATGAGTGTTGAGGGCGGCCGTTGTGGCCCGCCCCGGCTTGGGCGGCCTGCGGCTGGCGGCGGGGCTGCCGCTGGCGCGGCTGAGGTGCTCCGCAGAGGGGCCAGGCCCTTGCTCAACAAGTCCCCGAGGAAGCGGGTGTCCGCTTCGGCCCGCCGGCAAGGCGTCGGCTGGCTCCGGCTGAAAGGAGGCGTGCGTGCGGAGTCGCCGGTAATTGGAGTAGTCCGAGTGCTGGGGATACCGACTAACCTGGGGAGAGTGTGCGGCGGCAGGGCAGGGGCTGCCGGTGATGCTCAGCCCGGCCGTTTGCGCAGGGTTTATTTCGAGGCGAGAGTCGTGCCCGAGGAGTGCAGCTTACGCGGTGTTGTCCTCGGCGCTGGGGGTGGCCGTGGTACGGAGACCTGGGTGGGCTATTTGTGAGAAGTTCTTGCGTGCAGCTGTACTGTGCAGAGGCTCGATGCAGACCTCGTCCCAGCTTACTTGGGCAGTGCCCTGAATTCGGGGTGTTTGGAGCAACTTGCTGAACGCATTCACCGTCTGAGAGCTCGCAGGCTTAGGCTTAATTATCTTACCACGAGGGCTTTTCTGTAGTTCGTGAGGTAACCCAAGTGGTAGGGTTATGTCTGTGTGTAGGTCTGTGGAGAATTCATGTGACGTGTACTGGCTGTGGAAAGTAAATGTATGTGAAAGTTTAGAGGGTATCTATTTGGATTGTTGGGTTTTGGGTTTTGTTTTTAATTTAGGTGGTGGTTCTTACTAAACAGGAGGTCAGGGTTGGCCTAGTAGTAGTGCCACTCTGCCAGCGAGGTTTTCCCTGTATCCACAGAAGGGACAGGGGAAAAAAGAGAAAAAAAAGGAACTAAACCAAACCAAGCTAACAGCAAAAAAAAAAAAAAAAAATCTTGATGGAAAGCAGCAGCAGAAATACAGTTAACCCCAGCCTGCTTCGGAGCAAGCTTCTTGTGAGAGTGACAGGATAAACCTGACCTTGTTGGCTCATTTGGTCCAGTCCATGTAGCTCTTCAGTGAGGTGCTCAAAAGCTAGATCTGGTGGTGGTCTGTCTGGCTCAAACTGTCCATGCTACTGAGGTCTGGCAGGCTGGGACAACTTTGTTACTACAAAATCTTTTGACACTTGGCTGGCAGCCTAAGGATGAAGGGCACCATAATGGATTTATAGTCCCATCAGTCTCTATATCAGATCAAAACTCCAGGTAGCAGAGGAGGCTCCGTAAAACTTCCCCTGTGTACCAAACAAAAAAAGTGTGGAGTTCTCAAACCGAGCACAACTATCTGAACTGTCAACTGGTTTAAGACCGGTTGGATGTGGCCTTAGGTAACCTGGTCTCGTAGAAGGTGTTTCTGCTCACGGAAGAGGGTTGGAACTAGATGATCTTTAAGGTCTCTTTCAATCCAAACCATTCCATGATTGCAGAGGTATAATCTGCATGTGACATGGCTCATCCGAGTGTACTGGTGTCTTTGTCAGACCTCAACATGCTTTCAAATATCAGGTCTGTTAGTGTAAGTAAAGCTTACTGGTATTTCTGCCTTGCTCTTCAGACTATATGTGCATATAAAAACATTGTGCTTGCATGTGTTTGCTTCCTTGGATGGTAAATCTGCCTCATGGGTGAGATGAGTGGAGTAATGGCCATTACTCAAGTCATCTTCAGTAAACAGGTGAAGGTAGATAATTATCTTCTTTGGAGGAATGCTTCTAACCACCATGATCTGCTCAGTTTTTGCTTTCATTGTCTCTACTCTTGAGTACTACAAGATAAGAAAACAATTATTATTTAACTTTTTAAAGAAACTGTCTTTGCTTTCTTTGTATTTCTTTAGAAATTGTTAGTGTAGGAGCATGTAAAACTTCACCTAAAGCTTCTTCCAAGTAATTTTAAAGCAACAGATTAAACGTAAGAGAGTGAAAATGAATGCAGAGGTCCAAATGCAAAACTGCTGATAGGGTAGGTGGGTCACTGGGAAGGTGATAGGACTTGCACAATTTGACTGTAGTTTGCTAAAGAGGATTCCTGGCAAGTGGAGAACTGGGGTCAGTAGCATTTGACTCCTAGACCTGGCCTTCTGAGTTGGGGTCTGGGAGCAAAGCATGTTGAAGGTTTGTCCACTGCTGAGAGAAGGCATATGCTGAAGTGTCCAGTACCCTTCAGAACAAGAGACATGCCAAAGAGCTTCAGAATTTAATCAGATTGAAAGCAGTTGTCTAGGTGCTGGTTTTGTGGTATGCCCTACCCAGCTAATGCAATTAAACAGCAACATGCAGTGGTTTTGGTATGTGGTACAGATGCACACCTACCCTTGATATCTGTACCCTTGGGTGGACTGGCATGCTAAAGCTAGAAGTTTTTGCAAGGTCTGCACAAAGTCACTTCCAGGGAGCGTCTTTGATATGTCACAGGACTTGCAAGGGAATTTATATTTTTGATATAAGGAGGCAAAAAGTACCTGCACCATCATACAGTCAAATTGTCCCCACCAGAGAAAAGTCTACTGTGGGGTTGCACCACTGGTGGTCCATTTTTGACCCCTGCTTTTAAGCGTGGAGGTAGAGACAGAGAGAGTATTTATGAAGAAAAATCTTATTTCTCCAGCTTCTAAAGTCTTCAAAGGACAGAAGAGATTGGACAGAAAAGAGAATGAGAGAGAGTGCTGCTTGTAGGGAAGATACAGAATTTGATTCTTTATGTTGCTACAGCCACATAGAAGTCCAGGTGGAGGACACTGGAGAAGATACTTGTGGCACTCTTTTCCCACTGCCATTGTAACACACTGCAGGAAGAGGCATGAGCATCCTGTGTGTAGTTGGTGGGTAGTGATAGGACAGCCAAAGAGACTTTGAGAACCTCTAAATCTTTGGTGAGTGGTGCTGAGGTTTCTTAATTTGTCAGAACTAATTCCTTCATCTATATGGAGAAACAGGGAACGCTATGGTGCTGGTCTCATGCAGACTCATTCTGCATGGGAACCTCTTCCTGTGCGACCCACACTTGCTGCTTTGGCTGCATCTAAATTTCCAGCCATTTGAAGTTAGATGAAAAACAACAAATAAGCTTCATTGTCAGTCCTTTGTCTTGTAGTGTAGATTTATTTTCAGTCCTGTTTATTTCATGCTCTGTATGGAACTTGGCTACCACAGGTGGCTGCATTAATACCATGCTGGGTTTAATTAAGAAGAGAGACTCCACAACTTCCCTGGGCAAACTCTGCCAGTGCTTGGTCATTCTTGCAGTGAAAAAGTGTTTCCTGATGTTCAGAGGGAAGTTCCTGTGTTTTGGTATGACCATTGCCTCCAGTCCTGTCACTGGGCACTGCTGAGAAAAGCCTGGCTCTGTCTTTGCTCCTTCTCTTCAGGTATTTATAGGCATTGATGAGAGACCCCCTGAGCCTTCTTTTCTCCAGGCTGGGCTGTCTCAGCTCTCTCAGCCTTTTCTCTTGGGAGATGTACTCCAGTCTCTTAATCATCCTGATGGCCCTTTGCTGGATTCCCTTTAGTATGTCCAGGTGTCTCCTCTACTGGGGATCCCAGAAGTGTGCCCAGCATTTCAAGTGTGGTCTCACCAGTGCCTAGTGGAGGGGCAGTATCACCTCCCTCCGCCTGCTAGCAATGCTTTGTCTAATGCAGGCCAGGGCATCATTTATCTTCTTTGTATATAGCTGGCTTGAGTTCAACTTTGTGTCCGCTCAGGTGCAAAAACCTTTTCTGCCAAGGTGCTGTCCAACTGGGTAGTCCTCAGCATGTCTTGGTGCTTTTGAGTTATTTCTCTCTAGGAGTCAGACTTTACGTTTCCCCTTCCTTAACTTCAGGAAATTCCTTTTGGCTCATTTCAGTGTCCTGTTGAGGTCCCTTTGGCTGGCAGCATGGCTGCTTCTCCCAGTGTTGCATGGTCTACAAACTTGCTGAGGATGCACTCTAGATCAGTAATGAAGATCTTGAATGAGGCTGGATCCAGTATGGGCCTCTGGGGTACACCACCATTTACTGGCCTTTAAGTGCACTCTGTGCCTGTGATCCAAACCCTGTGGGGCTGTCTGTCCTCACTGCCTGCTCATTCAGTCCACTCGTCAACGGCTTGTCTGTGAGACTGTTACAGGAGATGTAATCAAAAGCCTTCCTGAAGGATAGAGACTGAAGGGAGGTGAAGGGAGCTTCGCTTCTAGGCTAGTCATTTTGTTAGGCTAGCCAAGCATAACTTCCTCTTGATGAAGCCATAAGGAATTTCTTGTCCTTCATATATCTTGAAATGTTCTCCAGGGTTAGCTGCTTTGTTGTATTCTTTGGAATCAAGGTGAGGCTGACCAGCCTGTAGTTCTCAGGGTGCTCCCTGATGATAGAAGTGATTTTTTTTTTGTGTGTGACCAAAAAATAAGTTTTAAGGATGTGATTTTCGTAGTGTAATAATTAACATTTGTGATGTGTCCTAAAATAGTTGTTTTAGACACATGGACCATCCCTGGTCTTCCCAACCCTCTGCTCTTCCAACCTTGCTTCTGAGAAGCCTAACAGTCCTGCAGATCAACTCTGAACACTTGACTCCTGCTCTGTATTTTCCCAGCTGCCAGATGAGCAATTCCAGTGATAAGAGAGCACCAGAGGCAGACTGGAATAAATTGATGCCTTAGACTTGGCCACCTCGAGGATGGGAGCTTTGCTGCTCAGTCAGTGGGGAGCATGCAGGTTCTGGCTGGTGACTGCTCTGTAAGTGCTGCTGTGGATTGAGCAGTGGTGCTTTTTTCTTCTTTTTTCTTTCCCATCAGAATCAGCCTTACCATTGGCTTTGTAACGTTTCCAAGTGATTTACTGAATTGCTTCTTTCAAAATATCAGGAGCAGCTTGACCATTTCTGCTGTGTGAGGCCAGCCCAAAGACTACAGAAACCTGGTGTGCTAAGAGAAAGTCTTCCTAGTGTCCTGCTGGTTTTGCTTGTTTGCTGAAATCAAACAGGAAATAGAAAGTGAATCAGGAAGGACGTTCATTAGCTCCTGTGGTGATCAATTCATCAACTGGCATTGACGTTTTTCACAGGAGCTGCTGCAAGAGAGAGCACCAAGGAACTCAATGCTCGTGCTCAGCAATCTGTGATGGAATCACTTTCACAGCTCTGGCTCCATGCCAAACTTCCCAGTCCCCAAGGGATGATTGTGGTGACATTTGTCTGGTTGTATTAAAAAGAACGTGTGTGGGTGGTATTTGTTGTTTGACAATAAAACTAATGAAGACAGGAAACCGAACAACTTCTGTGCTCAAACTTCAGATGAAAACACAGCTCTTTAATTGGTGTTTTTGAAAACATAAAGAATCAGGTTTTTGTAAAATCCTGACCTGCCTGAAGTTAGTGGAAAAGTCCTGTTGATTTAAACAGGTTAGGGGCTTCAGCTCGGTTATGTAACTGCATGAACGAATCCAGTAGTCTCCTAAAACCTTCTTGCAGTGGTCCTAATCATTTTAGGTGTTGCTTCAGAGTCTAGAAGACCATTCTGATAATTGGGCATGGAATCAGAGGGCAAGTGAAAGCCTGATAAATACTGAAGTATGAAATTACACAGCTCATCATCTTACCATCTTTAATGTATCTTTTAAACACGGTGGATAAGAGGTTAGTTGACCTCTAGATGAGAAGTGCAATTATGACAAGGAGTCATAAGACTGGATGGTTACTTAAGAGTTTTTTACTGCTTCAGTAGATAAAGTAGCCAGCATCTGCATCGTGCTGGCACAGAGATCTAATTGTACAATCACTTTCTAGGAACTGGACTTTGTGAAGTTGGAGAGCTAAACATTTGAGCCAGCCTGATCTAGCCATATGTGTATAGAAAAGTAGGGATTGGAAGCAAGCTCCAGTCCAACCACCCTGCAAAGCAGGACCACTCAGGGCAGGTCACACAGGAATGCATCTAGGCAGGTTTTGAAGATCTCTGGAGAAGGAGACTCCACAACTTTTCCAGGCAGCCTGCTCGAGCACCCTAAAAGAAGTTCTTTCCCATACTGAGATGGAATTTTGTGTGATCGAGTTTACATCCATTGCCCCTCATCTTGTCACAGGGTATCACTGAAAAGAGGCTGGCTCCATTCTGACAGCTACTCTGCATTCTTAGACATGATAAGGTCCCCTTTCAACCTCCAGACTAAACTCCATGTCTCTCAGTCTTTCCTCATAAGAGAGATTCTTCAGTCCCTTAATCATCCTTGTAGCCCTCAACTGAACTCTTTCCAGTAGTTCCCTGTCCCTCTTGAACTGGGGAGCCCAGAACTGTATTCCAGATGTGACCTAGCTTGAGCTGAGTAGAGGGAGAGGAGAACCTCCTTCAGCCTGTGGGACACACTCTTCTTAATGCTCTCAAGTATACCACTGGCCTTTTTGGCCACCAGGGCACACTGCTGTTCCATGGATAACTTACTGTCAACCAGGACTAGAAAGTCTTTCTCCACTGGTGCATGGTGGTGTTCCTCTCCAGGTGCAGGACTCTACACGCTTGTTGAACTTCATTAGGGCTCCCCTTTGCCCAACTCTCCAGTCTGTCCAGGTCTCACTTAGTGGCAGTACGGCCTCTGGTGTAACAGGCGCTCCTCCCAGCTTGGTGTCATCAGCAAGCTGGCTGAGAGTGTGCTCTGTCTCTTGATCTAGGTCAATTGATGAACACGTTGAACAAGAGAGGAGCCAGCACTGACCTTTTGAAATGGCAAAAGAACTCACTAGGTCAAAAATGCTTCTGACCTCATATTTATCAAGAATATAGCTGTGACTAATGGAAGTGCTGCCAGAGGAAATAAAATCTGATCTTTTTACTTTAACATGCTTCTAAAGAGAACACTGTGATGTAGTTCTTGTTGCTCTTAGGTCTGGGTTTATAGTGGTTTCTTTGTAGCTTCTGATTCATTAAGCCATGGAAGACAGTCTTCATCTGGCTTACAGAGCTATGTAGGAAAAGCAGAATAATTAGTGAGGGTGAATTGGTGGCTGCTAAGGATTTGTACTGATATTTTGCTTCAGCATGCATGGCCACTACTGTTCTAGATAATCATGCTTACTTTCTCAGGGCAGTAAAGAAATGTTTGGTCTTGCAGATGCTTCTGTTCTATGCTGGTAGGCCTTTCTGGTGCAGCAGCCTCTGCAGCACAGCATGCTTTGTGCCTAGGCACTGGTTAAAACCAGATGCTCTTGGTGGAGCCCTGGTGGAGATGATTATTTCATCAGTTCAAAAAGAGGTAAAGCATTCCCTTCGCTATCCTTCCTCCATCTCTCAGCTGTGCACTAACTACCCTGGGCTTGCATCAGAATTTGTTGTGTGCTTTTGTGGGCTACTGAAACAGTGAGGAAATGCATGCAGCAGAGAGCCTGTAGACTCTCTAATTTTGGGGAGTTAAGGTGACTCCCCAAAGGAGAAGGTCTTGTCAGGTATCTTGGTAGAGGGCAAAAGATGGGCTAGTGCAGGCATTGGGAGGAAAAGAAAAGTGAGAAAAGGAGCAAGCCTTCCTCTTGTAGAGAGGAGTAGCTGTTTGATTGCTTGGACTGTGCTCGACTTTATGCTTGGTTGTTCTTCAGGCTCTTTGTGAAGGCTCTTCTCCTATGAGACGTCGTTCCATCCATCTAGTGGTTTGATAGAGGGCTGGTTTCTGGCATGGCTGAGGAAAAGAAGGTCATGTTTGGCCTATCCAGGTTTCTACTACTGTTATTCTATTGCTTCTGAGGACAATTAGATGAAACTCTGTGATACTACTTCTCTGTGTAGTCTGACCCAAAAATAAACTCCTTTAGCACCTCTTCCACTCTGAACAGGAAAACTGCTAAGTGTTTTTCTCTGGAGCTGAACATAATTCAAAAGAATCTCTTAAGTGGGGGCAGTGTTCCTTGCTAGTTAATGTCCTCTGAAGCTCCACATGTCTTACTTCCAGGCATGGGATCCGTTAGAGGAGATGACGATACATGCTTAGTTCTGGTTTTCTAGCTTCTCCTCCAGGCTTTTGATTTCAGGGGTCATGCTGGCCCTTGAAGCTTTCATTCACAGTGCCTCTTTAATTCAGAAGTTAACAGTGGGATAAACCTGTGAACCACTTCGGTTTAATTTCACTGAAATTCCATCATTTAAACAAAGAGCAAAGTCTCTTTATTCCCAGGATGCTAAGGCAAATGGATTACATTTCCATACCTTTTAAGTGATCCAGGGTCTGCAGCATCTCATCTTGGCTGGCTGCTTCCAAACTCACACCATTGCTTTTGACCTTAGAAATCTCACACCTCTCTGTACCTTACTTGCAAGAAACTGAAGCGGATCTTTTCTCTACACACACTCAGTTATATATCTCAAACCAGGCAGAGGAGGGTGGCTTTCAAATGCAGAGGAAGTGATCCAAGGGTTTCTTACTGAGGAGCAGCAAGGCATCATTTCAAAAATCTTGTATTAATCATGGGGAGCTCCCCACTGCCTCTTGTGCTGTCTGATTTTTGGGTGCTCTGCCTACTTGAGCCTGAGTGAGATGATCCAAGAATGTGTTGCCACTGAAACTGCTGCTGTCCTTACTGATCCCAAACCACCAGCATGTTAAAAGAAACAACTGGAGCTTATCATACATCTTCAGCAATGGTCTTGAAATAATTGAAATTAAAGATGCTTCATTTGCACATGAAATTTGGGGAATACAAGCCAGGCTGATAATTCTGTTGATAAGACGGGTCCATGCTTAAGGCTATATTAAGCCTCTTAAAACTTAAGCTGTTGTGCACAACTTCTTCATGTAGACAGAATCAAAATTAGGGACAGCAAAGACAGTAGATGCTTTCCCACTGTCTTCTAGGACTCTCTTTGCATCTCTTACAAGTAGGAAAAATAGGTGTTGAGAGGCATAGCATAGAAAATGCCCTCAGTGAGGACTGAGAGCTTCAGCCAGCATAGTAAGTACACTTGATTTGATGATGCACCCTAATTACAGTTTGTAATTACAACTAGTAATGTAATGAAGATAGGAACAAAAGCATTGGTTTGAACTACCCTGTCCAGCCTACAGCATCATGCTCTTATTCTTATCTCCAGTTCCAGGGGTTTTAAACTTTTGGAGGGGTGGCCAGTAATACTCATGTGTATCTGGAACAACTCTGCTATGAGGGAACTCATATGGAACAAACTCAGCTGAGGGAGCTGGGGTTGTTAAGCCTAGAGAAGACTCCAGGAGGACCTTAGAGCTGCCTTCCAGTACCTGATCCTACAGGAAGGCTGGAGAGGGTCTTAAGAGTATCTAGTGATAGGAGAGGCGGGAATGGTTTTAAGGTGAGGGAGAGTAGATTTAGACTGGATCTTAGGGAGAAATTCTTCAGTATGAAGATGGTGGGATTAGGTTGCCCAGAGAGGTTGTGGGTGCCTCTTTCATGGGGGTGCTTAAGGCCAGGTTAGATGAGGCCTTAAGCAGCCAAGTCTAGTTGTGAGATATATGTGTCCATGGCTCAGAGGTGATGGTATCTAGGGTAAACTGCACCAGTGCAGGCTGGGAGGTGATCTGCTGGAAAGTAGTCCTGTGGAGAGGGACCTGAGGGTCCTGGTGGATAACAAGTTAACCATGGCACAGGAGTGTGCCATTGTGGCTAATGGGATCCTGGGGTGTATTAGGAGAAGTCCGTCCAGCAGATCGAGGGAGGTTCTCCTCCCCCTCTACTCTGCCCTGCTGAGACCTCATCTTGAATACTGTGTTCAGTTTTGGGCTTCCCAGTTACAGAGGAACAGAGATCTGCTGGAGAGGGTCCAGCAGAGGGCTACAAGGATGATTAAGGGACTGGAGGGCATAGCTTATGAGGAGAGGCTGAGAGTCCTGGGGCTTTCTAGTCTGGAGAAAAAACTTAGAGGGGATTTGATAAATGTACCTGAAGGCTGCCAGGAGCAGGGGGGACAGGCTCTGCTCACTGCTCACTGCTCCCTGGGATAGGACAAGGAGCAATGGGTGTAAGTTGCAGCAAAAGAAATTCTGCCTCAACACAAGGGGGAACTTTACTGTGAGGGTCACAGAGCACTGGAACAGGCTCCCAGAGAGGTTGTGGAGTCTCCTTCTCTGGAGACCTTCCAGGCCTGTCTAGATGTGTTCCTCTGTGATCTCTGTTAGAGAGTATTGTCCTGCTCTGGCAGGGAGGTTGGACTCGATCTCTTTGGGTCCCTTCCAACCCCTGATACGCTGTGATCCTGTGGTCATGGATTCCCAGTGTTCAGTGCTCCTCACTGTGTCCTCCTGTAACCTTAGTGATATCTCTGTGCCCGATTTTAATAATATCTAAGCTTCTTGTGCCAGTCAGTGCAGAACTTCAGATGCTGCAAGTTTGCCGTCATTTTAATTGGGTTTCAGCAGGTACCTTGGGTGGGGTCCTGAATTTCAGGTATGAGAATAAAAGTTTCTATCATTCTATATAGCTCAGAACCACCTCAGTCTGGTGCTGGGGTGCAGGGTTTTGTGGGTGGGTTATATTTAGCCAGATAAGCGCTGACACACACACATGATGAAAGGGTAGAAACTTCTTGCTGACTCCAGTTCCTGCTGCCTAACACCATATTGTGAGCCCAGGCAAAGTAAATGTTTAGATTTTTATTTGAATATCTAGAAATTACATTCCAGGGATGGTTTTCTGTGTTCAGTCAAATGGTGAAGGCAGGGACTTTGGCCTAGCCTGGCTGAAAATGAGCAATACATTGCTGTAGATTAATGCATGCTGTATATTGCAAAGAACACTCAGAGTGCCCTTAAAATGCATTCTCCTCTGTATTGTTAGAGAGCAGCAGTTTACAAATGCTTAGAGTGATTAGATTGACATGGTTTATGTGTAATGAGCAACTGCTGGCAAAGTGAATAATTAAATGCAAAATATACTGGAAAATGTAATAATACATTGAAATTCCAGGCAGATTATTTCCAAGCATCATGATGAGAATCTGTCTTATCTCTTTGTATTCCAGTATGAATAGAGGTTTCTGGCGAGATGCAAATTCAATGCCTTCTTTGCTTCCAGTGAGGATGCTGTTTTGGGTTGGCAAAATTCACAGCCTTTTTACCTAAAAAACCCAACAAACCTCTGTTATGGGAGCTAGAAGTGGAAATAGTACAAAGTAGTATAAATAAACCAACCCCTTTATTTTTTTTCCTGCAAGGATTTATTTAAAATATTTATTACTTGCATGGTGTTATCTTGATAATAAGTTTGAGTGTTTCTCATTACTGTTTGTTGTCTTTTGCTCTGAACTTCCTTCTTCTTTGGGAAAGTGGCTTGCCTCTGTCCCTACATCATAGACTAGCTAATTTGGTCTGAAAAGAGTCTGGCAGTTACTGAGCTCTTCTCTTGGCTGAACTTTTTACATGTGTGTCATGTTAAATGCATATATATCATTATCGTTTTCAATTAATACCTGAAGCTAAAATATACTGATTGCTTCTTTTGCTTCTCTCATACAACTCTGCATTTGTTTTGTAATTGGTCAAAAATGTTGATAAAACCTTGCTGAAAAAAAAAAAACAAAACAAAACCCAGTGAATTCTGTTTTCTTTCCCTTTGTTTTCTTCTTGGCAGTGCCTAATATTTAGCATGCTTACCTGTATTCAAAAGAAGACAGTGGCAAAGTCAGAATAAAAATAAGCAGTGCAGTTTGGCTGGTGTTAAGTAGTCACATAGCTGTTGGTGTTTTTTTTAATTGCTGTTTAATTAAAAGAGGGTTTTGATGGAATTAGACCAACTAGTTACATAGTAAATCAGATAGAAATGAAAACATCCTTTTCCTGAGCCGTATCTTCTTTTAACAGCTGTATAGTGCTAACCTAGCAGGTAGAGCTCAGAAGTTAAAGTAATTTCTCTGTTGACAATGCAGATTACCCAGAACTGGAGCAGTATGCTGGGTGCCTGTTGTTGGTATGGGTTTTTTTTATATGTGCTTTTTAATTAGCATGTTCCCTGCCTCTTTTGCCTTCTCCGAGTCTGGAAAGCAGCCAGTGTAGCTTGGGAGGGATCTTGTTGGTTTTGGAGTGAAGTGACACTGTGGGTAAGTTCAGTTATTAGCTCTTTATCTGTGTGAACAGAGCATAATGGCACAAAATAGGTCATAGTGGCAAGAATATTTTGTTTTCCCAAACATTTGAGTCTCAGATTGTGTCGTGTTGGAAGGGACCCTCAAAGGTCGTCTTGTCCAACCCCTCTGCAGTCAGCAGGAACACCTCCAACTAGATCCAGGTGTCCAGGGCCACATTGAGTCTGGTCTTGAATGTCTCCAGGCACAGGGCCTCAACCACATCCCTGGACAGCAAGTTCCAGTATTTCACCACTGTCGTTGTAAAGAATTTCCTCCTGATGTCCATCTTGAATCTACCCTGCTCCAGTTTCTGACCACTGTCCCTCTTCTTGTCTCGACAAGCCCTTCTAAACAGTCCTTCCCTGGCCTTCCTGTAGGTCCCATTCAGATACTGAAATGTAGCTGTGAGCGCTCCCCAGAACCTTCTCTCCCCCAGAGGATGAACAGCCCTAATTCTTTCAGCCTGTCTTCATAGGAGAGGTACTCCAGCCCTCTGATCATCTTTGCGGCCCTCCTCTGGACCTAATCCAGGAGGTCCATGTCTCTCTTGTAATGGAGACCCTATAGCTAGACACAGTACTCCAAGTGAGTCACATAGAGGTAAATGATACCAGTGTTCTCAAGGGTTTAATGCTTTCCATTGTGTTGAAAACACAGACATTGTAATGCTTGTTAAATGCTAGTGAAGCATTTGAAAGTAACTCACTCCAGTTTTTTAGCAGCAGATGCAAGGAAAGATGCTTAAAGGCCAGTCAGGTGGCAGTCAAGAGATGACATAGAGTGTCTCTCAAATGCAGTTCTCTGAATTTACATATAAATATGATAGGTCTGCTTATTCTGGTGTTTGCTGATCCTTTGACTAGGCAGTTCAATACTTGAGCTGTCTGCTCGATCAATATCTCTTTTGCTGCCTCACACAAAGTTCAAGCTGGATTGTCGCTGAAATTGGAGAAGAGTGAAGTTTGACTGCAACCTGAGCATCTTATCAAGATGTGGCTTTGGGCTTAACAAAAACTGACTGTTGATAAGTTAAGGCCTAAACTGTTGAAGAATTGCAGTCTGAGTATTCACTGTAAAGAAGAAATAAAAAAGTCCCTGAGTTTCTCAAAATCTCTGTCGGTGTTGGGCAGGTTGTAATTTGGGCAGGGCTTCCATCGTAGTGCATGCTCTCATGGAGGTCCAGGACTGGCACTTGCTTGTGGCAAGATACTACCAAAATACAGGTTTCCATAGGCAAGTTAAGATGGCTTTTGAAATGGAATGTTATTATACTGCTGAAAACAGTATCTGATAATCATTTAGCTCTCATGTGGAGTATCAAACTTCCTCAGCTAATAGTAATAATGAATCAAGCAAGAACTTTAACGTACAGGTAAAACCCTCAACCTAAACACATACTATGGTCTTGGCAGCTTCAAAGCAGAAACCAAAACACTTTACCTTTTTAAAATGAAGTTTCTGCTTAGAATCCAAAGCAAGAAATTACAGGAAGATTACCAAGGTCCCTGAGTTGCTGTGGCACTTGCCCTGGGCTACCATAGCATGATGTGCTATGCTCAGTGAAGAAGCATAGTTCAAAATGAGTGAGGGGAGACCACACTCTGACCCTTTTAAGAAGTTACTGGAATAGAATAGAATAGAATCACCCAGGTTGGAAGAGACCTCCAAGATCAGCCAGTTCAACCTAGCACCCAGCACTGTCCAGTCAACTAGACCATGGCACTAAGTGCCTCATCCAGTCTTTTCTTGAACACCTCCAGGGACAGTGACTCCACCACCTCCCTGGGCAAACCATTCCAATGGCAAAATGGTTGTTCTTTTAAGTTTTGAAGACACAAGATTGAGTGTAAAAGGCCAGTGCTTGCTTCCAGAGGTGAAGCCAGATCACAAAATCATACAATGGTTTGGGCTGGAAGGGACCTCCAAAGGTTATCTAGCCTACCCCCCCCCGCCCTGCAGTCAGCAGGGACATCCTCAACTAGACCAGATTGACCAGACTCAAAAATGTGTGGCAGTGGCAGAGCTGAGCCCCAGTGGGGAGATGCAGCTAATTCTGGTGTTTCCAAGCAGCAGCATATTGAAAACTTCCCTTGCCCAGTGATGCAAAGTTGTCAAAGACAGCAGAGGGTAACTGCAGACAGAAACAAAGGCAGCTTTTTTAATCTGCAGGTAGTTTACAACTCCTTTTTGAGTGACTGAACCTCCAAGCATTGTTGGTTGCCTGAGGCCAGGTTGTGCAGGACTCATTTGAAAGCAAGCAGAGGGTTGCTTAATGGCTTAAGGGTGAAGATAATGAATTACATAGAAAGACAATGAGCCTGTTAGAAAGTGGCTTGCACCAGTGAGGATTAATCAAGTGTATGGAAAAAGCTGTGTAAGCTTTTACAGACATTTGATACTGGAGGCAAAAAGGTGGCAAATACAGAGGTGCGATTTGACAAGAGATGCTGAACCATTAGGGAACAACCTAGCAGCGAGTTTCAGAAGAGGAGGTTGGAGTATCTGAAGTAGGCTGAAATAAATTGGCATTCTGGTGTTAATGCCTGGCTGTCTGCAAGACAGGCTGTGTCTGCTTGCATCAGAACTTCCACTAAGTTTTGCTGGAACATGTTATAAACTTAGAAGACCACTACAAGCCTCAAAGGGGTTAAAAGAATATGAAGGATAAAAATTAGTTCCTGATAAGACATGACAGAACAGTTAATTTATCAGAAGGATACATTGGAAATTATCTGTGTTATCTCCAAACTGTGAGTGATGGTGAAGCGAAGCTCAAGAGAAGAGGGCTCCTGGTAGCTAATTCCTGTGTTTTGCTATAAAGCCAGAACCTGATCAGTTGGATGACTGTGGCCCTTGGTGCTGCCCTCATCAGTGGCTGCTTGTGTAGATGGTTGGGTTTGCAGCAGAAGAGCCTGTACCATTCTGGACAGATCAGGGGAAATGGATGGATTAAAATAGGTAAACTGCTTATGGAGCAGGAGAAAGCTACCAGGGAATGGCCACCAAAGGAACCTCTTGGCTTTCATTTAGGATAACCTGCTTTTAAAGCAGAAAACATTATTTTTCTGTGGTTGCCTTCAAGGGAAAGTGTAAAAAGAGGTCCACATTTCTAAATATCAGTTAAAAAGTGAAGGAGAGAAAGAGGTTCTGTCCAGGCATTGGAGTTGGCCTTCTGCTGTTTCTGGCCCGTTAGCCAGAGGATCTGACAGCTCTGCAACCTGAGCACCTCCCTCTGTGTTTTTTTTCCCATTCTTCACCTCCACAGGCTCATGTGGGCTGAGTATTAATTATGGCAAATGGAATCATAAACCCCAACCTGTTACCTGAGTTTCTTTTAATTGAACAGATTATATGGTGTCAGTGCAAGCATTCTGCTCTTTTTGGTTTGGACTTTATTGTACAGCTGTAGTCTGAGGCTGCAACCTTTTGAGGGGACTGTTTGTAAATAAAACATAGTAATGTATGGCACAAGATACCTGCTGAAACTATATAAAATATAACAGTCCCATAAACAGAGGAAAACATTTTTTGTGTAGTGAAATTACAGAGCTGGAGGAGCTCGACTGATGTATGGTAGGAGAAGAGGCTCACGACAGCATGTGAGACAGGTCTGCTCCCATGGAGCTAAGGAAGCCCAGCTGGGCAGGGAGTGGTGTTTCAGAGGAGAAATTAAAATCCTGGGCTTTGTTTTATGTGCTGAGAAGGTGGAGTGGTTTGGTTCTGTTGGTTTTCCATGCTCTTTGCTGCAGCCTTGCAGTAATTTGCACCAACATGTATTCCAGAGAGGTAGCATGTTTGTTAAGATACTTATTTGCTTGGGAAGCAGCAGGCCTGAAGATCTGGGAAGTGCTGGCAGCGTAAGAGGCAGTCTGGTGCTGGTCATGGGAGTGTCCATGCTCTTCATCACTGCCTGTCAGTGGTGGAGCTGGTCAGGCTCCTTGTGGAGATCGTGCCAGCATCACTTGCTCCCCTTTGCCTTCTAGCAGCTGAGTTGGATCACAGTGGAATATTTTTATGCCCACTGTGAACCCTCTTTGTAAATACAAAATGCTTTAGTATTAGTAAGTGGCTGTTAGAAACACTTTAATTTCTTGGTTGCCTTTTACCTGGATAAATTCTGCTTTTTCTTTTCCTGGTGTTTTCAGAAGAGGGCAGCTAGGGTTTGTTTTGCATAGCTGCTGCACAGTTGTGCAACACATATAGGCATACATTAAATATATGCTATACATGTTGTGTGGTTTCTAAGACCCCTATTCAAATACCTTTTGATTTAACATTGAGAGGTAACTGATTGCTTTGTCAAATGGACAGGAATTGCTGATTTTCCTGGAGAGTCTTCAACACTGTTGAGAAATTTAATGGCAGCTTCAGAATTTAAGAAGGGCAAATAAATGGTATTCTCTGATTCAAAGAACTAATTAGAAGTAAATGCCTGTGGGTATTTGGGTTCACTCTCCCCTCCCCTCCCCCTTACATTTTAGGAGAATTAGATGAAAAATTAATAATTGCTTTTAATTTTACAGGCAGCCAGCATCAAGCGTGAAATGACCTTCTCTGCATTTCAACAGGAGGATGTGAAAAGTGACATCAGTCAAAAACTGCCAGACCAACAGTTTCTCCTGTTTGCCACAAAGGAGGAAGACTTAAAAACAGCAGAGACCAAAAAACCAAACAGAGCTCATGAGTATGAAAAGGAAAACACTCGTTCTGTTTGCCTTCTGGAACAGAAGCGCAAGGTTGTTTCTTCAAATATTGATGTGCCTCCAGCAAGGTGAGGAAAGTTGGGGTTTTTTTCTCTTGTATTTTGTTGTAAGCTGCCTGGTTTTTCCCCTCCCTGTTGATTTAAATGGGATATTCGGGAGCAGTACCATGACCTGATAGGACTAGTGCCTGTGCCAAATCAGTCCAAAGTCAGTCACAACTCTGTTTGAAAGACTGAAAATGGAAAACATTAATAGCCCAAACTGAGACCACCTACAGTGTGGGACTTAGGATTGATTTGGCTTTTCTAAAGTGGTGTGGCTAAGGTACTTGAGGACGTGATGCAGCTTCACTCTGTGTGACACTGTGCTTCAGATTTACTGACTGTAGCTCTGCAGGTATCTGAGCTTTGTATTTTTACCTCTCATCCAAACACACTTCTCTGAGGTGTGAAGTTTTCTCCCCTTTTTTCTGCCATCCTGTTCTAGTTCAGCACTCCTGTTTCTTGTTTTGCTTCCTATGCATCCATGGTAGTTAGGGGGATATGAAAAGAGTTGGGTCTGCTGTAATGAGAATTACTGCCAGAGTCATTGCCATATTTCAGGGCTTCTGTAAATACTGGGAACTGGCAATAGCCCGTGGTTAAAAGCAGCTTCTCCAAATATCCCCAGCAGCTAAATGCTGAAGTAGTAAATTGTTGCTTTGTTTCCCTAGACTTCTCTAGCTAAATTAGACACAGAATCACTTAACCTGCAAGCAATGTTTTAAGAATTTAGGTGGGTTTTTTTACTGTCATACCTGCAGCCACTTTACACTCCTGGGAGTGTACAGTGACTTAGGCTGCTACACAGAGAGGAGGTAGTATATTATGTTCTGTTGTATCCCTGCATCATTGTACAGCTGGGTCATAATGTGGCCTTTGAAATTAATTAGCAGTAAAAAAGGAGTGAGAAAAGGCCAGTGCAGGGAAATCAACTTTGTACAAAGTGGGAACGTGGAGATTTTGGTGGTGCTTCTAATTTGTTGTTCCTTGAGGTTCTGTTGTGAAGGCACAGCAATGTTTGTGCCTTCAGCATTTGCATCTGGGCAGTTACACTTATAATTATGAACTATTCCTAGGGAATTCACTTGAGAAAAATAGCTGTCCTTTAATCTGAGACTTGATGTGTATCACAGAAGGAAATTCAAGGTTTATGTGTCTTTTTATTTCCTTTTTGATATTTGAGTGAAATAATAGAGAAACTAAGAATTTGAGATTTAAGGAGAAGGGGCTTGAAAATAGTCTAGAGCCTTCAGATTTTGGGGAAGGACTTCAGTGTTTTGTGAGAGAAAGGGAGTAACTCCTGTAGGAAATGCTGAATATTTGTATCCAGTGTTGCTAAACAGACTCCCTTGTGTCAGTGATGGAAAAAATGGCAACAGATTGGGTATTCTGCATTGCAAGGTGGCACATGCTTTTGCTTTTTGTTGTTGTTTGTGAATTGGTGTTGGCATCAGTCTGTCCACAAAGATTATTTTTCTCCATAACCTGCCAGATACATCCATGTGCACATAATGTTCAGTCAAAGTCCTTCTGAGTTTATAATGCCACTTTAAAAATACGTAGTCAAACAGGGTATTTTGCTTGTTCTTTAAAACCCAGCATAAACCAGCAGATCCTGGCACATGGTCCAGAACAGGATGGCCATCATTTTCCTCTGGTTCCCTAGGATGATACTTGTGAAAACTGCAAAGTTCCTGGGAGTTCTGACAGGATTTTGTGTATCTAGTAAAAAGCTTTGCATTAAAAGCTTGAAAAGGTTAAGATGCTTACTTGAGATATTCACCAGTAACCAACATTGTAATGGCTGAGTGCCCTTCTCACTCATGCTTATGTGTCTCAAATCAAATAGAATCATCAGAAAATTCAGGTCAGCATAGACCTCAGGAAGTCACCTAGTCCAACCTCCTGCTCAAACCATATGTTAGCATTTCCATCTTTCACTTCAGGCAGTCAAGGTACAGGATTAAAGTGCCTTTTGTGGCTTCATGCATGTAATTCATCTGAAGAAAGAGTTGAGCTTCCCTTTTCTGTCACTGTAAGGTGATAGGAAATATGTTCATTTGAAAAGGTGTCTTCCAAAATTGTTGTTACTGCATTTTGTTGCAAACAGATAGTATGATCATTTATGGTGTTTTCAGACAGACAGGCTGAGCTGCTGCAGTTAGAGAATGAAGTAGAAAACCTACAGTCTAAATTTGATAGTGAGATAAACATCTTGGTCACTTTGGGTACAGTTTTGAGGAAATCCTTTAGTTTCTCTTTTAATCTGAGGCAATTTATTGGGCCATTTGTCCACACAGGACAGGAAGAGAGCCAAAGCCTTTGGAGGAGCTCTTACTAAGTATTTGTTGGTGTAATGAGGGGAGTGCCCAGTCTGTCTTCCTCTTCAGCACAGTGTGATCTCTGAAGTCATATCCCCTGAAAAGTGAAAGTACAGGAATTTGATGTTCTTCTGCTTCTTTTATAAGCCCCTTCCAGTCTTCTGTCTAGGACTGTACTGGTCAAGTTGTGTTTTCTCCAGAGGTGAATTCTTTCTCTGTTCTCCTCCTGGCAGGACTTGTTGAGTCAGCTGTCCTTTCTGATGAGAACATACATCCACCTTTGCAGCTTGACTACTGCCTTCACAGATTGTCATATCCAGTTGTGAGAGGTCATGTTGAATTAACCAGACATTTAAGAAAGCATGGGAGAAATAGGGAGTTTCATGTGATCTTCAGTTCCTTATTGCTGCTTACAAATTCTTGAAAAAACCTTTCAGCTATTGTTTTGGAGTAGAAAAATGCTGTGGGAATGAAGCTTGCTAGTTATTTTGGTTTAGAACCTTAGTGGAGCTGGGAAGGTTACCCACTTTGCATCAAATGCTAAGGGGAAGGATAACGTTCAACTTTGTAGCATTCCATTAAACCAACACAACATGCAGTGGGTTTTGAGACAGAAGTTTGTTATACTGCAGAATCCCTGTTAACAGTGTCACACAAAGTGTCTGCAAAAGAGCTGGTGACATGAATGAGTTCACTTCACTTTGGCCTCAAAATAAAGCAAAGCCACCTTGCCTTTTTTATGGATTTCAGTGAGTAAGAATTAAAATCTTCGTGTGGTGCTGTACCCAAGATAACTAACAGCTCGAGAGACAGCAGCAAAATGATTGTTGTTTCTGAGGCATTCAGCTGCCAGGCTTTTGTCACTGCTTACAGATGCTAGCATCTTAGACCTGTGGTGTTTTGGGTGGTTAGTACTCGGGTGCACTGGAGTTAACAGTAGGTGGAACTGCAGAGCAGGGATGGGCTGATAGCCGTCTCGCTTGCACATACAGGAAAATGGAAAACTGAAGGAAATCAGGGACATGTCAGAAGTTCTTTAATGAATTTTAGATCTCCCCCTTCTTTATGAAGGACACAACAAGGAAAGAAACTGAACCCACACCTTCCCTGCTCCGGGTAAATGTTATTTTCCCACAGTTATACATTTGCCTGGTGTGTAGAGGGTGTGGGGTGAGGTTCTTGGAGTGAGGACCTGAACTGGTGTACATGGGAGGTGTCTGAAGCATTAGAGCCCTGTCTTATTCAAGGTGCTTCATAAGGAAGCTCTTTAAAGTGATAGTGTTGAGTTGAATGTAGTAGACCTGAAATAAACACTGTATTGCAGGAAAGGCAATTTTAACATTGAAATTAAATGTTAAAGTTCATTTTTGAGGTTCATTGTTAGGTAATGGTTGGACTTGAACTTAAAGATTTTCTCCCACCAAAGTGACTCTGTATTTTCTATTCCATCTTGCAGTACTACTGCAGACCCTTCTCTTTATGCTGTGTGCTGTACTGGAAGTGTCTTTTGGATTAAGATAGGAGGAAATGGTGACATTTCCTTACTGATTTTTATGTTTTGGAATGCAAGGCTGAAATGAGAGATTAAAGACATTAAGTCTTTTCCTCTTCAGACATCTTCATTTGCTCTTCATTTGCTTAATTTTGAACAAAAATTGAGTTCAATAGCTTGCTTTCTTCTGAAACTCTGATGAGCAGAAATGAAACTGGTCAGCTTGAGTAGATGAATTATTTAATATAAAAGGAAATTTGAATTCCTCATTTTCCCTCTAAAGTTTTGGTGCTGACCACTCAACTATAAACTGCAGTCATCTCTGAGATTTGAGATGTTGTCTGTATAACAGAGGAAAATATGCTTTAAATTGACCTCCAGTTCAAATATGAGTGATCAAACTCAGCCCAGATCCCAAGGATGAAAGGTCATTTCTCTAATAACAGAGTGGTGTCACTGAGAGATTTATCACCCTGTCCTGTGGACAGAAGCAAGCGCAGGTCTACCAGTGTTTCTGACAGCTACATCTGCAGAGGTCAGATGTAATCAAAGATGATGTCCTCAGTCGGCAGCAATATGAAAGCTAACAGGGACTTCTTGCTCAGTTGTGTTTTCATCAGTCCCTTACCATAAAGCAAGTCAACAATAAAGAGGATAAAGAGCCTGGGCTGCTGAGACTGTGGTTGTGAGGGTGAGTCACAGTGGAGTGACCCAGTGCAAGTCAGGCACATAGGGAATACCATCTGCCTCTCAGAGAATGGGGATGGAAGGGTGGGTAATGGGATGAAGTTTCTTTTTTTGAGTAAAGTATGAGACTGGAGTTGGTGATGGGGTTAAAGGTCCAAAGCCTTGAAAACTTTAATGCACCTAGTGTCAGAAGCGATGTCCTTTCTGGCATCCTAGAAAACATCTGAAAGGAGAATTAAAGAAGGAACCTGGCAGGTATCTCTCCTGCCCTCCTGATAGGTGGGAATGCTTGAATAGATTGGCTTTTTTAAAACCTTTCACTAGATGACCTCAAAATAATACAAAATTTGTGTTACCCTCTTGCCACATCATTATGCTTTTCCCTAGTCCACCTATGCCCTACCTTCTTTTGGGGGGGGGAATGAAAGAAGGGAGTACAAACTTTCTAATGACCTAACGTTTTCTACATTGTTTGTGCTCTTGGAGGGCAAGCCAAAGCTAAACCTCAGCTGCTTAAGCACTTGCTGTAGTATGAAAATAGCTATTGTGCAATAAAACCTCCTGGTTCCTGTGCTTTTCTGGTTCACTGCAATTAAACAGTGACGTGTGCTATGAAAATAATATATTGAATTTTGCTGTCTTCTGTTTCTCTTGGATATCAAAAAGCTGCTCAATTACTGCAAAGTTTTGTTTTATTAATGCACCTATACTTTATCTACTAATTAGTTTTTCATTTAGTGTAAGAATATATGAAATAATTTAAATAAGGTAAATGAAGCATCTCTAGGAATTCTTCCTCCCCCCAAGGTCCTAAAAGAGCTGCAGGAAGCTGGGGTAAAATGAATTGTGGATGTGTTTTCTGTCTATACCGAAACAGTATGGGCAGTGATTTAGTTGAGTCAATTAATGAGACATGAATTATGAAATCTGTAGTTATTTTTATTTCTGGACAGTCTCACCCATAACTATATACAAATTAGTTAAATTTGGGTTCTAATTTGGTTGGGAAAATCTTTACAAGGATGCTTATGGGCAATTCATTCATTTAGGAGAGTCAGAAAATTGGAAAAGTTTAGCTACTAATGGCTTTGTCTCATTTACAAATAAAAGGCAGCCTGGAGCCCTAGGAAAAGTCTGTTCTTCTCACTGCAGTGGAGTAGGACTTTCAAGATAGTCCCTGGCTCTTTTATGGCAGTGTTGGAACTGCTCGACTGTTGAGAAGCTTCTAGATCTTCCCAGGGTGCTGGGCAAGAAGCAGATGGTCTCTGACCTGATCCTGGTTCCTCTTGGCATGGAGGTTTGCAGAGGTGCAGACAGAATCTCTTGCAGATGTGCAGAGAACACCATGTTGGTGGCACTTCTTGCCATGTCATGAGGCACTCAAATGCCTTCTGGGAAAATTGAGGCACTTAAGTTTCCAGGTAGTTCAAGCCCAAAGCGTCAGGACTGAGCTGGTCTGAAGCTCAAGGCAGAGCACAACACATTGTCCAAGAGCAGTGAGGCAGAGGCAGCATGCACTAAGGCAGAGCAGTGAAGCAGAAGCAGCACACCTGCTTGCAGCTTAGCTCAGTTTATGTTACCTGCCTGAGCGCACTGGCTCCTCTGGCCACAGAGATTCACCTATCAAAATGGCATTTGCAAAACTGACCATACTAGATGAAACCAGGCCTTGCTCACCCTTACTTACTTGGGCAAAACACCAACAAGTACGTAAATACCTGTGGGTATCTCTATATCACTTGGGGAGAGGACTTAATGGCCTAAGCCTTTGTTTTCCTCCTGTCCTTGCTTCCCCAGTCAGCAGAAGGGTGGGGCAAGCCAGGACATTTAGTAGGCCTTTTAGCCTTCCAGGACAGGCAGGTGCTGCATTTTCATCCCACAATGAGTTTCTTGCCTGCTATCTCCAGTAATGTAGGATCCCTGAGGACTGCTGGGCAGACTGATGATGCACCATGCATTTCAGTGGGAACATCTGCATATTTTCACAGCCCAAACTCTCCAGGACACTGACTTCAAGATCAGAAGCACTATGTGCTTATTAACTAGGATATCCTCACCAGGAGGACTTCCCAGTCTACTTGCAGAGGGAAGAACCTGACAATCCAGTTGTGCTTTTCTCTTTATCTGGAGGTGGTGTTTATTCAAAGATTGTCTTCTGTTATTCTTCTCCATCTGTTTTAGAAGGTTTCTCATTTCTCCTTGGGGAAGATCCTTTCCTGTATGCCTCTCAGTTTTGGCACAGAAGATTGATGGGGCAACTTCAGAAGGCATCAAGTATTTGTTGGCTTCTGAGGTTTTTCAGTCAAATTGGATTAAAAAAAAAAGGCCAAGAAACCAGACTGTGCTTCAGATATACTGACTTTAGCTCTGCAGGTGTCTGAGGTCTGTATTTTTACCTCTCATCCAAACACACTTCTCTGAGGTGTGAAGTTTTCTCCCCTTTTTTCTGCCATCCTGTTCTAGTTCAGTACTCCTCTTTCTTGTTTTGTTTCCTATGCATCCATGGTAGTTAGGGGGATATGAAAAGAATTTGGTTTACTGTAATGAGAATTACTGCCAGAGTCATTGCCATATTTCAGGGCTTCTGTAAATACTGGGAACTGGCAATAGCCTGTGGTTAAAAGCAGCTTCTCCAAATATCCCCAGCAGCTAAATGCTGAAGTAGTAAATTGTTGCTTTGTTTCCCTAGACTTCTCTAGCTAAATATGTGTGCAGCTTGATTGGATTTCACCCAAGCACTCATTAGAGCTTATGTTTAATATTAGTAGTGAACTGCTTGTAATGGTCTGCTGCAGAAAGGTGTGGTGCCTGCTAGCATTTCACTGTTAACAGGAAAAGAGGCTTAGCCAAAGAGCAATCAGAGGAAGGTCCACTAACACATTCTGAAGTAAAACTCCATCCATTCTTGATGCTGCTTTCTCAAAGTACATTTTGTTTCATTCTTTGTGCTTCAGCTCTCAGTACTGTTGATCTGCCTGCAGTATGCAAAAGCAGTGCAGCAGATACTTCTTTTAAAAGGGTAGGTTCAATGCAAATGAAAAACTGCAAGTAGATATGGCAGAGTCAAACCTGTACTCCAGAAGTCTCCTTACTCCTTCAATGGAAATCATCTTCCAGATGACTTGCCTGAGTATGCACAGTGCCTGTTGTCATGATAGCTGATCCAGCTTCTCATGGTGCTGGGAGACATGACAGAGTTGATGACAGCTTGCAGAGTGTTGGAAGCTCACATCCAGGTGGTAAGGTGGATCAGGTCGCAAGAGTGCTGTGGAGCAGAAGCTTGCTATACATGAGATTGGATTTCCCACCTGGGTCGTATAGACTCTGGTATTAGCATTCCAAAGTCCTCACTGCCAGAGAGCCACAGCACTGTGGTGGGCAGGGTCATTTGTTAAATCAGGTGTTAAAACAACCCTGCTATAGAAACACTTACTCTGGAAGTGTGCATAATCTGTCATTATTTTCCTTCATGTTGTACTGTGTGCACATCAGCAGGTTTCAAGATGCCTTCTACTTCGATGCATTACTGACATCCCCCCCCCAGCCAGTGTGCAGTGGCAGCTTGTAGAGGACCCAGTTACATGACACAACTTACTCTTTCACCACCAGTCTTAAGTAACTGGCTGGTCTATCTAGCAGCATTTTGCCAACACAGTATTCTTCTTAATGTGTGGTTTTTTTGCATGAGTTATTTCTGAGGTAGTCTTTTTTTTTCCCAGCAGTACTCAAAGCAGAGGTAATATTAACCTCATGAATCATTTTCCCCCCCTGTTCTTTACTCACAGTGTTTTGCATTTGATGGTGATTTTCACACAATTTGATATAATGACAACTGCCATTAGGTGGTTGTGATCTTTTAGCCTGTACTTGATCCTGAGAGCAGGGTGTGATTGAAGAGTGATGGGCCTGACAAGGATATGGATGAAGCTTACTTTTCATGAATAAATAAATGCCTTTTTGGTGAGACTTTTCATAGCAACTAATCATAGAATTGCTTTGCTTGGAAAGGACCTTTAAGATGATTGAGTCCAACCATTATTTAACTCTACAGCTCATCACACAAATCTCTTAGTTCGTTTTTCTGGGTTTCCAAAATGTTCAGCTTTCACTCTGTCCTCACATATCTGCAGTAGTATTAATATCAGGAGAAGGAAACTTCTAACACCAGCTGGTGACTTTAGCCATCTGGATTTTTGTCCACTGGTACTGTTTTTAACTACAGACTTGCAGTGATGTTCCCGTGGAATGAAACTGGTTGTGCAGTTAGCAGTAGTACAGTGTAGCATTACTACACTTTAGGGTCTGTATTAGGTAATTATTTTTTTCCAGAGAAGACTTTCTTGTGCTTCTATATATATAAATATACATGCATAGGTGTATATGCACGTAGAAATAAGTTTCCCATATGCACATAGAAATGAGTTTCCCATTTCTCTAGAAAATCCTGTGTTCAAAGAGCTGCTGAGAGATACTTGATTCATCTAGAGAGGTATGTCTGCATCTTTTAAAATCATCTTCCACTGGTAGCCAAGGCAAAAGGCTAAGTACTTGTATCAGTGTCATGAGAGAGCTGCCAGGACAGCATCTCATTACCAAGCAAACTTCAATGACCTCCTCTGATGTGGCACAGAGGAAGAATGTGTCCTGATCTGCAGCAACCGTTAGGCACTGGCTCTTAAAGAGCTGCTTTCAGCCAGCATGGCTGTTTATCTGTTAGCTGGTGATGTCAATGCAGGGCTTGTTCTCAGCTCTTCAGTTCCCTTAAAAAATGGAGTGTAATTTCAAAACACTCTTCAACAGCCGGCCATATTTAATAAGAGTAATTTCTTTGTGGTTTCTGTTAGCTGTGGCACAAAACAAATTCCTCTTGAAATGCCATCTGTGCTGAGAAACAGAAAAAAAGCCAATGGGTACATGCTTTACAGCTTGTGTGCCTGTGAAATGTGCAAGAATGGGCTGCCATGTGTGTGGTTGCATAGATGACACACGTCACAGCTTTGGTCACAGCTGGAATTCTAGTTAAATGCTGCAAAATCTAAACATTCTACTTTGTGCAGTGGTATTCAACCTTGGATCACTGCGGTCAACAAAGACTTCATGAAGCAAGCCTTGCTGAGAGAGGTGGTATCGCTGGTTGTTGTTTATGAAATATTTCTAGACATTTCTGTCTTAACTCCTTTAGCAGCATCTCCATGGAACCAGAAACCGAGGTAGAAAGTGTGACTTTTCTCCATTTGTGTCCAAGGGCCTTTCTGTGTTGTTTTTGTGTCTCTAAGACAACTACACTGCAGTGAAAACCATCTAACCCTATCTTTTGTATGTGGTACCTAAAGTGTGTAAATGGCTTGTACAGACAAAATGCTATTTTTAAGGTACCTTTTGTTAAGGTTATGGTTTTCCTAATGTCTATTATATGCTGGTTTATATGCATCAGATATCTGTTTTGTCTGCTGCTTCAGGTTTTGTGACAGCAGGAGCATTGTCAAAGGATGAAACACATAACCACTTCAAAATATCAATAACTGGGTTAGGATAAACTAAGTTTTTCTAACAGGTTATTTTTATTTGAAGAAGAACCACATCATCTTGTGGGTTTTTAGTAATCTTCATGGTTCAATGTGAGCTCCAACCTTTTTTTGCTTCTTTTGGGAAAATGGTGGAAAAGAAGTGTTGCTGTATGCACAGGGTCTGCATGAAGCAGCTACAGTTTTTTATAGGTTGCTGATCTTTTCATATAAAACATCTCTTGACTTTGTTACCAAAGCTGCACTTGATGTCAGTGTCTTGCACCGAAGGCCTACTGCACGTGACCTGCAGCATGGCTTTTGTTCCCTGGAGAAAGCCTAGTTCCATACCTAGCAGAATGGCTGCTTTTAGGAAGCTTACAGGAGTTCACCTGTCATTGTTTAGGGTATTTGTATGATATACTTCATGACTAGTTGATATTTTTCTCAAGCCAACAATCAAAAGTAGGTTTTGTTCTTCAGGTATACATGCCCAGCTCACTGGGTAAGGAGTTGTTCTGTTTTGCAGGGGTCTATATTTTACATTAGTTATCTAGCACTAACAGGTGATGTTGAGCTGTATCTGCTTGGTACTCAGTGAGCAGAACAGAGGCAGTAGTAGTGAACCAGGAGGAAGCTGTGCATGAAATAAAAACTTAAGCTGTTAGTGATCCCAGCAGAGAAGATACATCTCAAAACCACCTTGCTCTGCCATCCATGGAGTAAGAGAGAAAATGAACTGAGTTGAGGTGTTCTACTAGAAGTACTTAAATTCCCAAGCAAATGTATGTTTACACTTTGTGTAGAACCAACATTTAGGAGTGTAACTTGGTTCTCATTTTGAGATAGAACATTCAGTGGTAGTGGCTGTGTATGTGAAATGGTTTGTTTCATAACCACATCTTCAAAATAGGCTCCTTGGGGAACTGAGGGAAAAAGGATAGGATAACAGCAATGGAGTGTTTCTCATCTTTAGTTATACACTGTACTAAACTCTAGCTATCTGAGAGTTGTCTTCTCTTCTCTCCTGGAGCATACCAGAAGCCCACATGGCTGGACACCTGAGCTGTGTTGTCTTATGAAAATAATTGTCCTCTGCAGCATCAACATTGGCATACTCCATTGAGGCTGCTACTGTGTTGACACATGGATGTTTTCAGTAATAACAGTATTCCAGATGGTAAATGGAGTCAATAGCCAGTTGATGCTTTTAGTGTTGTTGCTACATTGCAGTACTCTTGCTCCTCATTTGATTTGATTTGGTTTGCTTCTGAAAACTTTGTCTTGGCCATTTCTTCGAGGAGGGACAGAGGGTGATATTTCCACCAGCAGCAGATGTGCTGTTACTGTAGTCAGCTTTATAGTGATGTAAAGCATTGCTTTCCTGTATAAAATGTTTCATTTGTCTGTGAAGGACATTTTCCATCCCATGACAGGCTCTCAAACTGAGGCTTCATCTGTGGCTGTCTCCTTTCCCCTCGCATCTTAATTTGGTTCATCTCTCTTATTTTCGCTGTGTCTGATTTGGTTCCTCCCTTGAAGCTGAGGCAAATAGGGAAGTAGCATTTAAAAACCAGTATTGAGTACTTACCCATTTACACACAAAGGGCCAGTTGCACACACAGGCACACAGGGCATGGAGTGGGAGGAACCATATGCCTGACAGGTTGGTGAGAAGGTCCTTCCCTCCTTCCCTCCAACACTGATTGCTTGGGCCCTTGCATCCAAGATTACAGTTGGATACCTCTCATAAGAAGTGTAGAGTAGCTACTAAATACTATTTTTGTAGTACAAATAAATACCTATCACCAGTCAGAGGGTAAGCATGTGTCTGTGTGACATACTTGTGCACTAATCTCCAATGCCCAGAGAAATACCTTGCTGATATTTAACCTTTCTGAACTAACGTTTCTGCTTTTAGCAGCTAGCCAGAGTACTTCTAGATCACAGAAGTAATAGCAGCAACAACATTAAAGATCCAATCAATGCTGGAAGCCCTTTAAAACATGTCACATGAAAGGCTTGTGGTTACAGTTGTTTATATTTTGTGGTGTATGTTTTATGATGGTGTTGACAGAAATTCAAAGTCTTACAAAAGAAGATACATCACTATCTCTTGCTAATCTCTGGAGCAAATATGTGAAGGGGAATTTTGTCATTATGTTTTCATCTGAGTAAGAAGCTTGGAGAGAAAATATACATGGAATGCATAATACAAAATAAACTGGATGTGTGCTACACTTAAGTAAATCATTAACATTAAAGCAGTGAAAATCCAAGCTTTCAGATTTTAATTTAAGACATCATGTGTGACATTAATAAGTGTGGCTGGTATTGGTCCTACAGATACAAGCTTTGAATTACATTTTGCAGCAAATGTTCTTAGTTGTTTTCAGGTTGGTTGTTTTTTTAATGTCTTCCTGGGATTTCTATTTTCTTTTTTGGCAGTCTGTTGTGCAGACATCCAAACCGTTCACAGTATTCATGGAGTTTGCCTGTTATTGTGGCAAAGGAGTTGAAGAGGTAGCATATCCATGGTGCAATGTTGGATTTATGGGCCAGAGGAAAATTTAGTTCCTGTAAAAAAACAATGAGGGATCAGTAAATGTCCTACGTATCAGCCCTGCCCAGCATGGCTGGGGCTTCCTCTGCAGGACAAGGAGTTAGGTCTTGGCAGCGGCCGCCCAGCATCGTGGTTGCAGCTGAGCCTCTTGCAGCAGTAGATGCTGAAGTCCACCCTAAGGTAGAGGGGACTGCTTTAGGTACAGCTGAGGAGACCCTGACTCTCAGTTTTTCTTGTCTGTGTGAGAGCAAGATACAGCCCTCGTGGAGGAGCTCCCATTCGTCACAGTCCCTCAGTCCCATCTGTGTCTTTCAGAATGTTGTTGGCTCTCTGTTGTCCTGGAAGTTTATTTATCTGCTATCAAGCGTATCAGAAACAGGAAATAAGGCAGAGAAAACCTTTAGTCAGACATCCAAAATGAAGGCAGCCTGTCCTTCAGTCCATCTCTACATTGAGAGGCAAATATTTAGCCACTCTATAAATTTCTGCTTTTCTTACCTCCTCTTAAAAATCAAAGCTGGTCTGAGCTAGGTGTATGCATCGGTGTCATGGGAACTTGCAAAGCCTCTGGCCCAGACTGCCCTGTAAAATCTGTTGAGTCACTGTGCTCTGCAGCCTCCCACATGCCCAGCTATTGTTGCATATTCTTTTCCTCCCTCTTTTTCTCCTGGTGCCATTCCTTCTGTGGGTATGCCTCTGCTCTAGCCATCCTTTAAGACCCCAGTGATTCTCCAAAGTTCACCTCCTTTCAAGTATGCATTTTTTACAGTTGTACTTCTAAAACCTTTCCTTCCATTTCCAAAGAGAAGCACATTTTTTCTTCTTCTCCAGGAAAGATGTACTTCAGATACTCTGAAATGATTCTCTACTCATGCTTGTATGATGTATTCCGTAACTGTTGTTTAGGATAAGCTATCTTGTGCTGAATTAAGGAATTCTGTGGTTGAAGCCAGAAGTATAAGACTTGCTGAGTAATGCCTGTGGTGAGACCACAAACACCACACACATTATTTTCTTCATATAAGCAGTGACAGACAAATTGTTGCTGATTTCTGTAAACAGCCTAAAGAAAGCACTAGATTGTGAAGAATTTTATCTTCCTAGTATATATTAAACAAGCCCAACAACGTCAGAGCAACCAGCAACAAACCAAACAGAACAGGAAAACCAAACCAAAACAAAAATCAACCAAACCCAACCAAACAAAATAACCCAAACCATAACCCTACAAGCAAAGTGAAAATTAGACAGCATAAAACCCTGAGAACAACCACTGTGAACAGATGGCTAATTTCCTCTCTTGCTAGACCAGCTTTAAGTATATACTGCTAGGTTTAATGACTTGTTCTGTGTCTACACTATACCTGAGCTCAAAACTTAGCCTGTAGACCATTACAGCATCTTAGAATCACAGTGTTAGAGCTTGGAAGGGACCTCAGGAGCCCATTCCTAGGAATATGGTGACCCCATTCTGCCAGTTTTGTGTAAGCATGAGTGGATGGGTACCTGTTAGGAAAATTGAGTTTTACAGAGTTGAGGGGGCCTTGGTTCCTCCCTGCATACAAGCATGTGCTCTCTTTAGACTGTCAGAAAGGTTTGTTCATTACTTGGTAGGGCAGCACTTTTCTAGAGGACAAGAGCTAAGCTGCACTTGAAATTCACTGTCCTTGCACCTGGTGTAGCCCTGCTGAAGCAAATTGGTTCTGCTACCATGCATGTTCCTGAACTGATTTCAATGAAAACAAAGTCTGACCTTCACCTGCAGCACCTATCATACGTGGAAGAAGTGGTGGGGGTTATAAAAGCCATTAAAGAAAGCTGCACTGAGATTGGTGAAGATGTATGCATTTCCTTGAACCATCTGTGTGTGCCTATACCCTGAGTACATCCCTGGGTTACATTACAGTAGGAAAACTGGATGTGCTGTCATTATTTCAGGGCATGGCCTTGGTGATAGAAAGAATTGCTGTCATTTTAATGGAAAATATGTGAACAGATTTTACCAACCTTAAACTCATACCATGTTCTGTTTAAAAATATGCTGAACTCTTTCCCAAACTCTTATCTTTTGGGAGATGTATGACTACATGTTTTATGTCTGGTGCATTGCCAGACTTCCCAAATCCTCATCTTTGCTAGATAATTGATAATTGCTCACTTAGTATGCTCATAGATTAAATGCTGTTGCCTCAGAGATGTGTTTAGAGGATAGGATGGATATTGGCATGTTTTGATTGATACAGCAAAAAATATAGGTGGAAGTTTCTCCACTGGTCATACAGCTCACAGCTGCTCCCTAACAAGATCCCTTTGGATAACTGTTTGTCTAATTTGTTCCTAAAAGTTGGTAGCTGTTGAAAAGTTACCATTCAGTCATCAGTTCCAAGGCTTAAATATATTCACTGCTAGAATGCTTTCCAATTACAGCTAACACTTTTCTCATTGCTTTTTACACCCATCCCTGCTGTGCCTTACCCCAGTGGGCACAGGGAGCAGCATACCCCCTCCCTTTGTTTTGTGTTTTTCCCTCCATCCAGTTTCTTTTGGGGAGTGAAAAGGGCACCTTTTATCCAGCTGCTGTGTAATATAAATTGCATGAATAAGGTTAAAATTTTGACATCCTGTGAGTGAAGATCCCCTTTCACTGGGGCAGAGATGTTCAGGCTCTAGCCTTTTGCTGAAGGCAAGGGAGTGAGGCACCCTCCACCAAACAAGGGAGATCGTATTGGGATGAGACAGTAGGGGAGACTGGCATCAGTCAGCAGATATGCATTGTGGCAGATACCCTTGAGCATGTCACAGGCAGGAACTGAAGATGCCTGTGGCTTGAGGAATTTGTAGATCATACCTTTTAAGCATCAGCTTATTCTGGAGTTTTATTATTCCCCCCACTTTGTTCTCCGTTTTCAATACATGAGGTAAAATATTGGTGAAGAAGAGTAGAGGAGCTCTACAGCTGGTTGAGTACATCTGTGAGGTTAGTGAGTAGGATAACTGGGTGAGACTGGTACTGTTTCCATACAGGGAAAGGGAATGTAATGTTTTCCATGCTGATGCATTGTGCATGGGCTAGGCATTGGACCTGGCCCAATCTGCCATAGTTCATGTGTGGCTGGAAGCCTAGAAATGCTGCTTTTGTCCACTGGCACCAAAACAAGTTTAGAGAAGCTCACTTGTAAAAGCAGTAGTTTTAACATTCTGCATTTAAAACGGAGTTATCCCTTTTTAATAATGCTTAATATACTTCAGCATTTCCTTCTGCTCATATCTCCCTCTGTGCTCCCCAAAGTGTACTTGGGCTCCCAACAGCAGAGTGCTGCTGGAGGCTTGGTATGAGGATCGGTACTCTGAATGCAGTTTGTTTACAGCAGGTACAAAGCAGATGCACTGGTTTTGTGTGTGTGTGGGTCTGGCAACCATCCATCCATGTGGCTTTTAATAGTGGTGCACTAGATAGGTTTTGACAAACACCAGATTGCAGAACAGTGCTGATGAAATGTTCATTTTATACAGCTATGTACATTTGGTGTACATAAACTGTACTACATGCGTATCCACAGAGCCTTGAGAACAGGAGGTCAGAAAGTATCTGCCTTACATGAGTTACAAAGAGGATTTCAATTTTCCCTTCCCCTGCCAGTAATACTTTGCTTTTTGTGGGAGTTGGGTTGAAGTTAGAGTCAGGGTTGGTTGAACAGATGACCCTCTGGTGAAAGTGAAGAGCCATTTCCTACTGAGTGTTTTCATGTGTACCTGTGGCATCCAGAACTTAATCACTGAGCATGGCTGCTTTACTGGCTGCATTGGTGGGAATGGTTTCCCATGGACTTCCCCTCGTCCCTGTGTGTGCACTCTTGTGTTTTGCAGCACATCTTAATAGTGTGCTGGATAACTGAGAAGATGCTTTCTGCTTAATAACTGAATTTCGTAGGTGCACAGGGAGTTAACAGTTTATTTCTGGGTAAAAAAAGCATTGCTCAAGTGGTGATACCTTCAAAATATATCAAGCCTGCCTGAATACATGCAGAATAAAAACTGTCCTGGCAGTAAAAATAATAATGCTTAGTACAGCATTTTTATGATTCGTTGTTGTACAGACACTGGCATGTTTCAAAATAAGAGATAGCAGTAAGCAAAACGGCTTTAAAGATGTTTGAGAAGTGACACAGCAGGGGAAGGTAGCTGCCCAGCAAAGCAGGAGCTGGAGCAGGATTGAAAGTGGAGACTACTTCTGCTGAGTTCCAGCGGCTTCTAACTTCTATGCCCAGTTTATACATCCCCTCTACGGTCCCTTGTTCAAAATCCCACCTTAAAGCCTTGTGGAAAAACAGAAAAAAGCCTCTGGTCCAAAGCCAAAGCAAAATACCTTCTTCTACTCCTTATAAAAGCTTACAACCCCTCTTTATGTCCTTTCTGCCCTTTGTGCCTAATGGCCTTAAGAAAAATAAAGCCCGTGGTTTCTCTCGGATGTTAAAATGCCTTTTATGTTCTGACACTTGGATTCAAAAGATGGTCAAAAGCATGTGTTCTTTGAGTGTCATTTCTGGTTTTAAGCTCTTTTGTATTTTAATAATTAACTCAGGTCACATAAAGCACAGCTCTTAAAGGTGCTGAGCACCCAGGCTTGCAGTCACCCAGGATGTTCAGCAGTGAGACCTGTGTGTGAGTTTGGCAGCTTGACTAATTGGGCACTCGGATTAGTCTTCAAACAGAAGAATATGTTTCACAGTCATAGAGGTTTAAAAGAAGAATAAATGCATCAGTCATTCTTCTTTTGTAGCTGACCTTATGAAGAGCTTAGTGTCTGTGATACCACCCCTCATACCTCAGTACATAAAAGTGAATAGCAGAAAGGTACATTTTTCAGGTAAGAAAATGCATGGTTGTGTGTTTGATGTTCTCTGCAGCTCAGACCACAGCAATGAGCTGGGGAACTCCTCTGCTGTTAGAAGGTGAGAGGTTCAAAGCACCTGCAACGTGTTTTCCGCAAAGATAGGCTTATGAACCTCAGCCTCGTGAGGCATTACTAAAAATGGGACTCTGGCTCCTGAGGAAAACCTCAAGGAGAGCAGGCTCCACATAATCTCTTAGCTCCAGCAATTAATTTCATCTAGCAAAGGAAACACCTGCTGATGCTGATACTATTGGGAGTCTAAGGTGCTTGTTGAAGAGGCTGCAGCTGCCAGAGACCATTTCAGCTGTGTAGCTGAACTGAAGCCATCCTCTCATGTTAGCCTTGTCTTAAGGCTAGAGATGGAAGGAAGAAGGTGAAGAATTTCTTCTCAAAGCTATATGGCCAGAATAATCTTTTTCTTTTCTTCTGTGTGTTAGGCCATTTGTCAACTAATCTTTTCCAAACTCTCAAACTTACTCATCTTCCAGCTTATTCAGATCTTCCTTTGTTTGCTGCATCTCCACTTGTGATACAGCTGCATATCTGGTCATGGCTTTAAATGCTACACCCAGTTTTGGTGTCCTCATCATAAGAAGGACACAGAGCTATTGGACTGAGTCCAGAGGAGGGCCACAAAGATGATCCAAGGGCTGCAGCATTTCTGCTGCTGAGGTTGCACAGCCTGGAGAAGGGAAGGCTCTGGGGGAGGCCTTAGAGCTGCCTTCCAGTACCTGAAGGGATGCTACAGGAAGGCTGGAGAAGGACTTCTCATAAGGGGGTCTAGAAGTAGGACAAGGGGAAATGGTTTGAAACGGAGGGAAGGTAGATTTAGACTGGATCTTGGGAAGAAATTCTTTAGTATGAGGGTGGTGAGACTGGATTAGATTGCCCAGGGAGGTTGTGGATGCCCCCCTCCCTGGACATGTTTAAGACTAAGCTAGATGAGGCCTTGATCAGCCAAGTCTAGTTGTGAGGTGTAAGTGCCCATGGCAGAGAGGTTGGTAGTAGATGATCTCTAAGGTTCCTTCCAACTTGAGCCACTCTATAATTCTGTGAAATGTCTACCAAGAGGCATCTAAGAGAATGCGTTGTGGAGAGTGGGATTTAGGTTAGTTTGCTGAAAAAAATAGCTTCTGGGAGACTTGAAATGGGCTGCACAGCATGTGTGTATAAGCATAAAATGAAACACGTGTCAGTCTGTGACAGAATTGGCTCTGCAGGGCACCACTGGTTCTCACACCTTCCACTGGCAGCCTCTCACAGTGCTTCACTTCTGTTTAGCAACTCTGCAAATGAAGCACCCTATTGCAAGCATCCAACAGTGTGAGAATGCTGAAAGGACTCTAATCTCACTCTGGTCAGCTCCTCTTCTCACACTTAGTGGAAACCTCTGAGTACAAAGGAAACAAAATTGTATTGGAGAGGTGAGGGCTTGCTGTTAGCAGAAGGAAGCTGAGCTCAGTAGCTGCTTCTTTAAGTGCTGGCTCAGCTAAGGAATGCATAGTGTTTAATGGCTGGTGTGATGGGCTGCAGCAGCACCTTGATGACCTGCAGTTTATCAAGCGGCAAGTACTAGATGAAGCTAGAAGTAGCAGCGCTCTTCAAGGTACAGTCTTGCCTTATCTTACTGAAACTGATCAAGTTATATTTAACCAAAGCAAACTTCTCTTTTTGCAGCAGATGTTAGGGAGAGGAGGAGCTTAGAAGAGCAGTTAGCATTCTCCTGGTTATGCTGGTGGTATGTATCCTTAACTAGAGAACAACTGAGTTTGGAACAAACAGTACCTTGGCTCTGTTTTAACCCTCCTGTTAGAAGTATTTACTAGAGCTCTATTATGGTGAATTGGTTGTTTTCTCTCTTTAACCAGGTCAGCACAAGTCCTGGTCTGATTTTCTTACTCCCCTTTCATCCAACCATGGAATCGTTTCAGTTGGAAAAGACCTTTAAGGTCATCAAATCCAACCATTCTCTAACTCTACCAAGTTTGGTGACAAGCCATGTCCTTAACGATCACATCCCTGCCTCGTTAAATAGCTGCAGGGATGGAGATTCCACCAGCTCCCTGGGCTGCTTGTTCAGTCTTGAGGAGCCCCTTCAGTGAAGGAGTTTCTTCTAATACCCAATTTAAATTAGTAATACCCCGTCTTTTAATAGTAATATTTTATAATGCTTCACTGGCACATGGAAGAGAAACTGTACAAGCAGAGAAGTGAAGAAGCCAGTGGGGAAGGATGATTTTGTCTTCTGATGGTTTCTGAAATCCTGCCAGAGCTAGCCAGGGAGCCCTTCCACTCTGCCCGCTGGCATTCCAGCACCTCTGCTGGTGCCTCTCTATTTCTGTGAGCTTTGTCCTACAGACTGCCCAGTTTGTTTCTTGAGGATCCCTCCTGTTTTCTCCTCTGGATGTGTTTTCTGGTCCACTGGACCTACACCAGTAGTGAAGGTTCTATTCTCTACCATGATTTTACTTGCACATCTCACTGCACATGTAGTCCTCTCTTAGCTGGTTATGCCTCTGTGCCATCCAACTGTGATTGCTTCTGACCATCTTAGCTCATGAAGTCTTTGTGGTTGTTTCATCTGAAAGTCCTTGTGCTGCTTATTGTCCACATACTTGTGCTGAGTCACCTGTTTCTCGTGGCTTGCAGAAGCTAAAAACCTGTGGAAAGGTCTTTATTCCTCAAAGTGCCACTTCTGCCTGATGTTACACAAGAGATTTGACCACCTCCATCTTCTCTTGGGCATGCACTTTCTTTTGCATCTGGTGTTGGTGCACCTGCCCATCTTGCATCTTACAGTTTAGACCCTTACCTTTGAAAAACTAGCAGCAGGCCTTGGCTCTGATCTTGCTTATGCAGATCAAATAAAGGTAAATTAATACTTGCCATTATGAAAAACCATGTAAAACAAATCTTGCATGAAGTGATGGCACTTCTGTGAGGTGCTTTTTAAAGGACCCTTCACAAAGTCAGACTCGCTGACCACATATGTGTGCATATGTGCATGTAGTCTCATCCAAATCATAGAGTCAGCCAGGTTAGAAAAGACCTCCAAAATCATCCAGTCCAACCTAGCACCCAGCCCTAGCCAGTCAACTAGACCATGGCACTAAGTGCCTCAGCCAGGCTTTGCTTCAACACCTCCAGGGATGGTGCCTCCACCACCTCCCTGGGCAGCCCATTCCAATGCCAATCACTCTCTGCCAACAACTTCCTCCTAACATCCAGCCCATACTCCCCCCAGCAGAACTTGAGACTGTCCCCCCTTGTTCTGTTGCTGGTTGCCTGGCAGAAGAAACCAACCCCCACCTGGCTACAGCCTCCCTTCAGGTAGTTGTAGACAGCAATGAGGTTGTGAGAAAATGTGGTTCAGGTGCTGTAGGTTTTCATAACTTTTTCAGCATTAGATTGTTTACAAAGACCATTTAATAATAAGTAATGTTTGACTACCCAAGTAGGAATCATTCTGTGCAGCTTTGGAAAGCAGCAGCAGGACAAGTCTTCTATGTCAACAGGGTTTTTCATGCTGTAACTATTTCTTTACATATTTTCTGCTTGGGAAGGCTTGCTGAGCACTAAAATTGCATGCCATTAGGCGCTAAATTGCATTACATCTCCTGGCTGCTCTGCACAGATGGAAAGAAGATGGGGAACAGCTTAGGTAAAAAAGTTGTTGTCTAAATTACAAATAAAAAATTACTTTGTAAGCAGAGGCACTACTGATGCCTTGTTAGCACCTTCTGGAGCAAAGTAGTCATGTAGAGAGATGAAACGATCTCTTATTTCATCTAAGTGTTCTTTCTGTTTAGCCTTTGTCCCTGTAATTCCAAGCATCCCATCTTTGGGGGGGGAGAAGAGAGAGGTTCAAGCTGCTTGACATTATAAGAGCAGCAAATAGTGAAGGATAAGTGTGTGGTTGAACAAAGCCACAGAATTTGGATCCGGGGCTAGTTGCCAGAGACTTTGATGCTGAGATGGGAGATTTCCAAACAATACAAAGTCTGTTTACAAGATTGAAGATCTGCACTTGGATCAGAAGACGTTTTGGCTTGTTGTCCTCTGCCAGAATCTTATGTTCAAATTTCTTGGGCATATCCATGTGCAAGTGTTTACATGGAAAGGCTAGATGGGATTCCTTGGGGTGGACGGAGGTGCAAGAAAGAGCCAAAGTAAAACACAAAGATCCTAGTCCAGAAATTGACATCACTGTCCCAAACACTAGAAACGCTATGCAGAGTCACAGTTCTGAAGTCCTCTGACCTCTTCTGCTTCCGCAGCAGACAGGTCAGGCTGTAACAGTCCTTTGCCCTCTGCAGCCACTCTGCCTGTGCCCCCTGACCGGTTATTTTCTGCTACTAGATTTACCAAGTGCTCCTCAGATGTTTCTACCACTTTCAAAACACCCCAGTTATGTTCCCCTCCGAGGTGAGCAGCTGTGCCTCTGGTGTCTGGAAGACCCTTAGACCCTTCTCACTGTGGTGCACCTTTTGTCTTGGCTTAGGCTGTGTGGTGCCACCTCCTAACTGCATTCATCCTTCATCCCTGTCAAGTGCACCCATTCTCTATCTTCTCTGTGTTTGGTTTCTCCTAACTTTCTCTTATTCCTATGTATCTAAAAAGCTATTTTAATTGTCTTCAGTGGTCTGTTTGCTGTCTGCAAAGCTCTTCAGATGTTATTGAGAACCCCCTATGTACCTTTCTTTTCCACCCTTCAAACTATGGATTTTAGGTGGAATAGTACTGCAGACAACATGAAGCATAGAAAAAAAAGCTGTTTGGTGTTACAACTGACAAGTGTAAATCTCCTGCAGCTGTGTTCTGTCACTCTCACAGGGAGCAGAAACCTGGTCCCTTGGGCTGGATGTGGACTAGAGGGCAAAGAGATGCTGCTGCACACTGAAACTATATTACTTAGCTTTGGGTATGTTAACTTAGGCTGTTTTTTTATAGATGGTTTGGCAAGTGGGCAGAAAAAAAATCACCTACAGTCTTAAAATCAGAGAAAGCAGTTTTGGTCTTTTATGAAGAACACAGAGGTTTAAAACTTCTCTTAGCTTGTATTTCTTCCCCTTTACAATCTCCTATGGGTGTTTATGTTGTATGCCTTGAAGAAAGAAACCTGATCTTGGTGTGGGCTGTTTACCAAAGCAGTGCCTGCTGTGAGTCTGAGAGGTGTTTCCAGTTTTATTGGGGTGAGTGGGTAATGCCGTGTCAGGCAACCGAGCTGTGGTGTCTACTGCAAGCAGGAGTTTGAGAAACTTCTCCAGCAAAAGAATAACTTCTATTATTGAAGAGTATGAAGTAGGCCTAAATGAGCTTCTTATTGCTTACTGTACTTGCTGAAGTCACTCAGCTTGTGATGGACCTGGGCTAGCAGACTCATGAGAGCAAACAAATGCAGCTGCCCTTTTTCATGGACAACTAGGGAAACGTCTTGAATTTCTGCAGGTTAGTATCAAAACTGTTCTCCAGGCATTTCGTGCCCATGCTTTATTTCTGTCCGTGGGCTTTGCATTAACTGTTTGGATTTATCTATTAAGATATGCACTAGCTGTAGTTTCTGAATTGTCACTTCTGTTGCATGGTTTTGTACCCCACCTTTAGTGCCTGATTGCTGCCTGAAACAGGATTTAGGGAACGAGAGATTTCAACTATACGAACATTTTCCTTTGCAAAGACACTTGTTTGAGACCTGGTTTTGTGAGCTGAAGGTCATGAAGTTGTGGTTGTTGAAGATCTACTAAAAGCGTTGAGCAGTCCTTTGGGAAGCACTTGTGGGTCCTATTCAACAGCATGTCTCTAATACCTCATCTTTTAAAGCATTTTTGGGCTGGCCTGATAAATATGCAGTGCTGTCCTTTTCCAGATAGAAAGATGTATTTCTGTGCTGGAGCTGTGACAGATCCAACAGGACAAACCTCATGGTTTTACTGGCAGATTCTCCACCTGCTGCTCCTTCTACCTGGGTGTATCTGTATCTAATGATCTTTTCTGGAAAAGAGCTATGTGAAAAAGTAGCAGAAATCCTGTGTGGGGAGGAGGAGACAGAGAGCGAGTCTGGGTGCATGCCTGCAGCATTGCAAGCATGATGTCATTCTAATTTGCACTGCTAGGGGATGAGCTCATCTGGGAGGGATCTTGCAGAGTTACAGCTGTGCCAATTCATCTCTGGTTTGATTAACATTCTCCAGCCTCCCTTCTTGAACTAAACAACAGGCACTGCGTTATGAATTATTTAAAGGCCTAGGAGAGCTTCTACTAAATAAAATTGGGCATTGGTGCAAAACAAAGAAGAGTGAACTCTATTTTGCTTCCAGAGTGTTGTTAGAAAATGGCATCTCTGCTGTTCCCATACGGATAAGCAGGTTGGGTTTTTTTTGTCTCCTTATTCCTGCTCCTTAATATTTGTGCAGGACAAGTTCTTAAGAAGAAACTGCCTTTTCATGGAAGGTGTGTATGTAGCTGTATAGATGGTCGTTACTGGAGTGGCACCAACAAAGCTGTGTTACTGCACTCTCTAACTGAGTTTTCATTTCTAATAGGAACTTAAATATGAAACTTTGATTAAAAGACCCAAACGTTCTCACATTTGCAGTGGCCACATTTGGACTCAGTACATTTAAAAAAGTGATCCATGAGAAAGTATTTGAACACTAAATGGGTTTGCACTTCACTGTCCTCAAGCATTTAATATCAGAGAGGATTCTCCTTACACAGATTTAAGAGAGAACTTTCATTTTTTTGTTTCCACTGTGAAGGAATCTGGGCCTCCTAAACCAGCTGAGGATGCAGGCTGGCTGTGTCCCCAGAAACCATCCCATCTTGCAGAGAGGTCAGAGCAGCTGTATCAAAATCAGATGGAGTACCTGGGATCTGCTGCTGCTTCTGTACTTTGCCTCCTACGTTGCTGTGGGCCAGAGGAGTTTGTGGATTTGTACACTTGCACTTAGTGAAATTCCTCTCAGGAACTCATTTGGCAGATTTTTTTCAAAGATTAAGGTAGTAGGTTGAGCTGCTGGGTGCAGGTGGTGAGAGCACAATTGTGCTAGGCATCTGCAAGATGCTTTGGGACCTGTCTAAAGACATGGGACAAATGTTAATCTAAACATTATTTTGGCTTCTTGTGGATAATGCTTAGCACTGTCTCCTTTCGTGCAACACCTACCTTCTGAGATGAGGATAGGGTGAAATTCTGTGTGTTTAAAGCCTTCATTACTGCTACTGTCTCTAACAGCTTCATAATGTTACCACTCCTGATGCAAAGTACCTTAGCCACTTCCTTTAGATCAATCTTAGTAACTGTGATGCAGCAAATGATACAGATAGAGAGGAATCTGAAATTCAATAGAGATTGGGCTTGAGCTATGACACCTGGTTACTCCCATACCACAGAATCCCAGCATGGTGGGCGTTGGGAGGGGACAGATGGAGATCCTCTAGTCCAGCCCTCTTTAAAATGGAGTCACCCAAAGCAGGTTGCCCAGGATCATGGGTTTGGAATCTCTGCAGAGACAGACAAGCCACAATGTCTCTGGTCAGCCTGCTCCCAGGGCTCTGCCACTCTCACAGCAAAGAAAGTTTTCCTCACACTTAGGCAGAAGCTCCTGGATTCCAGTCTGCGTCCATTGCCCTCTAGTTTGTGTCTGTTGTCCCTTGTACTTTCATTGGGCACCACTGAAAGGGGGCCAGTATCATCTTTTTGACCCCAACTCTTTAATTACTGATAATTATTGGTAAAATCCCCTCTCAGGCTGTGCTTCCCCAGGCTAAACAGCCCCAGGGCTCTCAGCCTCTCCCCACAGAAATCCATCCTTCGAGTTGCAGATCTTGCAGATGAAGCAGCCCTGGGTGTTGTGCTGACAAGCACACAGCTCTTGGCACTGAGCTCAGCACACAGAGGCTGAGCAGGGGGACTTGGAGGAAGATGTAGTGCTGCTTTCCAACCTGCTCTAACAAGGGCACAAAACTGGTTCCAGAGCTGTGACTCTCAAGCACCCTTCACTGACAGCAGTTAAGGAAGCAGACGAAAACTACAAATCAAGGTGGGGTGCAAGTGGCTTGTGGGAGAGTGAGAATAATCAGTGCTCTCAGCTACCCCCTTTTTATTCCCAGGAAACTGAGTTTACTTAGCTGGAAGTAATATATTTAAATAATACTGTATTGAAAATAGATTGTACTACCTCATACTATCTCATACATCTATAATAATACCTAATGCTTTAATTTATAATACATCTCTACTGCTACATGTAAAAGTTGAATACAGATATGGGTGTCCTGGCTTTCTTACCAAAGCCTTCTGAATGTTTATTGCTTTCTGTTGTTTGCTGTACTTTTTCAGATACTGATGACTAGAGGTGTGGGACAAGACAAGTCCTGAGGGTGGAAGAAGGGAAACTAACACTTGGTTTACAGAGTCATAGAGTAGTTAAAGTTGGAAGGGACCTTGAGTATAATCTAGTTTCAACTGCTTTGCCTTGGGCAGGGACAGCTTCCACTAGACCAGGTGGCTCAAGGCCTCATCCAAACTGGCCTTGAACACCTCCAGAGAGGGGGCATCCACAGCCTCCTTGGGCAATCTGTTCCAATGTCTTACCACCCTCGTTGTAAATAATTTCTTCCTTATGTCCATTCTAAATCTATCCTTCTCAAGCTTCAGTCCATTTCCTCTTGTTCTCTTGCTATCTTGTTCTGTCATTTCCCACCCAGCTTTCTTGGTTTACCAAAAAAAAAAAAATCAACAAAAGGCAATTTTTTAAATTTGAGGCTGGATTCTGATTTCCTGAGATGCAGCCAGAATTTCCAGGCTCCTGCAGGACATAAGATCTTTGCCTGGGAGATAAGAGAGACAGGCTTGAACTTCACTGTTATCACTTCTGGTGGTCCATTGGCTGGACCTGATCCTGAGCTACCACACTAATGGGCAAGCAGTGGCACCATGGTGCTGCCATCTTCCCTGCACCAAAAATCCTGCTTGTTGGGACTCATGGTAGCCAATCTGGAGCTGACCTCTGTGTGTGTGTGTATGTTGGTACATGGACACATAACACACAAGGCTCTTGTGCTGTGCCAGAGTGATGTATTTTAACTGGTACTTCCCTTCAGTTGCTGAGTGCTCATCTCTCCAAAGAAGGGCGACGAAACTGCTAAGAAGCCTGGAACACAAACCCTATGAGGAGAGGCGGAGAGAGCTGGGGGGGTTTAGCCTGGAGAAGAGGAGGCTCAGAGGTGACTTTATTGCTATCTACAACTACCTGAAGGGAGGTTGTAGCCAGGTGGGGTTGGTCTCTTTTCCCAGGCAACCAGCAAAAGAAAAAGGGGACACAGCCTCAAGTTGTGCCGGGGGAGGTCTACGCTGGATGTTAGGAGGAAGTTGTTGACAGAGAGAGTGATTGGCATTGGAATGGGCTGCCCGGGGAGGTGGTGGAGGCACCGTCCCTGGAGGTGTTGAAGCAAAGCCTGGATGAGGCACTTAGTGCCATGGTCTGGTTGACTGGCTAGGGCTGGGTGCTAGGTTGGACTGGAGGATCTTGGAGGTCTCTTCCAACCTGATTGGTTCTATGATTCTCTCATTTTGAAAACCATCATTCAGAAGGGACTCAAACATTTTCATATGGTTGTCTCCAGAACTGTGCTTTAAATTCAGGGCTATTTTTTTTTCCTCTTGGTTTGGAAAGATAAGGCAGTGCAATCGTTTAGCTCTTGCTTAATCCTGCATTTAGTTTTCCCAAATAAATAAATTTGAAGTGATTAATCACACTCCCTTTTAGAGGGTTAAAGTCATGATACAGATGCATTTTAATCATGTAGTGAATACCAAACAGGCATTTTCTGGGAGGATGGAGGTTGTGTTTAGAGAACTGACGGTACTCTGCTTGTGATTGTTTCACAAGGCCCAGCGTAGCCAGTCATGCACAAACCCATTGATTTTAGCACACTTGGCTTAAAAGCAGCACAGGCAAAAGGATGACTTGGCTGAAGGACCCAGGTATTTGCAGAAAGTTCTTCTTAGGTCTTTTGTGTTTCCTGCTGGGAGTTTCTCCAGTGGAAAATTAATGGAATTTAAATTACGTAGCAACTCAGCAGGGCTGACAGCTGATTTCTGAGTAGAGCAGGTATTTATTTTCTCTTTTCACCAATAAGTGTGTTCTTGTCAGCACTATAAATGAATTTTAAAGAGCCTTACATAATCAATTGCTATTGAACATTAACGAGCTGGGCTTAAACTGCCCTTGTCAAATTGTATCTTAAGTCAGGGAAGAAAAAGACAGCATTTACCTTCATAAAATATTTCTGGAGTGCAAATGCAGGATGGGGAACTGAGAAGCAGCCCTTTTATCACGGGTGCTTGTTGTTGAGTACAGAGGTCTGTGGGCTGCTGAAGCAGAATTTCAGCCAGTGAGTCATCCCAGCAGTCTAACGTGGGAAAATCCAGTCTGTCAGGCTGCAGAAATGCTCCAGTCTATGCACACAGCTTTGTTATGTCATCTTCTGAGGCATAGCATGAAGATTCACAATTTTCCTCTGGTAAAGGAGTAAAAATCAAGGGGAAAAAGTGGAAAAGGGATGCTCAATCTACAGCATTATTTTAGAGTACAGTTACAGTTCTGTCTGCAAAAACACTCCCCAAAGTGATTTTACAAACTTCTGTTCATAGAAGGTGAAGCCAAAGAGGCTGAAGTTGTAAACAAGGTAAATATTGGCCCCACAGATTTTGTATGCCAGTTTGCTTTTGGAAACAGACCTTGTTTAGATCACTGCCAAAAACCAGTCAGACATTGGAACAGGTTGCCCAAGGAGCTTGTGGAGTCACCATCCCTGGAAGTGGAAAAGAAATGTGTGGACATGGCACTGCAAGACATGGTTTAATGGCCATGGCGGTGGTAGGTTGATGGTTGGATTCCAGGGAGATGGTGCAGTTGGCATCTCTGGAGGCATTCAGGAAACATGCACATGGCACTTCATTGCATGGGTTAATGGCCACGGTGGTGTTAGGTTGATGGTTGGACTCCAGGGAGATGGTGGAGTTGCCATCTCTGGAGGCATTCAGGAAACATGCACCTGGCACTTCAAGACATGGTTTGATGGCCATGGTGGTGTTAGGTTGATGGTTGGATTCTGTGATCTTGGAGGTGTTTTCCAACCAAAACAATTCTATGATTCTGTATGCTGTAGACATGCTGCTCCACGTTGTATGTGGTGAGAACACAGCCCTTGCTTGCTAGATTGTACTCTCTGCACTTAGTGGTTAGAATCTCTGCAAAGGCAACTTCTGAAACCTTAGTTGTCAATTCAACTCTGTGGTTGCTTTAAATGATGATAGTTTAAAGAAAATCAGCTGAGATAAAAAAACCCTATTGTTGAGGAGTAAAAGATGGTAAGATGAACCTGAAAACCAAAGGCAATGCTTACTTTTTTGATGACTACATTTGAATTACCCAAACTCTTGACTGTTCACTGCTCAATAATACTGCAGCAAAGTTTCCCTAGGTATTTGGACTTTGCTGTATAACTCAGATGCCTTCTAGACTAAAATGTGAAACCAATGTAACTTCTGCACATCTCTGATTCAAGAGTGGCGTGGGAGACTGTGCTGATCATGACTGATTGCAACAAGGTGGGTTTTTTAAAGCAACTACCTTAGTATTTTCTGAAAACCTGATGCTTCCACATTGCTTTGTGCCCCACTGCATGGCTGTGAACCACGTGTGCAACAGCAGCATTTTATTTTGAATCCTACACTGGCTTAGGTTGGAAGAGACCTTAGACATCATCTGCTCCGACCTCCCTGCCATGAGCATGGGTGTCTCTCAGCTAAACTCAGCAGCTCAAGGCCTCATCCAGTCTTGAATGCCCCCAGTGAAGAGGCATCCATAACCTCCCTAGGCAACCTGTTCCTGAGTCTCACCACCCTTCTACTGAAGAACTTCTTTCTAAGATCCAGTCTAAACCTACTCTCTCTCAGCTTCAAACCATTCCCCCATGCCATGTGTCTAGACACCCCTACAAAAAGTCCTCTCCAGCATTCCTGTAGGATTCTTTCAAGTATTGGAAAGCAGCTCTAAGGTCCCCCTAGAGCCCTCCTTTCTCCAGGCTGAACAATCCCACCTCCCTCAACCTATCCTCATAGCAGAAGTGTTCTCTCCCTCAAACCATCTTTGTGGCCCTCCTCTGGGCTCACTCCAACAGCTCTCTGTCCTCCTTATGATGGGGACACCAGAACTGGATGCAGTATTCAAGGTGGGGTCCCACAAGAGCAGTGTAAAGGAGCAGAATCCTCTCTTGACCTGCTGGCCCCACTGCCTGTAATGCAGCCTAGGATTCCATTTAGATTGTCATGAAATGTTTGTAAATGTGCTGGTTTTGACACATCTTCCACCATGTAGTGATTTGAGTGGGTCAGATATGCTCCTCTGAATGTGGAGACCAAAGTTAGATCTGCCTGCTGGGGTTGACAGCATGTGAGGATGTTTAAACAGCCCTAATAAATAGAACTTTATGTGAGAGTAGTCTTTTCTCACGTGGATAGATGTTTTATCTTGTCACATCTATATTGCTTGTGAGTGAGGTATGCTGGAGGAAGCTGTGAGTTACAGAAATTGGCTGTGTATTTGGCTGTGTGCTTGAAAATCTGTGGTTTCCAATGATTCTTTTTTGGCTAAGGCAGAAGGGTTATTTAGGTAAGTGTTTATCTAAACACCATTTATCCTGAGAAGAACCTCTGTAGTTACCAGCAGGTCCATTAGCAAGGCAGAAGCACAGAAACCAGGCCAGTTCAAAGCAGTGGGAGTCTTGTACATCCCAGTGCCAGGGTGCTTGGGCCCCTGTTGGAGCAGTGGAAGTAGAAGGGAGCAGCTTTCTATTTCTTTCTGGAGTAGAGTCTCTGCTGTGCAGCTCCACCATCAACGTGCTTGCTCATCCAGTGTCAGCCTGCATGAGGAGCTGGGCAAAATGAAATGGTCAGGACTGAAGCCTTTGCTTTTTCATTCCCATTCTGGTCTGGTTTTGCTGAGCTTCTGCTTTGGAAAGGCAGGACTTTGTTGTTGCTGGTCCTGCAGTCCGGTGGCGATGCAGTCAGCATCGTATCGGCGTGCCTGGCTGGGTACAGCAGTGAGGAGTCACACACATCTCATCCTCAGGGTTATTTAAAGAGCAAGGAGAGCCTTTTCCATACCAAGCGAGGATGCCTGCATGCTGGGCTGTGCTGGGCTGTCCTGAGGCGAGCAGTCAGAACCAGCAGAGGAACCACAGATGGACGTGTTGCGTAACAGCCTCGCTGCCCGACCAGTTGATGAATCCCTTGTGACAGAGCATCCTTTCAGCACCACAGTGAGCAGGGAGGGCAGGGAGGAGAAACTATCGCGGGCTGAGCCTGCCCTCGAGTTCATTTTCAGTCTTACCAAGCATGGCCCTGGTAGCAAAGCATGACTCCCAAAAAATGAGTCTTAAAGCATGTGTTTAATATTTCTGCTTGCACAATGTGAGGGTTTTTTGGAGGATGTAATATTACAGATGAGTGCTTCAGGCTCATTTCTTGTGCTCTGTGTGCCGTTGTTTCGAGCCAGATACCTTTGGTTAGTAAGTTACGTGGACCATGTATGAACACAAACACGTGACTCGTTTTGTGATGCTGAAGTTAATGGTTCTCTTGTTAAGATGGTCCCCTAGCACAAAAACTAAGCATGCTGTCTGATGCCTGGTGGTTGGTTTATATGAAATTTGTGAATCAAAAATTGGGCCAGAAGGTCCTATGCAGGAGGAAGGTGAGACATGTAAAGCAAAACCAAGTAATTGTGAGTGGTTGACTTGTACTTTCCTAACAGCCTCTGCACATGTGCATGCCTGCTCTCTCTTTCTTCCCAGTTTACCCCAATTTTATCAAATCCTTGGTAAAACCTCCAGCAATTGTAGTTAATGCAACAGGCTCTGCCCTGAGTTTTCTCACTATTAGCAGTCATCCCTGAAGCACAGAAGAACCACCTTCTCTCCAAGCTGTTTGTCATGAATGTTGTTTTAATCTGGTTTAGTTGAGTCCCATGGTTCTCAAGTCCCATGTCAGGCTGTTTGAGGTCCTTCTTTGCCTCCTTCCTTCCTTTCCTCTTTCCCTCCCTCTGGAGTAGTGCCTGAAGAATACTGATTTGTTGGGGTGGCTTTCATTTCTGCGCTCTGTGAGCAATGCCTTCTAATAAGGCAAACCTATGACTAAAGCTGCAGCCACCAAAGAAGGGTTATGAGAGTGAACATCATCTTTTCCTGGGGGAAAAAATAAAGAAAGAAATGTTTTGGATGATTTCCAAGAAGCTGGAATATCCTAGCTAGCAGGACAGTGCACTGCAGTGGTCTGAGCTCATATTTTTATTAGCAAGCTTTCGTTACACTACTGCTGTGACACACTTTGGCTCACACCCTTTCCTACCAGGACTTGCTCCTGCCGTGATGAGAGCCTCAATCCTGCATGCTTGAGCCAAGTGCTTAGTTGTTAGTGAATGGAAGAACCTCACAAACTGGAGGTAGCACAGCCTGCTAAGATAAACTCATGCTTCCTTACAGAGTGCTGTAAAGAAAGGTGCAGGCCTGATCTGCTCACGTGCTAAGATCTACTGTACAAACAACAAAAACCTGTCACACAGAGCATAGAGAGCAATTCCCACTGCCCGGGGAAGCACTTTCCTGGGCACGTAAGATTCATGCCAGGGAGGCTGGGAGGGTGAAGAGGAGGAGGTGGGCTGGGTAGTGCATCCAAGAAAACATCTCTACCTGCATCTTTTCCTTAATATCAAATTATATGAGGACTTTGTAATGGAGGTGAAATGAGGCAAAGCTTACCCTGAGCAAAGCAGCAGAGTCGGTGACGTGCTGACTTGTGCTAAGGAGGCAGAGAGAATCAAGGTTCTGTGTGTGCAAAAGGAGGTGGCTAAAGAGAACTGAGAGAAATAATAGGATTCATCTCTTTTGAGAAGGTAAAAGGTGATGGTAGAGAAGAGGCTACAGTCAGGCTCTGCTGTCAGCTCCACTGGGTACTTGTAGCTGCAGTACAGTTCTTACTTGTGTGGTAAGATGTGCAAAGGAGGGAGATGAAATTTGGTACCCTTAGTTTTTCTGGAGGGGAAAAGAAAAAGATAAATTGTGGATATTGTAAGGACAGCTTATTCCTTAAATAAAAACAGTACCTTTTTAAAACAGTAACATTCTGCAAATAGAGTATTCAGCTGCAGGCTGGGCAGAATGCAATGTATCTGCAGAGTAGCCATGGAATCTGCCTCTGAAAGTGGTCATCTCTGTATATTAAAAGCTGCTGTCAGGTGAATGCTACTTCCAAACTCGTGTAGAGGTAGCTCATTCACATCACTTTGGTCCAAAGCAGCTAACATCCTAACTGAAAGCTCCCAGGAAAGCTCTGAGGAAGCTGTGGTGGTTCAGTACTGCAGAGAGGATTCCTTCAGAGGTGTTAAGCAGGCACTAAACCTTGACTGCCAGCATCTCACAGGCTGATGCTACTCCTTTTCATCTCTTTTATGGAAAGATGTATTTATTTGTTCATGGCTTTATTTGTCTTCACATTTGAAGTTTCATTACACTCTGGTGAGACTTTTTTTCCCCTCAGAAATTCCAAGACATCTGTAGAAGAAGGCAGGTATGCAAGGGGGAAATCTGTCATCAGGAATAAAGAGGGAGGATAGGAAAACCAGAGCAGAGCATCACAAGACAGAGGTACTAAAATGACAAGGGAAAAGTTGAGGGAAAGAGGATGCTCAAATTCATGGAAGTTAGAGACTGCCTGATGGTATGCAAAGCAGAATGATTCACATTTGCTGTTGCCTTTGGCTCTCCAAGCCTACATTTCTAGGGGCTATGATTTTAAGACTAAACTAATAGCAGTGCTCCTCTGAGACTTCCCTCCTTCTTGGAGAGAGAGATGCCACTCACTGTGCTGGGTGTGAAAAGAATTGCTGAAGTAATTCTAGTGAAAACTTCAAATGTCAGTGTCTCTGTGACTGCAGATGTCCTCTCCTGTCCTCATGGAGCACTGCACATGCTCAGCTGCTTCTAGGTATGTTAGATGAGATGAAGATAAAGAAGCTGGACCATTAGACCAGTGCTAGTAGTATGGAAACAGAAAAATAAGAAGATGTAAAATCATAGTATCACAGAATGTTAGGGGTTGAAAGAGACCTCCAGAGATCATTGGGTCCAACCCCCCTGCCAAAGAAGGATCACCTGGGGCAGGCCACACAGGTACATATCCAGGTTGGCTTTTGAAAGTCTCCAGAGAAGGAGACTCCACAACACCTCTGGGAAACCTGCTCCAGCGCTCTGGTGCCCTCCCAGTTGAAATGGAGTTTCCTGTGGTTTAGCCTATATCCGTTATTCCTTGTCCTATAACTGGGTGACACTGAAAAGAGCCTGTCCCCTTCCTCTTGACTCTCACCCTTCAGATACTTGTAGACATTAATAAGATCTTTTCTCAGCCTTCTCTTTTCCAGACTAAACAGTAACAGTTCTGTCAGTCTTTCTTCATGTTGTGCAGCAGTGGGAGAGGCTCCACTGAATAGGAAGAGAGTTGAATTCTCTAATGGAAAATGGTGCCATCTTCTCTGTCTTATCTTTGGTAGACTAAGTAGCATCAACCATAATGTGGGCATTTTAGAGCTCTTTGGTAAAACTGATCCATCTATATAACATGTGGTCTAATAGTGAAGGCAGCCTCCAGGGGACAGTATGCAAGATGCTGAAGGTGTCATCTTCAAGGTGAAGGAGGTATCTTCATCACATGTATATTTGTGCTTGGCAGCATCACAACCAGCGTGGCCAGCTGGTTGAGGATGGGGATTTTTTTCCCCTCTACTCCACTCTCGTGAGATCCCCCAGGAGTTCAATGTCCAGCTCTGGAGCCCTGACACAAGAAGGACATGGAACTATTAGAGCAGGTCAAGAGGAGGCCAAAGAGATAATCCAAGGGCCAGAGCACCTCTCCTCTGAAGAGAGGCTGAGAGAGTTGGGCCTGTTAAGCCTGAAGGAAATAAGCCTGCAGGGAAAGTTTAGGGCATCCTTCCAGTATTTGAAGGGGGTCTACAGGAGAGCTGGAGAAGGACATTGTACAAAGGACGAAGGGTAGTGGCTCCAAACTAGAAGCTGTAAAATTGTTAGCAAAACCAAAGAAGCCTCAGTAAGAATGAGGGCAGTGAATTTAGTTTGAGTGTGGCTGTTAAAGGATGATTTGAAATGCCAGGCTGGCATTGCATGGAACCAGGGAAACCATTCTCCCTGCAAAGAAAGCAGGGAGATGAGAAGTTGAGAGACTTGAGGTGGTGGTGAAAGATCTGTCCCCAGAGTCTTCTGACTTCTGCTGCTTATGTCTCAGAGGGTTCATTGTGATTCAGCTATAGGTGCGTGTTTAGATTTACAAAGACTTGGAAATAAAGGATCCAGACCACCTTGTTCTCAAATCCAGACCACGGTGGCACAAATAATGCTACCCCAGAAGCTGGGAGATGGTGTTTGGAAACCTGGATGTGGTATTAGAGTAAAGAAGAAATCATCACAGCTGATGTAGTAGATAACCTTGTGACTGATGTAGATTTCATTACAGCTAGTAACAGTGTAAGCAGCATGAAGGATTGTAACTTCAGTCTATGGAAGATCACCTTAGCACTGGTGGCATAAATTATTTGTGAGCAATTAGTGTGTTACAAACAAAGTGCAAACACTGTTGCACAGCTGTGCTCAGGTTCAGCTTGACAGTGGAGAAAGCTGGGAAAGGCTGAGGCAGTCCCAAGGCATCAACTCAGATGCGATGCTGACTAAATGCAGATGGCTCAAGTGGTTCCTGTCTTCAGCTTCATGCTTTGCCTCTCTCTCTCAGGCTGCTGTTGCTGTAGCAGTGCTGGCTGAGTGTTATATGAAATATGTGTTTACATCTATGAGCCAAACTGTAAAAGTGTGTTTGGGAGCAGTCACAGAAACCAGCACTTGTAGCTGCTGACATTCTAGTGGCTGGGAAATAAGAGCAGAGCACTCCTTGTTCATAGGATGCAGCTGGGCAGTGGTGAGCAGTGAAAATGACTGGCAGTCAAAGTGGGCAGAGAAACAAGTCCAAAGATTGGTTTGTTTGGGCTTTTCATATTGAAAACCTCCTAGGTTGGATCAGGTAGGAAAAAAAGCATTGCTGTAATTGCAGGAGTGTGGTTTAGTGCAGCTAGAAGAGGCAGGGATTCTCATGACTGTTCCTGTGAAAGCTTTCATCTTGAGCACAGAGGTCAACCCTGACAGCTATGGGGAATTACTGACAAAATTATTTGTAGCAAAGGTTAGTTCTTAAGAACAGCAGTCTTGGGTTGTTGTAGAAAGGGAAATAATCACATCAAGAGAAGAGCTAGAAGAAGTTAAAATTGCAGACTCTTTGGAAGATCTTTGGGATTAGCTCCACGTCCAGACTCTGACTTCTTGACACCAATTTGGCAAACGCTTGCAACAAGAGCCCTAGTGTGATTGTGTAGTTGTGCAGAGGCCTGGCTTAGCCCTGTTGCCACGCACAGAGAAGAGCCTTGTTGGAAGGCTGATTGCAAGAGCTAGGGATCAGCTTCTGCAGTGTATCAGGTGATCTTGTGTGTTGCAGAAATGTGATGATTGGTGGTTCCACAGCTGGATAAAGAAGTAGGGGCACTCGGTGTAGTCTTACAGGAGTGGACTACAGAGCAGCTGAATCCTCCTCAGAGAGTGGATTTTTATACTGGGACATTAGCTAATTGGAAAATCATCTGGCAGGGTTGATCTCCAGAAAATGTAGCATTCCTCTCTCATCTCTGAGGAAAGGAGGTCTTCTGCATGCAGCAGCACTTGGCTTTCTGAGCAAAAGGCTCCCCTGCAGGAGAGAGGACTTGATGGGTGATGAATTCAGGTGTTACATGGCTACAGCAGATACCCCAGTTCTTTTCAGTACTTGATGATGGCCCTAAGACTGCTGTGCTCTTTGCAGCCTTGGCTGAAGGAGAGTTTCGATGGCTGTAATCAGAAGGCAGCAAGAACCACCATCAGCATTTTGGGTCCAGGCTCTAGGATGTTGTAAAAGACAATAATGGGCATTAAACTGTTGTGCAGCATGAAAGAGTGTTCCTTGGCATCTGCCAGAAAGCAGCTGGGAAGTGTTCCATGAACAAGATCAAGATTACCTCACTAAAATATCAAGAGGCTGTGACTGCAGCATAGTTTCTAGTTACGAGCCTTATACCCAATGGCTGAAATGGGATCCTAGAAAGAAAACTGCAGCCAGTATGTCTGGTTCCCCACTTCCCCTGCTCATCAGTGAGTACTGATGAACAGTTGATAGAAGACATCAGGTAGCTGAATGCTTCTCATGTTGGGCTTTAAATAAATCCTCAACCTGACCAGTTAAACAGCTCTCCTGGCAGGGCACAGGGGAAAGTCCAGAAACACAGCAGTGCAGAACAGAGTGGAGAAAAGGGTCCTTTTGTAAGAAAAAAAACTAACTCAGTCTCTAGCAAGTGGTCTTAGATGAGCACTCCTGCACTCAAAAGCAAATATGTACAAGAAGGTTGTTACTTTGATTGCACTGTGCCACAAGAATGGGGAGCAAATGCCTGCCACACTCAGTGAGTTTACTAGTTTTATTTTGCTACAGCCACTCTTCCAAAGTTGGACATTGTCAGGAAGAGAGTTACTCTGGGAGTGAAAAAGTGATGGTATAAACTTATTTACAGACAAAGAAAATCCTGCATTGCCTGCACCTTGAGCAGTGGGTCACTGTTCCTCAAATCCTCTCTCCTGAAAAGCTGGCTCTTCTCCTCTCCCTTGTAACCTTTCCCATGTGCTTTCTCCTCTGACATGAGGCTGGTTCCCAGCAGGGCCAAGGCATGACAGTAATGGGTCCCTCGCTTCTTGCTGTGCTGTCCTGCTGGCTCAGGTGCCCATCACACTTGCAGAAAATGTGCTCTTTTTTTCCCTTGGCACTGTTTTTCTGCCGGTTTGCTAATTGCTTTAAATAAATGGTTTACAATCTGACCAGGAGAAATTCAGGATCAGCTTCAGAGAGAGTACAGGAAGGTTCATTGTGTTATGCAGAAGCAACAAGGGAAAAGTTGCATCCAGTTCATAGCTCTTCCTCACCCTACAGAGGCTAGTGCATGTTACGAGTGGGTTTAGTAATCTTACCTGGGTTTGCATCTCTCTGTCCTCATCCAAGAAGAAAAGTTTACACATAGCTGTAAGGATATGAACACCTGGAAGTCTGAACATAAGAAGGGGCAGAATCAAACTTGGAGAGGATCACAAGAATCCTGACAATTTTGCATGAAGGTGGATTCTCTTTTCCTGCTGCTTTCCCTATTTACGTGGAGCTGGTTTGCTTAGAATCATAGAATCATTTTTGTTGGAAAAGACCTTTAAGATCACACAGTTCAACCATTCTCTAACAGTACCAAGTCTGGTGCCAAACCATGTCCCTCAGGGCCTCTTCGAAATGCCTCCAGGGATGGGAATTCAACCATCTCCCTGGAGAATCTGTTTCAGTGGTTGAGAACCCTTTCAGTGAAGAAGTTTCTTCTAACACCCAAGCTAAACTTCCCCTGGTGCAACTTGAAGCCATTTTGTTTATAGTAGCCACTTAATGGGCTCAGGCTGCCAGATGACAAAAGCTTTGAGCCTGCTGCTGAGAGGCATGCTTCTGTTACTGCTCTAGGCTGGCTTGGGGTTTGGGCTGGTGTTTAAAAAACAAAACTGAAGTTGCATTTTTACTGATCTATTTCCTGCCCCCTATTCACTGTGTTTCAGAAAATCTTCAGAAGAACTGGACATGGATAAAGTAACAGCAGCCATGGTACTCACCAGTTTATCCACCAGCCCTTTGGTCCGCAGCCCTCCTGTCCGACCCAACGGTAAGCCTGCAGAGCAGCACCTGGGCAGGGACTGAAGGGAGGGATCCCAGGGCTGTGTAACCAAGGGCTTGTTTCCAGGAGTTGTGGTGATGGTGGAGGACAAGGGCTGAGTGGTTGTCTTCTGGCTGTGACCCGTGCATGCTGGAGATCATGCTGAGCTTTGCTCCGATCTAGTCAAGATCTTTGGTGCATCTGTGGCAGAGCTGAGAAGGAACCTCGTCAGCTGCGACACCATGCACTAGCAGTCTGCACAGCTGTAGGTCTTTCTGCTGAGGCAGGATTACACCCTCAGTTCCTGTGCACTTTGTAACTCTGATGGTCTACCCTCAAATCCATCATCTCTTGGAAGACTGCTCCATTTGAGGTATAGCAGAAGGCACAAAAATTAAATAGTTAGTGGCAATAATGAGACTGCTAATAAAATACAACTAAGCTATGAAGCTTGACTGGAGTTACAAAAAATACTACAAAGTCTTCTATTTTAAGGGCTAACTTAAGTGAGGACAGCCCTGTGAGGTTGTCTCAGCACTGTTTGTATGACTGGCTGTTCTTACTCATATGTGACTGCTAAATAGACACCAGGTGTCTGCCTACTGGAAATAATTGAAGGAATCTGAGGAATACTTAGAGATGAAAACAGGGAGGGGAGTCTGCATTTCTTCATGGAAGCAGAGGCCTTTCATACAATCAAAGAGTGCTTTGGGTTGGAAGGGACCTAGATCCAACCCTCTGCCATGAGCAGAGACACTCTCTGCTAGAGCAGGTTGTTGCAAGGCCCCCATCCAACCTGGCTTTATCAGGAATTTGTACCAATGTCCCAGCTTTGAAGATTTTTGAACAATGCTGTGGTTTTTTCCATTTTCTTTTTAGAAAACCTATGTTTTGCCTAGTTAGCTGCAGTTCTAGCTGTGAACGCTCATGGCTCCTGTTGGTGTGCTTTCTAGTGTGGAAAATCAGAGGTATTGATGGAGTAGCACTGCACTGAGGAGCTCCTGGAAACCTCTGGCAGTGACACTCCCAGTGGCTGTCCTGCCTCAGGGCTAGAGGTTGCCAGTGCTCAAGGAAAGCAAATGAAAGGGTGAAAACATGGAAAGCTGAAAACAAGCCTGCCCTCACTCTGCCCAGCTCGCAGCCAACACCACAGATGAAGGTGAATTTTGACTGACATGCCAGACAGTGGCTTGGAGCAGCCAAGACATGCACATGTCCCATGGTGCATCCCCAGTCATGGGGAGCTGCTGTAGAGTAGGGTAAGGCAGTATCTGCCTCCTTAGTGTGAGCAGGTGACACCTGTCAGGAGTAGCAACGCACATTAGGTAGCAGCTGCGGACTGGAAAGATCTTCCAAACAAGCCCTTTTGAATTGCTTATAGGTAAGTGGTAGCTGTTAACTGCCTTTGATATGTCTTCTTGCAGTCTTGAATGTTCTTTGATATCTCTTCACATAGCTTGTTTGCTTGATTGCCAAATCTGGGAAGGCTAGCCTGAAAAAGTGATTCACTTGTTGTCAGCAGTCACAGACACGATTTTGAAGCTGTTGTTGGGCACCTTCTCCCTGAATATCTTCGTTTTTCCTGAGTAAAGACTTACTAAAGACTTAAAAGTGGGAAGAGTTGATAATTTAAGGCTCATTTGGCATTGCAAGGCTAGGCTCTGATCTCAGGAGCTAGTGATTAATTCTTTACATCCTTTGCCAAGAAAGGGCAGTAAGTAGCAGTGTAATTAAAGGACCATTTTCTAAAACAAATGGAATTTTCCTTAGAGGTTAAAAAAAAATCTAACATCAGCATTAATATTAAAGTCTGACCTGTGCTGGAATTGCTGGGGATGATCACCCATGTAAACTGGATCAGAGTCTGGCCCCCGTTTCCCTGCAGCTGAGTAATATTTGGTCTGGTTCTCTTTCACGCAACTGCAGCAACGTGAAAAGAGCCCCAGAATAAGAGTAAGTTGCATCTGTTTGTATTTTGAACTTCTTTCCATTGACAGATTTGTTAGCATTAATGAGAATACTGCTTGGGCTTTTTCCTGTTGGCAACCTTAATCAGTCTTTTCCGTGCTACTTTCTCGATTTACATCTCTTTGTCTGTGTGGTGCGGAGAAGCTGTAGACCGTGAGGATACAAAGCACCACCGTAAATGTGTCAGGAAGCAGTAGATGAAAGAGTGCTGCTGCTTTTGTTTTCGTGAAGGAACGGAAACATTAAGCTGTGCTGAGGCCACAAGTTGACACCAGTCTTGGCTTTGGCACAAGACTCAAGTGCTTCAGTGAAACAAACCCCACACCTCCATTACAGTCAGGTGAAAGCTGTGCTCAGGAACCAGAACATGACATTTTTCATTCCTTACTGCCCAAAGTGTGTATGTCCTTCTCCAAGGAGGAATTTGGGGTGGGGAGTGGGGGTTGATAGCATTTATGCTCTGTGGCCTCGTAAGTGCAGGATCTTAGCTGCTGCCTCTTCAAAGAGGCATCTTAGTGCTTCTGCTCACATGATGGAGCACTGCATTCTGTTTGGTGAGCAGCTGATATGAATGATAAGGGCTTTGTCCAGATACAACTCAGGAGGAAAGAAAAGATCACTGTTTGAGTTAAGCTTTTGATAGCAGGTGGTAGACATTATTTTCTCCCTGGTGTCATTAGTTAAATGTGTCTATAAGAAGTTGATAAGGAATGAAGGAGTGACCTCTGCAGAACTCTTGAAGGCAGATGCTGGCTTGAAAAGACTCCTGTCTCACGCTTCAGTAATGTTTCACCAACAGATAGGCTTGACAGCTCCGAAGCTGGCTATTGCATAATGTTCAGGCACCTCCAGTGTCATGGGCAAAAGCTTCTAATGCTTGAGTTAGGGAGAAACTGCATCTAAGTCATCCCTGCCCATGTACCCTGTGAGAACCTGAAGCTTCAGTCAGAGCCACATGTGGTTGTGCCTCTGGGCTTGCTCAGGCTACACATTTGCTGAACTGATGAGCCACATGCTCCTGTCTCTGCCAAAAGCCCTTCAGGCGCTGGGAAGCGTGACATGCCGGTGTCTGAAGCCTGAGAATCTCAGGATGACTGAAGCTGTGCCTCAGACTGTGAAAGCAAGGTCGTAACCTCCGCACACCCAGCTGGAGAGTAACCTGTTGGTTCGAGTGTCTGCTGACAGCCCAGTGTCCAGGGAACTGCTGCTGTGAGGAGGTGGTTCCTCCACTGAGTAGGTGTGGAAGTGAGCCAGAGTCTGTGACCTGCTTCTGAAACCAGATGTTTAACGATACTCCTGTGTGAAGAAAAAGGGAGATCATTCCAAGGATCCATACAGCCTGGTTTGGGGATCCAAACTGGGCAGAGGGCCATGCTCTGGGTGATGATGAGAAGGCACTTGAGCATGTAACCATGGTTTTCTTTGCTGTGTAACACTGTGGTGACCATCACCTTTTTGCAGATCTACTTGGTGTCCTGAGACTCAGAGTGTATGTCCCCTTCCCAGGGAGTCTCCTGTTGCACATGAGGTGGCTTGGAGCTTGCTGTGATGTCCCACCACAGTGGTGTGTTTCTGTTGATAGTTGAGGGTGTATTTGAATGTTTTCCCTTAACCTTGCAGACAAAATCTGACTGCCTGTTATGCAGCAGAAGAGATTCTTTTCCAAGCCTAGCACTTCCTTGCAGAAAACCCTTTATTTAAAAAAAGAAAGAAAAGTCAAGTGTGGAATGCATCGTTTGTGTGCAGTGGGTTAGGTGTGACTGTCCTTTCTACGTCCTTTGTTATATGTTAATTGCTGTCCTGGCATCTAAGCCGTAGATAAAAGAGCCCCTTAACCCCTGCCGATGAGACTGTTGTAATGATGGCTGTTGTTGGTTTTGACAGAATCCCTAAATGGATCTTGGAAAGAAGGAGGATTTGTGCCTTCTAGTACCAGCAGCAGTGGATACTGGAGCTGGAATGCTCCCAGTGACCAATCCAACCCATCCACCCCATCTCCACCTCTGTCAGCTGATAGCTTCAAAGCTTTTCGGACACCTTCCCAGCCAGATGACGGTATTGATGAAGCTGAAACAAGCAACCTTCTCTTTGATGAACCCATTCCCAGGAAGAGAAAGGTTAGCCTCATGTTAAATTCCATACTCATGGGCAGATAGAACTTTGCTGTGAGAAGGGAAGAGGTCACCCAAGCAGCTCTGTATGTGTATCCCTCTGGCATCCAGCTAACATAGTTACTTGGCCTCCACACTGCGCCTCCTTCAACCTCATCACCTCCTGCACGCACATGCTACCATCAGCACCACATATTTGCTGGCAGATGGTGAGGTTCTACAGAGCCTCCTGCTCAGAAGACACTAGAGTGATTTCCAGAAGGTGTTGCCTCTGGCCATTCAAGGGATTTCTATCCTACTTTGGCAAGTTCTTTGTGTAGGATGCAACAGGCAGCCTTTAGATGTCATCACAAAAAATGGATGAGGCCTTAATATCTCTTGTTCCCTGCAAGTGCTGTTTGTCTGACAGCATGTCAGATACCTTAATACTGTGAAGCTTTCTCAGTGCAAACATATGGAGTGAAAAAAGGAGGGATCAAACCTGATGGCTTTTGATTCAGTATTAGCAGTGACCAAATTTATCCTCGGTAGGAGTGCAAAAGCAGACTAAATAAAACACAGCTTTAAAAACCAGTGAAGTCCAGTAGTCCCCCCTCAAAAAGCAGTGGTATGCTAGCACGCAGGCTCCTCTTGAAGAAAAAGAAAACAAAGAGATGGCACTGATCCAGCTTCCCTTCCCTCCCAACACAACAGGACAGATTTTACATAGCGAGGTGAAAAAGGGGTTTTTGTAAGGAGAAAACCCAGAGAATTTGTTCTCCTCAATGATTTTGTTTCTGGCTCAGTCTGAGACAGTTAATTGCTTCATCACCAGCAGGAAGAAGCTCTAATGATTGTTTAAACCTGTTCAGATCTGTCCTTCTGCTCCAGAAGCTGCCTGTTTGCTGCCCCACACTGTTCTGCCCTTGTTTGTGGGAGAGGGCTACAAGATGTTTGTGCTTCTTGTTAGAGAGACAAAAAATATTTTGGAGAAGACCTTAAGATAAATTTGAAGGTAGAGCTGACTGTTAAACTAAAGACAGAGCTGATCTGGGAGGATGTGGGACAGGAGTAGGAATACAGAAGTGTGCAGGTTTCCGTTTTACTTCTCAGTCAAACTTACTAACATCAGCTTAATAGCATCACTCTTACTGCTCAGCTGCCTTGAGACAGATGGGTGTACAGCTGCCACCTTTCTTGTTTTCTAAGTTGTCTTCAGGAGACCTGGGGCTGTGTAGCCTGGAGAAGAGAAGACTTAGACAGGATTTTATCGATAGCTAAAGGGTGGGAGTACAAGATGAGGGAGGCAGACTGTTCATCGGTGCTCAGTGATAGGACAAGGGGCAGCAGACATAAACTAGAACCCAGGGAGTTCCACTTCAACGTAAGGAAAAGCTTCATCTCTGTGAGGGTGCTGGAGCACTGGACCAGACTGCCCAGAGAGCTTGTAGGCTCTCTCTGGAGGCTATGAAAACCTGCATGGGCAGGGTGCTGTGGGTGACCCTGCTTTAGCAGGGGGGTTGGACTAGGTGATCTCCAGAGATCCCTTCCAGCCCCCACCATCCTCTGTATTTCTATTTCTGTACTCACCACACAACTATTACATTGTCAGTTCTGGTTCCTAAGGGTTTTGCTCTGCATGGCAAATGTTTTGTTTAGATAAATGCTAACATTGGCTGCCAAACCTTGGTTTATAAGTGAACTATATTTCCTGCAGGCTTTTGATTCTGGTCCCAGCATGGTACTTTATCTGAGCACACCTTCAGAAACTGAAATTAAAATGTTCAGGTTATTTCTTCTTTAGAGTTGTGAAAATCAGCAGGAGTAAAACTGGGAATAGAGTGATTGGTACCCTTACTTGTACTCATTAAAGTTTCTTCCATTTCATGTTAAGTTGGCAACCACTTCCAGTTAAGAAAGCTGTTTGCTTAAAAGTTTCCACTACTGCAGTTATTCCTCACCAGACCATTGCTGTTCCATTGTTGTCTTAAATCATTCATCCTGATTAGGCAATTCTTGGATTAATCAGAAGTGAAAGTAGGGTTTATGTCCTGCATTTCTACTGAGTGACAGTGCCATAAAAGCTTGCTTTGGGAAGACCTTAATTTAAGGAGAGGTCTTACATTAAGTTGGAAGTCCTCATTGGTTGACCTTTGAAAGGCCCCAAAGAAGTGTAGTAAGTCCTCCTGTTGTCTACCTCCTCTAGCAGGGAGGCAGAAACTAGAAACTGCAAGTGAAAATGCCATGCCAGAGAGCAGTGAGTAGTCAAGTTCTGTCTCATGCTGCTCATGCAGCTTGTCATGGAGTTTTGTTAAGTGCAGTAGGATGGCACTGCTGATGGAGACGTCTTTACACCACTGCAGAATCCAGTTAGAAGCTCTGGACCTGGGCAGGACTTTGTAACTGTATGTCTGGTCTGGGTGGCTTGGCTTGCTTTCTGTCTTCCATACCACTAATGTTCCTTTCTCATCACTTCCAGAACTCCATGAAGGTGATGTTCAAATGCCTGTGGAAAAACTGTGGGAAGGTACTGAGCACAGCTGCAGGGATTCAGAAACACATACGGACCATTCATCTTGGGTAAGGCAGCACTCTCTTCAGAACTCTAAAGGACAGCAAGTTCAAGGGTCTTGCATGAGTCCTTTCTAGCCTCATTTCACATCAGGTCAGGTGCTTGTGCTAATTCTCAGTCAAATTAGTGCCAAATAAACCCCCAAACCCTAAGGAACATAAGAAAAAGCAGCTGAACTGCAGTTCCTTGTGTATATTACTTGAACTAGAAGCAAAAGTGACTGAACCTTGTATGACACATTTGACTCAGAGCTTTAGCTTGATACTGAAATCTCCTCTGCAACTTGCTAAGTCAGCTAGCTGTGTCATACGGAGCTACAGTGGAGACTCATGGTCTTCACCTGTAAGGTACGTGGAAATACATCTCTCTTGTGTAAATCTGTGTTACTCAGTGTTTAAAATTGAGGTGACCAAAAGGAAGTAGTCTGACGTGGATCTCAAGGAGAGTCTTGCAAGGGTCGTAGCAGTTGCTGTTGAGCATAGTTTGTGAAGAGTGAGGCTACCAGATACAGAATAAAACCATCTCAAAATGCAGTAAAGAACATTGGTTTGGCTTGAATATTATGGGAGCATCCTTTCTGTAGCATGGGAGAAAGAGAAATTAACATCAAACAGCAGAAATTCCCTGGAATTGGTAGTTTGCCAGAGAGGAGTTTTGGTGAGTGGCTGTGGTCAGATGGTGCTTCTGGTAAAGCCTTTCGTACCTGCTGAGCCCATGCTCTCTCAACATGTTCTGCTGAATAAGTTGGTGAGAGGACCATGGATAGAGACACATGGGCCAGCAGGCTGAAGAACTGGCTAGGGCCTGGTTTTGGGGTGCATGCCTGGAAAATGAGAGGCCCAGCATTCAGCCCTGGGGTGGACACAGAGGCAGAAGGATGCTTTGGGCTCTCTTAATTTCCCATGGGGAAGATTTGGGAGGAAAGACACATCCATGAGGTGTGAGTTGCCTCTGTATATCAGGTGCATTATGAATGTGCTGTAACAGTGGTTTAGTTTGGATTTCTAGTCTCCTTCTGGAGACTAGAGCCAGAAAGTCCTGGACTGACAAGCTAGCCTGTGTATGTCCTTTGTCTGTCTGTGTGTGAGTGAATTGTGTGATGAGACTGTTTTCTAGCAGCTTCTTCTGTTATGATAAGGAAAGTTATGGTGAACTGTGGCCATAACTGTATTTGGTTTAATTAAGCAACCTGTGTTAAGATTACAGCCTGTTTGCTGTACCATTAGTGAAGTATCTCTTGCTTGTGTTTGTCACCTTTACCTGATATTCTGTGCCTGATTTCTGTTCCTCTCTCCCTTCCCTGCAGCCAGAATGCTGATGAAGTAGGCAAGATTGAAACTGGGAATATTAATTTATTGACAGTGTGAATATATTTGCTCATGCATCTAGAACTTAAAATTCACCTTGGGGTTCTTGCTTTCATTTAATCAGTGCTTTGTTCTTTGTCTTGGCACAGACGTGTGGGAGAGTCTGACTACAGTGATGGAGAGGAGGATTTTTACTATACAGAAATCAGGCTCAACACAGACTCAGTAGCTGATGGCTTAAGCAGCCTTTCCCCAGTCTCTCCTTCTTTAGCATCACCACCTTCCTTTCCCACCCAAGATGCAATCCGTCCTGAAACTTCCTGTGCCAAAACTGAGACAAAATTGATGACACCTCTGAGCCGCTCAGCTCCTACCAACCTCTACCTCGTACACACGGACCATGCTTACCAGGTAACCCTGCTGAGAGTGACCTCCATGAGTACATGGAGCTCAGTGGCAGCTCAGAGCCTTCATCTCATTTCACCATAGCTCGTGGATTTTGGGCTGCTCATTATCCACCCACACATCGGTGCATGTTACATAGAGTCATCGAATGGTTTGTGTTGGAAGGAACCTCAAAGATCATCAGGTTCCAACTCTCCTTGCCATGGGCAGGGACACCTTTCTCTAGACCAGGTTGCTCAAAGCCTCATCCAGCATAGCTTTGAACACCTCCTGGGAGGATCCATCCACCGCTTCCCCGGGCAACTTGTTCCAGTGTCTCACCAGCCTTACTGTAAAGAATTTCTTCCTAATATCCAGTCTAGTTCTACCTTCTTCCAGCTTCATTTTATCCTATCACTGTAAGCTCTTGTAAAAGGTCCCTCCCCAGCTTTCTTGTAGCCCACTTCAGGTACTGGAAGGTTGCTCTAAGGTCTCCCTGGAGCCTGCTCTTCTCCAGGCTGAACAACTCTTGCAGCCTGTCCCCATACTTCAGATTGGGAAGAGTCACTCTGTGTCCCACTGCCTGCATAATTAATTCTGCACTGACCATCAGGAAGGCCCAAGGTGATATGCTCAGATGTGTTCTCCTGCATTGTAAAAGTCCTGCCACCAGTTCAAATGCTGCTTTGTTTATCACTCTGGAACAGGTGATCATTTGCAGTATTTTAGTTGCTAGCTGGCATTATTTGACAAGTTCTTTGTATGTGGTGTTTGACTTTGTGGGGAGGGTTAATCTGATCTCTCTTGGAAGGGGTTTGTGTGGGTTCCTGAAAAGAGCTCTTATCATTCAACAAGGTTTTAAGAACAGTGGTATATAAATCTTTCCCTTCCTGTCTTACCTATGATTGCCCCTCCTATAAAGGTAAAACCCAGGGGTTCTGCAGCCCAGAAAGTCTCTGTCAGATTCACACTTTCAGTGGGATGAACCCTTGAAGTGCTTTGGAAGAGGACTTTTCTTCTTACTGTAACAATATTTTCTTTCCACGCAGGCCACTCCTCCAGTGAACATTCCAGGGTCAGCAAAATTCACTCCCAATGGCAGTAGCTTTAGCATCTCCTGGCAGTCACCTCCAGTTACCTTCACTGGCATTCCAGTAAGTGAAAAGCAACAAAAGAAAAATGAAAGAAAGAGAAAAAGGTTTTAGAACTTTTGGGATTGTTTCACATTACCTTGTGATAGAAACAACATAAGAGGTACCAGAAAGAACCAAATGAAATAGATGCCTCAGTTTGCCAGCAAGGCTGCTTTTAACATTTTTGTTGCTCTCTTGAATTCAGTAGTTATTTTTTTTTCCTTTACATCAGTGTCTACAAGCAGCAGATTTGATCTGTAGTATGTATTTTTTTAAACTGCTTAGAAAAGAACATTCTGTTAGGTGCAGAATCTGGCACTGTATGCTCCTTCTTTCTTACAAAACCAGATGTAAGGTCAGCAAGGTGATGGTTATGCTCAGAGGCTAATTGAATTCCAGCAGTAGGGCTGTTAGATAAATGAACTTGGAAGATGAAGTGTGTTTGAAAGGCAGCTGAAAGAAACAGTAAGATAAAATGCAGAGTCTGATTCTAGCAGGCTACATGTATGTACCCCTACTGATAGCAGAAAATGGATGGTTCCTACAGAAAACATGTTCAGTCTGTCCTGCACGTTGATATATGTACTGCATTTGGACAAGTTACTAATGAAGCTGTATTAGATGTAAAGTCAACTCTGCTCCTTTCTTGAAAAGAGCTGGTGCAAGACTAATGTCATGAACAGGACTGCAGGAATGAGATGTTTGCTTATACACAGATTTGAAGTAGTCCTGAATGTAAAGCAGTATAAGCATGGGTACTGCAGAGATGTTCAGAAGGTTTATGAAGAGCTCTGAGGGATCAGGCTTCTAGTGCCTGGCGTGGTGAATACTAAAAGTAAGTGACTATTAATAATTAGTGGAAAGTCTTCTGTGTAGTAAACAGGGATACATACTGATGTGTCCTGGGGTTTATTGGAGGGCATGTTTCAGTACAAATTTATATTCTCTAATGATAAGCCTTTTGACATCATATTGCATGCTGTACTTTACGGACGTGTGGATATTTAAAGGCTGTTCTACACAGCCCACTGCTCATCCAAAGGACCATACAGCCTGGTTTTTTTTATGCCTCCTGACAGTCAGTGTTAGACATGGCAATATGAGATACTATTTCTCTCCTTTCTCTTCACCAAATGAATCTCCAAAGCTTCTTACTGTCAACCTCTGGCAAATCTTTGGAGATTTTCTGCAGAGGCTGTGGCGTCCTGCAGGGCTGATAAAAAAATGAAAGTGGCTGAATCAATTACACTGCACTCTGGCAATGAATATTTATTAAATTCCATCAAGGAGCAACTACCAGTGAAAGACATCCTGCTGGCAGCAATTTCAACAAGAGTGCCTCAGCAGAGCCTGCTATCCATAAAGTTCCTTGAGAATTTGATTTCCCAACAATGGGATTGATACGGAGTAATTATCAAACGGGCTCCTTTTGTGGAGCAGCAGCAATCGGTGCCAGGAGTGTTGAGCATCTACAAACCCAATTAGTCACATTGTAAATCAGACACTTAACAGGCCAGGCTTAGACATGTATGTGTTGGGTTTGCTCGTTCAAGCAGCAACATTGATCTGTGGCTGCGGAGTGAAGAGTTCTTAACACACAGGCGCGCCAGCTCGTGTTCTGAGATTGTGTGGAGATGGTGGTTGCTGAAGTGCAGTTTCACTGTAATCCCCTACAAAAAGCTGGGGAAGCAGTGTAGGTGACAGAATGTGAAGCTGCTCAGGGGATCACATAAGCTGCCTTTATATCTGTCTAAAAACACTTATAAGGCTTTTGGGGAGTAAGGGGAGGAAAGAAAAAAAGGGAAGAAACCCTTCCAGGTTTGAACTCATTTGAATATCCTGCCATCACTGCGAGTGATTGTGAATTCCAAAAGCTTACCTGCAGTGGAGGCTTGCATGCAATGAGTGATGCTAAATAGCTTCGTATTAAGTGAAAGCTTCATTTCTCCTGCTCCTAAGTAAATGAGATATTGCCTCATACAAACGGGACTCTCTCAGCTGTCTCAGTTACACTGAGTGTAACTGCTTTAGGAAAGGTATAGAACAGGAGACTTTCTCTTAGGAGGTTTATTTAAGACCAGAATTGTGTGACAGGACCAGCTTAGTATAAACTCATGCAATTGTATAGTTTCCTGGTCCTTAAATGAGATGCATGCCTATAGCACACAGGGAAATTCAGATAATACATCCAAACAGTTACCTTTGGCCTGACCCTTAATACTTATCCCAGCCATCTTAAAAGGCTTTGGGATGCTTTTTTGGCCTGGACAAACCACTGAGCAGTAAAGGATTAGGTAAGGATTTGCAAATGTGCCTAAGTTAGTGCAGCAGTGATGGAGTGGGGCCAGTCTGTCCCAGACCCATCAGAGGGCTGCGCAATCCTGCGTTTGAACAGCCTTCTCTCTAGGGCTGTATGTCAGCAGTGGGGTCCATGAGAGAGATGACATTACTAAATAATTGTCTTTTGTGGGGCTTTTGACACCTGCCTCAGGCATTTTCCCATTCTTTTGTTTGGACATTGAATTTTGATGTCCCTCTGCTTGCTGTCCCAGGCACTGGGGTGTTCAGAGAGACATCACAACTTGCTTTAAGTCCTGGCTTTCAAGCAGTCTTCAGCAAAGCAGCACTGAAAAGCCTCTGTGAATGTGAGTGTGCTTATCAGCAACCTGCTGAGCACCTCAGTAGAAGCTTTAGAGTACAGCTGGTTCTGTATGGGCAGCATTAGGCTCAGTTGTATTCACAGCATCTAACTGTAGACATTTATCTCCAAGTCTGGTAGTCATAAAGGGAGGGGAATTGGGGGAACCTCCAAAGTCTTGGTGCCACTTGCTCTGAATCACAGACTCATGGAATCCTAGAGTTTAGGTACTTCTGGCCATGTTTCATCATCAAGCAGATGGAAGGAGAAGAGTCATAGAATGCTTTATGTTGGAAGGGACATTTAGAGGTCGTCTAGTCCAACCCCCATACAGTCAGCAGAGACATCTTCAATTAAAACAGGTTGATCAGAGCCCCAGATGACTGGACCCAGAATGTTTCCAGGGATGGGGCATCTCCCACCTCTCTGGGCAGCCTGGGCCGGTGTTTCATCACACTCATTGTGAAAAACTATTCCTTGTATCTAGTATGAATTTCCCTCTTTTAATTTAAAACCATGTCCCTTCATCCTGTTACAGCAGGCCTTGCTAGAACGTCTGTCCTCAGCTTTCTTACAGACCCCTTTGTATACTAAAACACTCCAATGAGGGCTCCTCAGAGCCTTCTCTCCTCCAGGCTGTCTAACCCAAACTGTCCTTGTAGGGGAGGTGTTCAGATCATTTCTGTCTCTCTTCTGGACCTGCTGTAGCAGTTCCATGTCCTTCTTGTACTGAGGGCTGCAAAGCTGGACACTGGACAGCAGGTGAGGTCACACCAGGACACAGAGTAGAACAGCAGAATGCCCTCCCTCCACTTGCCGCCCATGCTGCTTTTGATGCAGCCCAGCACGTGTCTGGCCTTGGGGCTGCTAATTTTTTTTTCAAGTTTTGGAGATATATTTTCATCTATCAGTAGTGGTCTAAACTTGTTCAGAATGTGAACTGCACATGCAGTTCAATCAGGACTGTCTGTAGCTCCCAGCCAAGAATAAATACTGAAAGAGTTAGCAGTGTCAGGGGGGTTTGTTACTGTGAAGTAGCTGCAAAAGAGACTTTATACCAAAAATCAAAGCACATTCAGTAACTGTCTTCAAGTTAAGTCAGTTCCTGTTCTTCCAGATATTATGAGACTTCAAAAGGGCAGGAGTGAAAAGTCACAGCAATGCAAGGAACTGCAGCCATATCTGCAGTTCCTGGCTGCAGGAGACAGTGACTCTGTGCCCCAGATGCCCAAAGGAAGCATGCTTTGTCCTGCACATAACAAAAAATGGATGTTTGTGATGATTTTTAATGGTGTTTTAGATACAAAGTGGCTGTAGAATTACCCCAGGAATGAAACACAACCTTAGCAGCAAGTTAGGAATTATTTAAGGCCGGGCTTTATGCCTTGAATGAGTAAACTTGAATAAAGTTGCCAATCCCCAGGCTAGGGTAGCAGGAGGCTTATTTGGGAAGTCTCAGAAGACCAAACTCCACCCTCCACTGGGGAGCACTGCCAAAGGAGGACACCTGCTGAGAAGGTTTAGGGTGCAGAATAAAGTAAATAAGCATCTCGTTAGCAGCCTTGATCAGAAGAGCTGCCTTGCACTGGACCACATCATAAAGGCCCAGCAGCAAAGCTGCTTCTCCAAGGCTGCCTCTCCACAAGGAGTACCAAGTCACAGATGGGAGCAACAGGTGAAATCCCTGTTTCAGAGAGGTTATTGATACTGGTCTCAGCACTGGCTGCAGTTTCTTTCTCCGCTTATTTTCTCTGCCTAAATTGGAGAAAGGTCTCCTAAGAGCTGTCCAGAGTTCTTAGAAAAGAATGAATCTATTTTCTGTGTTCCCCAAATCTGCAGTGCTGCAGTGTCCTGGTTTGCTCTGTTAGGGAGATTGGAAGCAGAGGGAAACCAAATGGAGCTATTACGAGGTACCTAGTGCTCAGTGGACCTCTTTCTCTAGAAACTTGCAATGTACTTGTGCTGTATGTTATCTGGTAACCTTTGCTGGCTGTCCTTGCCACCGTGCACCACAAACTGCATTTTCTGGGACAAGTGTTTATACTGCATTCCTATCTGTATGTTCTTCATAAGCAGCTTTTTTGTCTGTATTGACAGGTCTCACCAACTCATAATCGTCCTGCAGGGAATGGAGAGCAGAAACAGTCCCACACAGTTCTTTCATCACCGCCTAGAGTAGCATTTGGCTTGAGGTATGGGACCATCAGCTCTTGCTGGCAGAGCAGCAGCCTCAGAACCAGAGGGCACTTAGTAAATAAGGTGTTAGTGGACAGAGAAACAGAAAAGCCACACCACCAACCAGCACTGCACTGGTCAGGCAGTTTCTTATTAGAATGCTTCAGACTAAGCGTTCTGGACCTGTTTGGCTTTGCATTGGCATCAAAGGTGAAGCTGAGGGAAAAGGGACTTGTTGGGAAGTGAAACAGGCAGACTGTGAGGCAAAACTGTAGGCCTTATGCCAGGCATGTCTGGATGTCAGCTGCAGGTCCAAATGGCCCTGTGAATCAGCACTGCCTAGAGTCACTGCTGCAGCCAAAGCTTCCTGACCAGCAGTAGGTGTTTTTTGCCTTGAAAGGCTGGTCTGTGTCCTGGCTGTTCATCACCACTCGGTCATTGTGGTGTCTGCCTTCATTTGAATTCTAAGAAATCATATCTTATGCTAAATCAGATCAAAGCAAAACTTTTTATACCTTATCTTCATAGACGTGAGCTTCATTCACTTCCATTTGAAGCTAACCCATGTTTGTGTTCCAGAAGTTACGTTACAAAAATCAAACTGTGATGCTAAATTTCTTGCAGTAGAGAAATTCCTTATTTCTCACAGTCCTAAAGGTGACCATAGCCTAAAACGAGACAAAAGGAAGAGTTAATGCTTTTCAGTTCCTTGATAACTCTCATGTCATTGCTTATGCTACAAACTAAACTTAGGATCTTCCTGATTCATGGATTGTGCCCATTAATGAACGTTCAGTAATCAGAAAGTGGACAGGTGTGCAAGAGAGGAGTTGCCAGGCAGCTGCCATGCATGCCATGCAGTATGTAATAGAGGAATGCCCCAGTTCTGTCTGGACAGTTACTTGATTTGAAGACTGGATCCAGGACAGATGGCTTTGCTGCAGGGGAGCTGTGGTTACTTGGAGTAGGGTTGCTCCTCAGGTTTGCTGGCTTGCTGTGTGTTCACTAAAAAATCTCCACTTCAACAGGTACTTTGGTCACATTGTAAACAATTGAGTGTGGTTGTAAGATGGAAAATGTGCCAGTCCTTAGAGCTGCAAAAGCAGACACTGCCTGCCTTTCTGCCACTGGGGTCCACAGAGGAGCAGCACACACGAGTGTGCTGTAAGTGAGGGCAAGAGCTAAACCTTATTTGCAACTGCTTTGCTGTTTGTCAGCCAGTGAGTCAGAGCAAACCATGCAGCAGGGACTGGCAAGCTCAGGAGCTAGTAGCTTTTCTCCTCTTTTGCATAGCTGCTGCCTGCAGGTAGGCACAGTCTGCAGCTCAGTTTTATGCAAAATATTAGGGCCAAGGCAAGGAAGAGCTCTGCCTGGCATGCCCAGGACTGTGGTGTACAATAGTTCTGGCCACCTGTTACAGCTAAAGTTATGTGGCTAAAGTGCTACTTAAGTAAGCTGGGGTTAGTTCCTGGCTGAAGTCAAGGATGTATGTTCCTGACCATCTTTGGGGCAGAGGAGCAGGAACAGCATCTGCTGCAGAGGCTGTATAAGCCAGGAGAGGAGAAGGTTTGGTTCCTCAGAGCTGTGGAGTCGTAACCATATGTCTACCTGCTAGGTCAGCTCCCAGCTGACTGGCTAGAGCACAGATCCCTCTGAAAGGCCAGGAGCTCTCTGCCTGCTGCACTGTTGGGATGGGTGTCCTGGACTTAGGGTGATAAAGCTACAGAAGCATCTCATTAACAAGCTTCCCTTTCTCTCTGACAGGAAGCCTAGAGGGGAGGGGAAAAAGTGTCGGAAGGTCTATGGGATGGAGAACAGAGATATGTGGTGCACTGCTTGCCGATGGAAGAAGGCCTGCCAAAGGTTCATCGACTAAAGATTGGAATTATGCAGAGGATTTGGGGGTGGGGGAGGACAACAGCAGAACCAGCCTGCTGCAGCTGCACTGTTTCACTTCCCATTTTCCCTCCAGTGCTGTGGTGTTGCAGGGTTTTGGTTTTTTGGGGTGGTTGTTTTTTTCTTTTCTAAAGAGCTTTGTATTTCAAAGTGAAGCACTTGTAGCCAAGGAGAAGCACTAATCAAAACCTCTGTGGAGCAATAGAGAAAACAAAACCAAGGAAAAAGTACTCCAACAACCTACAAGCAAACCCAAGAACATACAAGGAAATTCTCTTACTAAGTATGGAAACCAGAGCAGCTATTAGTGTTTTTCTGTAAAAGAACAAGAGAAAAAAGGTTCTTTTTTTTTGGCTAACTCTATGAGCTACTTGCTCCTTAGAATCATTTTTAACCATTTCAGTCTCTGTGCCGTGGACATCTGTAAATGCTGAACTGAATGGTTTTTCTTTTCCTGAAAGGAAGATCTCTTTTTGAAAGCTTTCTAACAAACATTTCAGAGTCCTATAAGCTACAGTTTTTTCTCAGCAGAAGCTGTACTAAGACTGGAGGCTGCTCAGTGATTCTCCTGATGCGAACCATCACACTTCAAACTATATTTTTGGAAAAGGGATGTGGGGAGGAGTTGGGATTTTGATTTGTTTGTTTCCAGGAGAAAAGCAAAGTCTGAATTTAATAGAAGGACAAACAGTGCTTCTGGAAGACTTTGAAAGCAGGAGCAGAGCAGTGGAGTGGAACAGAGTCATTTCAGTACCAAATTGGATTTTGATCCTCCAGAGGAAAAAAAGCGGCACTGGAAAGTCACCAGCAGACACTGTCAGAACCAGAAGTTAAGGGAAGAAATCCAGTGATGCTTGACTGAAGCCTGTAAGAACATAATGGGGGTCCAGCAGCTTTCCTTGCTCCTCCCCTAGCACTGAAGGAGGCTGTGTTGGACCAGCGTGTCTGTTGCTGCCGGAGGCCTGCAAAGAACTGGTAAATGCAGCCATGAGGATCGTCTCTAATAACATATTCAGGGACACAATCTAGCCCAGCAGTTCTGCTCTTGCTGCCTTTTCTCTTATCAGAGAGATTGTTGTTAAGATAATGGTTTGCTCAGTGATATTTTTTTTTTAATCCTCCTCCTATTAAAGTTGCTAAGATTTATTCGATGCAAAAAATTGATAAAGGAAAGAAAATACCTCCTTTCCACAACATCATCTCAGAACGAGAAATACAGCAGCAAAGGAACAACATGTTTATGGTAAAAGTCCATTTCTTAACTCGTTTTGATACGCAGCTTAACAGAGTTTTCTACTTGGAGTACTCAGACAGGTTTGAGTATTTGAGTTTCTCTGTCCCTTTAGTGTACAGCAGAACACAGCAAGCTGGTGTTCAATTAATTAATGATTATTTCAATGCAAAAAAAATAAAAGGAGTTCCAAGGATGTGAATGTATAGGGGTTGAAAAATACCTGGCTGTTAAGGAAAACAAAACACCTTTAAAAGATTGAAGACATAGAAGCAAAATTTTGCCTGTTAATAGAGGCAAGGAGGGCTACAAATTTCTGCAGCATTATTATTATTATTATTCTTTCATAGCCTTTGCAATTAGACCAGATCTTTTTTCTTAATTATCTAAGCTGGCTCATTCTCACTGAATTATCTCACCCAAGTATCTAAACAGCTTTCCAAACTCTGGTTCGAAGCTCACTTGGTGACAGCTTTATTCAGCGCACAGCACCGCTCCCACCTATGTAAAAGCACAAAGTAACACTGTGGCTGTTGGGAGCAGTGGCTGTGGATTCAGTGAGGTAGTGCCCGGAAGTCCAATGCGTACTGCAGGAGCTGCTGGAGGTTATCAGCTGCTTTTTTTGAACAAGTTAATTGAGCATTCAGAGGCCCAACCTGAGTTTGCTGTTTCTGCAGTTGTTTACAGATTGAGTCATTTACGTGCACAAGTGGCAAGATGCACTTGCATGCACCCAGTTACTTCATTTTTTACCCACTTGTGCTCTCTTGAGTAATTTAAAAACAAGAAATAGACTCTAATACAGACCCTGATATGTATATGTGTGTGTGTATGACTGTTTATATATATATAAAAACTATATATTGTATAGTGGGTTTTATATATATATATATATACACCTATATATATATAAAATCTAGGATCAACAGGGTGGAGAAAGTTTGTTTTCTTTATAAATATAAACCTCCTGCCTCTAAAGGTCTGCCTATAGCCATTGTTTTACCTTCATTCTTAGGAAAATGTGGGTCCTGGTTTTCCTTTGGATGTTGTCTTTTTTCAGATTCCTTAGTATGATGTCTCACAGTAATTCGGAGTCATTTCATCTTCAGACACTGAGCTTGCTGATGGTGTTCTTCCCCTGGGAGTGCTTAAAAAGTCTGAGACTTCTCCAAGATGCTCCTGCCAGTTTACCCTCCCATATTTACAAGAACTTCAAGGTGAAGTGCAGAGTGCTCCCCAATTCATTTGATGATTGCTAGACTGACAGACAGTATTTGCCCATGTATTTGTTGTTCCCCTCCTTTTAAATTTTCTCTTTGCTTGGAGGATCCTTTTGAAACTAAGCTCTGGGGGTTGTATATTCTTTCTCCAGTGTCATGGCATCGTGAGCACCTTTCCTGAGGGCACTTTATGAGTCACTGTAATAAGATGATTCTCTATTATTTTCTGTAAGGAGCAATGATTTTGTTGCCAGACCAGATTACCCTCTGGTGTAGCTTTGATATGGATTTCATATAGGCACAATTCATCAAAACAGGATAGAAGGTTGGCATTAACAAAGCAGAAGATGGATGTTCCATGCATCCTGCCAGGACTAAGTTTAAATTAGCAGTATTTTTACACAGCCTTCAATCAGCAGTTTACATTAAATCAGTTCTGCATCTTATGGCTGTGTCATTTCAGTTCAAAAGCAGGCACTTCTCCAGTTACTGTGTCTGAACTTGCAGGAAGTGTTCACCTTTCACTTCGTGCTTTGCACTCAGATGACTTCATGTCCCTGCAGCACATGGGTGCCCAGCAAGATCCCCCTCACCATCTTGACGTACCTGCAAGCACAGAAGTGTCAGCAGAGCCTTTCCTGTGCTGCAGTACTGGCTGTAGTCTGGAATAACCTCTGCCATTTTTCAGTCTCTTGCTTCTGCCTTGCTTTAAGCTGTGTCACTGTCCTGACAGCTGATTCATCTCGCCCTTCTGCACCAGCCTTTCTGAAAGAGTTTTTCTTTGTTTCCCCAAGGCAGAGCTAGCCCAAGGGCAGTTGTCCTCATTGGTACACTCCATTTCCTCTGGGTTTGGTTTCTCTGTGGGTCATGGTCTCTCATCTCAGGGAGAAGTGGCAAAGAACAACCTGAACACATCATGCACTGTCTGTGTGTTGCAGGCACTTTGAAGTGGGTTAATTCATGTCAAAAGCCAGAACTTCCCCCTGAGGTACAGAAATGGAAAGATCTGGGTTAGCACTGATGCTGCTAACAGGCGTTGCCAACAGTATCAGAGTGGAGGTCAGCTGTAGAGATCCCAGCTATTATCCTTAAGGACTTTCCTTGCTATAACAGAGCTATTTCCCACTCCCTCCTTTACCCCAATCCCCAAAAGATCTGGAAAAGGAGGTAATTTTAGAAGTGGCAGAGTTTTAGTGGCCATTTTTGCAATGTGTCTATGCTCCAGCTGCTCCTAGATGAAGCGACTGGACTCAGATCATCTTAATCATAAAAGAGTTTCCACCCAAAACAACGTGCCTGATTCTCCAGTGCCTTGCACAAATGTAACAGGATTCACAAGATGCAAAGTGAGAAAAAACCTCTTCCATTCCAGTACAGGTTTGCACTCTTAACCAATACCAGCTGTCACCTAGCAGGTATTCGCTGTCAGACCTGTAAGACCTGCTTGTGTGGATGAGCTGAGCAGAATGTCCTTTGAGTTCTTTTTCCAGATCATTAACTTGATGTGGACGTTAGCTACTGAATGATCTACAGCTTCCTTGCTTGTGGTCACTGACATCACTTTCTTCATTCCTTCCCTTTTGAAGATAACAGCTAGGTAGACAGCACAACAGGAGGCAAAGCTTAGGCAGAAGTTCTTGTAGAACCTGCATGTAAGAACCAATTCCAGATCCATGTCATATCCCAGTGCTCCTTGTTGCTGCTTTTTTAGGTCTTCATTTGTTCTGATCCAGTGAACCAGGTTGGTTTTTCTCTTTCTTGCTACAGTTTGGAGCCAGCTAGGATGGCCCTGCCAAGAATTCAGGACAGTGACTGTTAGTCTGCTGATAGGAAATTATTTCTTCCACTGCCTGTAAATGTGCTGAGACACCATCTCAGAAACAGGCCATGAGGTTAGACCCTCGCTAACCATGTGTGGAGATAAAAGAGGTTGTCAGTGAGGCTTGTTTCTGTGAGTTCAGACTTAAAGTCAGATGTTAAAGAAGGTTGTGCTTTGCCTCTTAGAAATTCTTGGGTAAGGAAGTGTTTGTAAAGTCTCAGTTTAGCCTTACATTTACCGTTCAGTCAATCTTCCTGTGAGGTGGCAGCACTGCACTGAAACTGGGACCTGTAGGGAACATGGGTTTTAGTCCACATTTGTCAGGATTTTCCTGGCAGGGCACTGTGGGCTGAAAGCACCAAAACACAGATTTTGTGCTTCTGTAAGTTCAGGAGGGTTCTGTGCCACTGTTAGGAAAAGAGCTAAAACTTTAGTTATGAGCAAAATGTCTCAAGCTGATGGTTATAATATATTCAGTATCTGCTAGATGTGAGCATCCCTGTCTGCATCCATTTGGAGCTTACAAAGCTTCAGGATTGCAAAGAAACAAGCTGACAGTGCCCACTGGAACTAGGTTTTCTATCTTAATACTGCAATGCTTTGGCACTTCTTTCCAAGTGCAAGATGAAAGCTGTGCATCTTCCACTTGCAGCTTTTCGAGTTCATTCCTCAATAGGAAGAACACTAATGGTGTTCCTTGTGCTTCACAGAGAGCTTGGAAACAGAAGTCAGTCTTTTTCTGAGGGCACCAAGCAAATTACAACATGGTTTGCTCCTGTGCTTGCTCATGCTCACAGCAAGAATTTCTTTGGCCAGTCAGCTAATGAGATGTAAGTCTGTGGATAAATATGGTGCTAAGGCAATGTTCTGCTTGTTTATAACACATCTTCACACCAAGAACTGTTTTTCTTCTGTGATTGGGTTTGGACACAATATCTTTATGCTCGAGAGAAATAGATTTAGCAATCCAGCTTTCCTATTCCTCGGGCATACACACAATATTACACTGCTGAGACAGTGTTTCAAGATTAAGACCCAATTCTTGATGTAATTAACTGGAACAGTGTAAAATGTTTAAATGTTGGTGGTGGCCATTTGCTAATCTTCTTGAAAAATTCAGGTTTGGTTTTGGAGTCCTTATCCTAGTTTGTTGTACCCTGCAGCCATTAGTCTGTGATATGTAATAGTCAGATAAAGTGTTTGTTAAAAAAAGAACCAACTGCCTTGGGAAGATAGAAAATAAAATGAAAGGGTTAATACACATTTCCTCAGGGAACAGAAGAGGCTGTAAGGGCAGGGTGTTGGCTTATTTCAGTGAGAGATGGCTAAGAAGTGGTTGGAGTTTTTCTAATCCAGGCACAATTTAAAGAGCAATATGTCACTACTTGAATCATTAAGGATTAACCATTAGAGGGAAGCACTAGTGGGTGAATAGAGTCTTAATGCTATAGCTTATGAAGTTCCATGTAGAAGAAGAAGAAAAAAAATGTTAAGTGATACAAAAATACAGAAAATGAGCTCAAACCATACCCAAAATGTAATATAAGTCTATACTTTTGTATAAATTTTTTCAGGATCTACTGTAAATATAAAAGCTTCTTGGTCTATATAGCTGCTTGATCAGTGCATCCTCTGTGGTTGGATTGCTCCTTGCCACATTACTTCAGCAAGCAAAAAAAAGGTAGCGTTAGCACAATTATCCTTCCTGCAGGTGTTGAGCAGTCTGCTTTGCAAAGTGCTAACTCTACATGAAATGCCAGGTCTAGTCTTTTTTTTTTAATGCTAGACAACGTGGCCACTAGGGTGTTTTTTTTCATGCCTGCAAAAATACTAGCTTCAGTAAGCCCAAGGTTTTGTTGAGCTGTGTTAACACTTTTAATTTGTTTCATAGACTCCTAGAATGGTTCGCAAAGCACCTTACAGATCATCTAGGTCCAGCCTCCTGCCATGGACACAGACACCTCCTACTAGACCAGGGCCTTGCTTAGGGTCTTATCCAACTTGGCTTGAACCAATTCTAGGATTGGAGCCTTCACAACTTTTCTGGACAACCTGCTCTAAATATTTATACTGAAATTAAGATCAATATCTAGATGTGTCCCTGGAGGTGGACAAGAAAAGACTGGATGAGGCACTTAGTGCCATGGTCTAGTTGATTGGATAGGGTTGGGTGCTAGGTTGGACTGGATGATCCTGGAGGTCTCTTCCAACCTGGTTGATTCTATGATTCTGTGTATATAGCAGCTAGCATGATTTTTTTTTTCCCATCAGTATTTAACTGCAGTAAATAATTCTTTCAGTGATGCCAACAACTCTTTGAGGGAAAGGAGGCAGAAATGTGTAGATGAGCAGGTCTGGCTATGCAGAGGCAGAACTACTGGAATTCCACCAACACAGTGTAGGCTGAGATTCATCAGAGCACTCAAGTATGTGTTTGGCTTCATCTTCAGGGTTTATTTCCAAAGCTAGGCACAAGCTTGTCTGCTCTGCTGAGATCAGGCCTTGGCAAAAGCAGGTATCTCACAGCTCTGAAATAAGGCACTTTGTAAGACAATCAGTGTTCTGATGTCTATGCAACCTACCTTGGATGTAGAAGGCCAGACAAATGTGGAGAATTCTGGGGGTTTAAACTGTTGTTTTCATTGCAAAGTGAGAAGAGCAGTTTGACTGCATTGCTTGGGTGTGTCAAAGGTGTCCACCTGCCATCCAGCTGAAGGGACAGCATCAGAACAGAAGTACAGGAGAAGCAAGGTGATGTTATATACATTTGTATCCATCCATCGGGGTGCTCAGCAGTGCTCTGGGCAGCTGAGGCAGGGGAGCACTGAGTGTGCAAGGAAATAAATAAGTTTACCTGAAAACTTTGGGAATGCTGTGCTCTTAAGCCATGAATGATGTTGTCTGTGTGTAATTTTTAGTGTTAAGAGAAGACAGGCAGTAGCCTTATTAACAAGGTGCAATACTCACAAAGGGCTAAATTAGGGAAGCGAGCGGTGTGTGTCTGCACATGACTGCAAAGTCTGCACTCATTGAAACCTGACTTCTACAGCACTGGGAGCTGATTACCTCTCTGAGCTGGTAATGTCAGTGTCATTTCCTAACTGTTTATTATGAAACAGGATTTGGGATCTAAGAACCAGAAGGAAAAGCAGGGGGAATTGTAAATCACACAGAATAGTGGCTATGCTGGTTTATGTGGCAGAAGGAACCTCACACCCCTTCACAACCTGTACAGATTCTGAAAAGAAAACAAAAGCATTTCCCCGCAGAGATAGCACAGTCTGAATTTCTAGTGATGGCCTGCAAATGCTTCCCTCAAGGTTCAGTGTTTTCTTTGCCTCTTGCTTTTTGTTATTGGGTGTTTTCTGCGTTCTGATTGTGAAGACATTTCTAAATTAGCAGTACTTGGCTTGAAAATGTATTCTTCTGAAACTATTTTTTATAGTAGAGAGATTTTGACACCATGCTGTACAGCCTGAGATCTGCTGTAGCTTCTGTGGAGAGAGTTCATGCTGGCACAAAGTTCTACAGTGAACTACTCCATGGAGGGTTCATTGTTCAGTTATGAAGAGGGTTTGAACAGTCAGACCAAGAGCTCTGCTCAAATGCTCACATACCTATTGCCTGCACTCTGAGGTCAACAGAATAGAGCTTGTCAAGTATTGGGCACCTTAGACCTGGTTATTTGCTGTTAAATAATGACATAAGAAGTCATTATCTGATATCCTTTACTGGTTTGGGCATAAGCTTCGTGTCCAGAGGCAACTGAAAGACAGCAATAATCAGATTTGTGAGAGGTTGAGTGCTTCCCTGTCTCTAGCATAGGGCTTGAGGGCAAACTCAGAGCTGAAAGCGGTTTGAGCCAGTCAGGTAAGTCTGGAAGCAGAATTGCTCAGAATTGGATCCCAGTAGGAGGAAACTAGTCTTAAGCAGTGAATCAGAGGAGGTTTGGGGTTTTTTTTACTTCTTTTTTAAATTGCAAGCCTGGTTAAAAAGTCTTGCAATTGAAGAGCTGCAGTTGTTCATGTGAGTGCATGGACTAGGACTGCTCATATGGGTGATGGTTGCAGGAGGAGGCACTTGGGTTCTCTTGGTGTGGCTCTTCCTGGGGTTACTGGGAGTGTGAAATTGCAACTCCCACTTTCTGAGTGCTTGAGAAGAGAGTTTTGCTATTGAGTTTTGTGAGAGATAACAGTATGTACCTGGGCACATTGGCTTGGCTGTTGGAAAGTGTTGGCTCAGTTTCTGCTAATACCAAGGTGGCAGCACTTCAGCTGTGTCACTTGGTGACAGATTTAAGAGTTCCTCAGCACATGGTATTCAGCCTATGATCTGTCCTGCTGGTAACAGGCCCAGGAAGAAGGAGGTTTCTCAGGATGGGACCTAGGCCAGGCAGCCTGTTGAGAGAGGACTCACCTCTGTAGTTGCACACTGTCAGCTGGTTCAGGCGCACCATTTGTTGTGTGCAGCATGAGGGAGCTGCTTATCTGCACTCGTTTATGACCTGCCATGCAGAACTGTTGGGAAGGGTATTCTTGCTTTCAGAGATTGAGATACACCTGTGGAGAACATTTTTGTTGCATAAGGTCATGTAATAAATTACATTATTGTCTGAGCTGAAATCAGAAGTAGTGGTGTTCCTCCTTCCAGAGCCATGTTGCAGCTCGCCAACTAGCTTGTGGGAGCTCTCATGGAGCCTTAACTGAGTCCTTAGGAGTAACCATAACTGAGTCCTATTCCCAAGACTTAGTGGAAGCCAGCAAAGAGCTCTAAAACCAGGCCAATGCAAGTTTGCACCTCCCCCAGCTAAAGAAGGCTCTTTCCAGCCCTTCCATTTTTCTGCTAGGCTTTCCAGTGGCTTTTTTCAAGATAGCAGCAGCCACTCCTGCATTCCATTGTCTTTGTTAGTCATGGGCTCTGGGCAAGATGATTTTAGATTTAGGTCTCCACAATTTTACTGACACTGTAGTGCTACAGCAGATTGTGCTGCTATTGGAAGAGTTCTTCCTAACCCCCTGGTAGAGACATGTCTGGAGAGAAGTATCCTGGGTTACGCTGGCTGGAACCATTGCTACAAGTGCAGGACTGCATTAAATGTCTAAAGGCCTGATCAGTGCATGGCTTGTGGGTTTGTACTTCTGCTCTCCAAGTGGCAGCTGTGACACTGCCTTTATCTTATCCCACCCTGTGCTGGCTGGAGTCTCAGTCAGGGCCTGGCCTTGCACAGCTCAAGAGATAGCCACTAATGGCTGGTTGCCTAGCACTACCAGAACACCATTGAACAGCACTGATTGTGGTGTGAAATTGAATCTAGAGGGGGGAAAAGAGAAATAATTCTACATTAAATGGATTCTTAAGAATCATAGACTACATCTTAATTGTGCCAAGGTTTTACTAAGCAGATTTTTGGAAGAGTTATGGAACAGGAAAACAAACCTCACTGGACTTTCCTTCTCCCTTGGCTCCATGAGTGTCCTGGACCCAGTCTGATGTGTTAGAGTGGAACTTTCCATGGCCTGAGATTATTTGGGAGTGAGCAGATGTGATCTCTGGGCTTCTTATCCAGATGCAGTAGCAAACAGGAAAGATCCTCTATTTTTCAGCTTCTTTCTATATGGGAATACCAGGAAAAGGGAAAGGTTTGTGCAGTGGTTAGGATCCATGCATCCTTTTGTCTTGCTTCAGTGACAAAAGGAAACTGTCTGCCCAGAGAGATTGTTCTTTGTTTCCTATCAAGTGTTGTTCTGGAAAACAGCAAGTAAATGTAAGTTCTTTTTTAAAACCATTTCTTCCTGAATTATTATTTTTAGCACCAGAGTGTTATCCTCTTCCACTCAGTGTAATGAAGTCACTGAGCTTTAATTTGCTCTGCATTGCACTTTATATGTTTTTTCACTTGCTAGGCCATGCTTTTTTGATGCACAAGCTAGCAAAGGTTCTGTTAATGTAGTTTTAACTAGAAATCAGCCATGAAAGATAATATTTTTATAAAAAGGCAAGTTCCATAAAATACAGCAAATTAACTAATTAGGTCAGAGCCATTTTTAATGCTATGTTGAGGAATGTTATAGCTTCTGAGATTATTTATTGTTTAGTAAATTCCAGACAGTAGCAAGTAGCATGGTTTAAAATTGAGTATGAACAAGCAGGAGGCAAAGTTCTAGGCATCAGATTTGCTTAGATGCAAAAGCTGCATTGAGTATCACTGATGAGGGTCTGTAAAAAATTAGCCTGATCTAGTGTCAGGAAGTGTAGAACCATTTAATAAAGCCAGGCGAAAATGAAAAGAGCTCACAGAAAAGTTTAAATCAGTTCAGTTACCAAAGAGATCCATTTTTCACTGGGCTGATGAGCAGTGCTGTACAGCAGGCAGGCTGAGGAGCCCCTTGTCTGAATTCATGCCTGTACAAGACACCACCAGAAACTACTGAGTGTCTATTTTCCTGCTGTAAACAGCATCTCTACCCACTCTTGTGCCCTTACAGGCCCACCTCCAGTTTGATAATGGTATTTCCATTTGTTATTTCTTGCCTTCATCTCCTCTGTAATTTTGGCAGCTAGCATCTTAAAGACAATCTTGTTCCTTTGTTCCTAAATGAGCTAAAGAAGCACTCACCTTCCCTCCAGGCTTTGGTGTTGAACCCTACTGCATGTAGTTTAGCTGAAGAGTTTTTAGATGCCAGTTTCAGTGCTTCAGACAAAGAGCAACTTGACCCCAGCATGGAATCCCCTCAGATCTTGTGGAGTATACTGAAAAATAAAGACCTTTTTAACTTTTACTTTGTCCAACCTCTTTATTCCAAATCACACCTAGAAAAGGGGATGTCTGCAGTGCCTGGAAGACACAACACAGAGCAGTAAAGAGAAGAGAAAGAGATGCTCCCATTTCCTAGCCAGAGTGAATCCTCTCCCAGCACTTGTGCACAGGCCACACACCACGCTGAAGTGCTTGAGCCCATGATGTGAAATCGCTGCCAAAGCACTTTATCCACCACCTCCCAGGGTCCCCAGTTCTTCTTAAGAGACTTTCAGAGACTGCTGCTTTATTTCTACAGCCATAGGCAAAAGTAAAAGCTAACCACTGCTCCAGCAGCAGGAGCACTGTCTCACCTCAAGCTGCAAATAAATCACCTTGCCCTTTTTTAAAATCTAGCTCCTTTTTTGCCTACATGAAATGCAAGATCTGTGTATTTCTCCATGCTCTGAAGCTCTTGGATGCTCTCAGGGACAGTGGCATGCAAGCCCTGTTCTTACTATCAGCACTGATCTAATACCTGTGCTGAGGAGCCAGGACAGATTAATGTTACCTGTAGATCCTGCCATAGAGATTGTGCTGCACAGCCCTGCTCAGCTCTGGCAGCTGTGGGGAAAGCGTGCTTCAAACCTTTGCACTGTCTGAAATCTAAGTTTGTGTTTGGGTGAGGAGCAGGAGCAGTGCCAGGCTTGCTGCAGGGTGGCAGTCCATCAGGCAGCACAAGTGCCAGGCCCGTTGCCCAACTACTTGCTGTATGTTCGTCTGTGTCGGAGGGAAGGCTTGAAAGAGTTCTGCGTGCAAATGAAAGCTCCTTCGCATTCTGGTGGGGTTCTGCCCTCTAGTGGCAGCCTGTGGCACAGCACCTCCATGGAGCTGTAGAACTGCTTTGCTTGGTAAAAACCTTCACGATCATCCAAGCCAGCCACTCTAACTCTGCCAGGTCTGCTGCCAGGCCATGTCTCTCACCTTCACATCTCTGCCTCTGAAACACCCCCGAGGATGGAGATTCAGCCACCTCCCTGGGGAGCCTGTGCCAGTGAGTGAGGACCCTTTCAGTGAAGACATTTCCAATCTAAGCCTTGCCAGGTGGAATTTGAAGCCACTTCTTCTCCTTCTATCAATTGCTACTAGGGAGAAGAGACCAACACACTTGCCTCCAACCCCCTTTCAGGATGTTGTAGAAAGGCAGGAGCTGCCTTTTCTCCAGACTAAACAACCCCAGTTCCCTCAGCTGCTCTTCCTAGGACCTGTTCTCCATATCCTACCTTGAGGAGCCTACACCCTTATCTGAAAGTACCTGAAGACAGGCACTTCCACTGACAGTGACTTACCCATAGCATAGAACCATTCCTTGCTAGCAAGTGCTTTTTCTTGAGTTAAAACCCCCACAGAATGGCAAAGTGCCATGGAGCAGACCTTTGTTAAACTGTCTGCCTGCAGTGCTGGCAGCTGAGGAGAACAGAATGCAGACAACTCCAGAGGGCCTCGGCCATAACTCATCAAAAGGTTTCTGCCATCTACTGCCACTGAAAATGTTTTAGTGCTCCAGAATTTCTCTAAGGATTTTGCTTTTACTTTCTAGGGTAAGGAAATAAATAATATGTTAAAGTCTGTCTAAAATTGTTGTATCTATGCCTGAGTTTGCTTCTGCCTGCTGAACCAAGAGCCCTTGCAGCAGGGTTTGCCTGTGCAGGGTGTCCTCAGTACAAGCCATGATGCTCCAAACATTTCAGTTATTTTTCTTAAAAGACATTTGCAGAATTAGGCAGTATATATTAATGCCTAAAGGTCAATGAAAATAACCGAGTTAGAATACTCTGAGGTATTTGCTTGCACTTGAACTTTAAAGAAAGCCTCATTTGCTGCTTTGTTCCTAAGTTCTCTTAATGCACTAAACCAGTTCTGGGCTAACTGAAAACAAAGTTATTCAAGTAAGTCAGGTAATGAATAGAAACAAATTATTCACTAGGGTTTAGAATAAGTAAATCCTATCTTCTGACACTTCCTATAGTCATTGTTTGTATGAAAACAAGAAGCCTTCCCTGGTTTTTTTTTTCCCCATATCCCAGTGCATGACCAGGTCACTAGCTACAGGCAGTGTTTCTTCACCTAAACTACAAAATAATGCTTAGATAAATTTACTCTCCTCCATGTGAATCCTGATTATCTGATCTGGTGTGTGTAGGTTTCTAGCTACAAGAATGCTTTGGTGCAATTTTCATAGATATGATTGAATAAAAATTGCAGGGGAGAGTCTCAGACACCTAATCAATGCATTAACCACTTTTTTTTCCCCCTGAGTAAGAATTAAGGACTTGAAGAAACGTGAGGGTATCAGGAACAAAGTCAGTTCATTGCTGAATTAAATATTCATAGAAGATAGAATCATGGAATAGTTTGGGTTGGAAGGCACCTAAAAGATCATCTAGTTCCAACCTCCCTGCCATGGGCAGAGACACCTGTCACTAGACTGTGTTGCTCAAGGCCCCATCCAACCTAGCTTTGAACACTTTCAAGCTTGGAACCTCCACAACTGCTCTGGACAACGTATGCCAGTGCCTCACCACTTTGGTTAGTAGAAAGTGGTGATTGACATTGAAGTTACATTTAGTAGCAAACCACTGTGGTGAGAAAACATTTTTTTTCTTTGAAAAAGCACAAATGGAAAAAAAGATTAAAATAGAGAATTTAAACCCAGCACATTACCTTCAGGGATGCTTAGGACAACAGACATTGCTCATGGGAAGCAGCTAGGTTCCAAAGCGTTAACTGGAGTAAAAGCAGCAGTGAGCAAGCTCCTAGAAGTTTCTAACTACTGGCTCAGCTATTGCCAAGAAAGCAAAGAGCACTTCTTACTGCTGCACGAGACCCTCAGCAGTGTAAAAGAACCATGTGTTACTCTAGCACAGTTAAAAACAGACTTCTGTGGGTTTGCTTGTTTGTCTCATAGGGCTTATACCTGTTAATGAACCTCAGGACAGGACGTGCCAATACTTGGATGACCATGGTTGAACTGGACTCTGTTTAAATCTCCCAAATCTATTACACATTATTACAGGGCAGAAAAAAGGAAAAGAAACAACCAAGTGTTCAAAATAACAGCTCCTTAACATTTTCTCCACAAAGAAAAAGCAGCTAATTCTTTGTTTGGGAAATGCTGTTCAGCTACCACTGCCTCCCAAGCTGTGTGCTTGTCTCCTGTAGCTTTGGTGGGTCATGTCTTTGTTGAAAGCAGATAGTGATTAAACTACATAGCAGAGATCCTGCCTTTGATCTCTGCAGATGAATGTATACCTACAAACTATGCATTTTCAAACGGCTGCATACTGTGTCATGAGTCAGTTCAGCCTTTTCCCCTAGGTTAGCCATCACCCCAAGCTTTGGGAGCTTCCTATCTCCTTTAACACGTTTGTCTCCTGTCTTGGTTCTGCTCTCCAAAAACCTAAGAAACAGGTTGGAGGAGCATGGAGCTACAGGGTCCCAGGAGCAGAGTGGCTGCAGGGCTGTGTCCAAGGCAGACCAGTTTGGACTCCCAGGCCTCACAAGGCCAAACAGAGTGACATGGCAGTAGTGCTTGCCCAGCCACAGTTGCTGCTGCTCTGGCACCTCTGGAATGTCTGCTGAGTGTCTAGCACACTCAGGCAGCAGAGCAGGAACAGCAGCTGTTCTCTTACATAGGGTTAGAATGAGTTTGCAGCCACATTAGAACAATCTATACCAAGGAGGAAACCACTGCAGACATCTCATAGCCTCCCTCTCTGGAGAGCCTTTTCAGCCACTCTGCCAGCCTGGTTTTCTTACCACCACTGCATTCTGCAGCACAGCTCCTTAAGGGTTGTATCCTCATGGCTGAGACCTTCAGCCCTAGATGATATATTGCTCAAAACAATCCTTCATCCTCAACCTTCAGCACTGGGCTGTGGGAGAGACAAAGCATCAGACCTTGTTTGCAGTGTACAGTCTGTTGGCAGGAAGCGGGGAAGGTGAAAATGGCTTACTCTTGTTGCTGGTGTAACAAAATGAAGGCTGAAGGTTCTGCATGCAACACACGAGTGTGGAGTTGTTGCTGTAGTACACAAGCCCAGCCTGGTCAGGGGCTGAAGAGTGCTTTCTCACAGTTTACCCTACAGAAAGACAAAAAAAAAAAAAAAGTGTTAAAAACATCCTTTAAAGGAAGCCTGGACTCAACAACCAAGACACACTTTGCTTCTGGTCAATATGTGGCAGCAGTATGAGGGCTGCAGTGTTCTGGCCTGTCCAGAGATGTGCACTCACCAAGGTGATGTTTAACTGACAAGTATTTTTGCCGTGTGTGTGTAATCGAGGGGCTAAGGCCTTTAGGTTTCTATTCTTCACAAGAATCACTGTGGAAGCAACGATTTCCTGTTTGGTGACCTCCCTGTCCATGCTAGTTGTCCATTTGCATAACAAATATTTCCACTACTTCAGAGGGCTTTGGGCTTGTATTTTTTTAACTGCTATTTTAATAAATAAGACAGTGCTTTTTGTATGCCACTCAGCAGGAAAACACAGTCCTTACCCAGGGCCTCTACAAAGTCCACAGAGCCCCAGGACTTGCAAACAGTGCTGCAGGGCAGGTCTTCAGCAGTTATCAACTTTTTAAAATGAGAAAGAGCTTCCAACTCTGGCACTAATGGGAATTCTGAATGCTTTTAAGATCTATATATATATATTTGGAAAGTATTGAGGGGGAAAAAAGTGTTTTGTCTTTTTTTATACAACTTTTAGCCAAATAGAAGTATTCTGATTATCACTTCTGTGGGTCCCTGCCCAGCTGTAAATAAACTCCTATATTCAGGTACATGGACCTGGAGAGAAAGAACCAAGACTGTTCCCTGGCTATGCGTTGTGCTAGCTGTTGGTTCCTTTGTACATAAGAGGTAATGGTTTAAATGTTGGGTGGGGGTTAATTTAATTGTTGTTCCTCTAAGGAAAGAAGAAGAAAACTTTTGACTTTGTTTTTCTCTTTTCTGAGTTAATGCAAAGATTTTCTAACTTTTTACTGCAGAACCAGATCAATACCGGGTGCTATGTGAATTTGAGTCACGCTGGCCATAGCAGACACACCAGTTAGAATGCACTTTCCCTCTGGCACACAGTGTATTTTCTCAGAAGGGACTTTCAAAGGACTATCAGATGTTTACATTTCTTCTTGTTGCCCCAAATAGTTTTGACTATTGAAAGAGGTCCCAAAATTAAAGTCATGATCTGTTACTGATGCCACAAGTTTAAGTAACTACGCCAGGTTTGTACAAATACCATTTTAGAGGTAGTTGCAATATTGGGCTTTCATACTTGGTAATGCTTTGATGTGACAATAAATATGCTGTTGCTATCTAGTCTAACCTCATTGTAGACCTGTAACTTCCTGTTTATGGTTATGTCCCGAATTGCACTGGCTTGAATTCAGCCCCATACTGACTGTTGAGCTGAACTATTCCGACTGTTACGATGTCCACAAAGCATTAATTAAATGCACTTGTACCTGACTGCCGCGGAGTATGTCAAATTATCCATGTAATAAAAACCTTCTGTATAACTTTTGCTACTTGTTTCTGTGAACTCTGGTTCTTGCACAGCCACAAATAGCAGCACATCAGCCAAGGGCCAGCTCAGGTCAGTGGCAGCCTTTGCTTACAACAGGACTCTATTCCTTCCCTTTGATCACAAGGTCGATATTCAGACACCACAGTGGGAGCTAAGACATGCAGAACAGGAATGTGGCCCCTGAATTTTAAGTTTTGGCCTTCTGAATTTTGAGTCTAGCCTTTAGCTAGTGATGATGGTTTCCAGCCTCCTGGTTTCTAGCTTCCTGCTGCAAAACTGGTCTTCCTGATGAAGTGAGCAACACTTTTCCCAGCCTGCTCTTGCCTGGCAGTGGAGGAGCAGCCTCCCTGTGTGCAGCAAGGAGCCCTCCTGAGTAACAAAGCTTCCTTTGAGCAGGATATTCCTTTCTCATGGCAAAGCTAATGAAGCTACTGCTTTCAGCTCCCAGGCTGGAGAGACATTCCTGAAACAGGCAATAGTTTCTTTAAAAACTCCAGAGCCTAAGCTGTCCAAGTTCTCAGCTCCCTCTGAGCTTTCTTAGGTCATATTTAGATTTTCCTTTGGCTAACTTGTTCCCCCCCACTGCTGCAAAGCCAACTCCAATATAAATAGCACAACTATTAAATTTAATGAGCAGTTTCATCATCCTTTTGTTTGCATTTTCCTCCCTTTGAGCAACAGCTCCTCACCACACATATGCACACTGGGTCATCCATCTCTAGTGAAGATCTCTCAACTAACCTGTTCTCTGAGCCAGAAGCAAAGCAGCTCGGGCAAGGAGGCCCCATGCTGAGTATCATCACCAGCAGCCAGGCCTGTGCTAGCCGTGCCTTCCTGAGGGGCTTGTATTCCTGAGGGTGCTGGGCACTGCCCATGTGTCCAGTGCTCCAGGAGCGACTCGTGGAGTCATCTGTTGTCCTCACAGCCCCACTCCTGGCAAGTAGGTACCCAGAGCTGGCTGGTGTGTTATCAGGGTAGGTAATCCTGCAGCTAGTTCATCTTCATAAAACAAGGCGGGGGTTGAAGTCCTGCAATTAGAAAGGAAGTAGAGGGGGAGAATCACCTCCCTCAACCTGCTGGCCACACTTCTGCTGCAGCCCAAGATCTGGTTGGCCCTCTGGGCTGCAAGTGCACACTGCTGGCTCACGTTGAGCTTCTCATCCACCAGCAGCCCCAAGTCCCTCTCCTCAGGGCTGCTCTCCAGCCAGTCACTGCCCAGCCTGTATTTGTGCTTGGAATGACCATGCTTAGTTTTACCCAAATTTATGGCAGAGCTCCAAGCACCTTGGTCTGGCTCTGTTCACAAGAATTTCACTTCAGTATTTTTCAGTAATATCTGAACACTGCCTTTTGGCTAGAAGCAGACTCACCCTTCTTTCCCAAGCTGTTTAACTGTTAGCTATGCAGGATTTTCATTTTCTTTCATAATACTTTAAGTAGCAATTTTGTAGAATATATTGTAATATAGACATGTATCGTGGGCTCACAAAATGGTTTGTATTGAAAACGACCTCAAAGATCAACTAACTCCAACCCCTTGCAATGGACAGGGACACTTCCTACTAAATTAGGTTGCTCAAGGCTCCATCCAACATAGCTCTGACCATCTCAAAGCTTGGAGTCTCCACATTTGCTCTGGACAACCTGTTCCTGTGCCTCACTACACTCAAGGGGAAGAATTGCTTCCTAATGTCTGAATTCAGTGGAGCATCTTCCAGTTTGAAGCCATTACTGCTTGTGCTGTCACTCCATGCCTTTCTAACAAGTCCTTCTCCAGCCCCCTTCCAATACTGTAAGTCTCCTCTAAGGCCTCCCTGGAGCTTTCTGTTCTGCAGGCTGAACAATCCCAGCTCTCTCAGCCCGTCTGTGCTTCTGAAGCCCTTTCCACAAAATTAGTTTTAAAAATGAGAGCATGCGAGCTGAAACTGCATCATTGGAGCTGCAAACTTACCCAGCGCTGCCCTCCTGCATCACTGGAGCTGCAAACTTACCCAGCGCTGCCCTCCTGCATCATTGGAGCTGCAAACTTACCCAGCGCTGCCCTCCTGCATCATTGGAGCTGCAAACTTACCCAGCGCTGCCCTCCTGTGGTACGCGGTGGATCTGCAGGTGTCAGAAACAGCAGAGGAAAAGTCACCAGCACGGAGAAGTTGGAGAAAGAATCAGAATGATTGGAAAGGACCTTTAAAGGTCATACAGCCCAACCTCCCCTGCAGGAACGGGGGAGACACCTGCAACTAGAGCAGGTTGCTCAGAACCCCATCCGACCCGACCTGGAATGGTTCTAGGAATGGGGCAACTGCCACCTCTCTGGGCAACCTGGGCCAGGGTCTCACCACCTCCAGTGTAAAAAAAAAAAATCTTCCTTGTCTCTAGTCTGAATCTCCCTCTTTATTTTAAACTATCACCCCTCGTTCTGATTCAACAGGGCCTGCTAAAATGTCTGTGCTCAGCTTTCTCACAGTATCTTCTAAATTTCCAAAGACTAAAAGAAGGCCTCCTTCCACCTTCCTCAGGCTGAAGAGCTCCTACTCTCTCAGCCTCACCTCATAGCAGAGGTGTCTCAGCCTCGGATCATTTCTAGGGCCTCCTCTGAACCCACTCTGACCGTTTTGCTTTTTTCTTGTTCTGAAGACTCCAGAGCTGGATGCAGTATCCCAGATGCACTCTCACCAGAGGGTACTGGAGGGGCAGAATCCTTTCCCCAGACCTGCTGACCCTCCAGATCCAGGGGGCACAGATGACAGAGGGCACACCACCCATACACCCCCACTTTGTATTTGTGTTTTTAAGTCTTGACCACTCTAAAATCCTACATCACACTGGAACATTGTGAATTTATTGGGTAAAGCCATGCTTAGATTGGAAAAGAGGCTCTCTAAATTCTTCACAAAGCTTTAGGAACAGCTTTAGCTGGGAAGTGCTAGCATAACAGAAAGCTCATCACAGATCTTCACAGGTCAGAGCTCTGTTTGGATTATTTTATCACCAACACTGAATATTGTGTACAAGGAATGAAACATCCTTCTCTACCTGTGCATTTAGCTAATTAACCTGTGGAAGTCCAAGTCTCTTGTCTCACTTCTGATATCTTTCTGGTTGCCCTGTTTCCCGCCAGTATGCCCTAACACTGCTGGCGCAGTGAGGCACACACGCTCTACCTCTCCATTATTCACTCCTCCAAGCACTTGTCTGTATCACTCAAGTCACCCACTCTGTTTAGGCACCAGAGGAGCAGAAGATGAGCCAACAAGTGGAAACCCACATGTTTGCAATAACATCCCTCACTGGTGAACCCGTTCAAGGCCACAGGAAGCAGATACTACCAGCTCATCCAGGAGTGACCTGTCAAAGCCTGAGGGCCGTGACAAGGAGGACAAGATTAATCACATTCTTATCTCTCTCTGAAGCCCAGCTGCTGCTGGCACCTTTTCACTTTGTTGTACCTATAGCTGTCCCACTAGACTTGTTCCTCATTCCCCAGGATGCACCTCAGCCCCTCTACAGCTGATGTAGGGCTGATGTAGGGCATCCCCTGCCCCCCGAAGCAGCAAGGCTCTCACTAACAATGCCCATGCAAGCATTTGGTAAAGAGATTGCAGAGTCCTACCTCATTCCTGCAGCCTTGCTCATCCAAAAACATCAGAAAAAGCACTCTGCACAAAGCAGGCCTTCCCATGAACCTGCACCAAGGAGGCCTTCATCCTCCCACACAGCTGGAACTGCTGCTCAAGCACAGAGTCCTAGATAAAGGTCCTGTGCTTTAAAGACTCACCCCCTCACAGTAAGCAGACAGCAATCCAAGCAGAAGCCACTGCCAGATGTGCATTTAACCCATTTTTAGGTCATCCACACACCTCCTAGCCACCTTAGAGTAGAAACTGTCTCTCCTTTTCATTTCTCTTTATTTTGTCCTTCTTTCCTGTTCCCTGCAGGTTCCCTGCTCCGGTGCCTGTCAGTATCACCAGCGTCATTTCCTATCATGCCTGAGGTATGGAGGTAGCAAAGTGGTGACTCACATAACCAAGCTCAGCCTGCACTTCTGGCTGGGACTGACCAGGTTTTCTGAAGGGCTGCAGTGTGGATGCTTCTGTAGGAGACTCCAGTGACATCCTCTTTAGGAAAGGCCAGTTCCTTCCTTCTGGCCACAGACCTCTTGACCTCTGAAAGCAAACAGGATACAGAAGAAGGGATGAAGAGAGGAAGGCAAACGGTTTCTACATCCGCAGCTTTGGTGAAAACCAGGCATTCCCAAAAAAGTCTGCAGAATCCAACTTCCAGATTGCTCCTTCCTTGGGTTCTCTTTCCTTTAAATGTTTACATTTTCTCCCAGAACGGTGGTCAGGAGCTCTGGTATTTCAAGGCTGTGCTTACACCATGCAGCTCACCATGTGGGACAATTTTCAGAGCTCCTCCTCTGCCAGCTCCATTCCTTCCCAAAGTCAGAAGCACACTGAGAGGTACAGCCCATCACTCAAGATGTCTAATGTTTGAAATCAGCACTCAATAAAGATGCATCCTGCACTGCACTGCTATGAGACATGTGGAGGGAGGCAGACCTGGTGCAGTGTCAGAGCAGGAGAACTAGAAAGCTATGAGAGGAAAGCGAGATGAAAGTGGAAGGGAAATGAAGTAAGTGGGTGATAAAATAATTCTGTTATACAGGGAGAAGCCAGAAGGATCAAAGGATCTCTTTTATTTGCATTTTATCCTCATTTCTGTTCCTTGCAGTTTCCTTCCTCTGCTGTATATTATTATCACCTCCATTATAAACCTTTCTGGTTGCTTGCAATTATCCCCACTTTAATCTCGGGCTAGGCTCTCCTGCTTTGATCCAGTGCAGCACAGCCTTCCTGCCATATGACTGCATGACTGGTGTATGCATATGCAAAAGCACCTTGGACCTCATTTCCCCATTGTGCTTCTAGTTTAAGTCAATGAAGTCTGGGCAAAGTTGTTCTGTCCTTCACAAAGCCCTTTCTGCTTACTCAGGGACACTACAGCTCCCATTGAAAATGCCACAAATGGAAAACTCCTTCTAACCTCTTCATTTTATTTTTGTGAGCAGAGGAACACAAGCCCTGAGAGAGACACCTAATTCTACCCTTCATTGCAAGGCTAGGATAAGCTCAATGCAAAGAAGAAGACTGATACAGATTCCTTCTCTTGTTTTCAAGTTAATTAGAAAGCCCACCTTCTGCTGGGGCTGCCTCCATCCTACCAGCCTCTTCCAGGCCTGCAGCTTGCCCTGTCCTCTGTCCCTTCAAACTGGCCTCGATGGCACAGATGAGATATTACTGTGTCAGGAACAGTGTGGCCAGTAGGACGAGGGAGGTTATTCTTCCCCTGTACTCAGCACTGGTCAGGCCACAGCTCAAGTATTGTGTCCAGTTCTGGGCTTGTCAATTCAAGAGAGATGTTGAGGTGCTGGAATGTGTCCAGAGAAGGGTAATGAAGCTGGTGAAAGGCCTGGAACACAAACCCTATGAGGAGAGGCTGAGGGAGCTGGGATTGTTTAGCCTAGAGAAGAGGAGGCTCAGGGCAGACCTCATTGCTCTCTACAACTACCTGAAGGGAGGCTGTAGCCATGTGGGGGTTGGTCTCTTCTCCCAGGCAACCAGCAACAGAACAAGGGGACACAGTCTCAAGTTGTACCAGGGGAAGTATAGGCTGGATGTTAGGAGGAAGTTGTTGCCAGAGAGAGTGATTGGCATTGGAATGGGCTGCCCAGGGAGGTGGTGGAGTCACTGTCCCTGGAGGTGTTCAAGAAAAGACTGGATGAGGCACTTAGTGCCATGGTCTAGTTGACTGGCTAGGGCTGGGTGCTAGGTTGAACTGGATGATCTTGGAGGTCTCTTCCAATGGTTGATTCTATGATTCTATAAGGCTGGGACTGAGAGGTGAGGAGAAAAGCCCTGAGATAACAGGGACCAGGACAGAGTCAGTCAGGAAGTCAATATGGAAGATGTTCCTTCTCCAAAAGACAGGATGAAGCTTCAATGCCTGGTGAGAAATAGGAGGCAAAACAGAGCTGCCTGGTCCCATCCCTCTGCCCCAACTCAGAAGGCAGGCATTTTTTCACAAGGCAAAAAAAGACTGGATGAGGCACTTAGTGCCATGGTCTAGTTGGCTGGACAGGGCTGGGCACTAGGTTGGACTGGATGATCTTGGTGGTCTCTTCCAATCTGGTTGATTCTATGATTTTATAAGGTGAGACTCCTCCTCACTGGTTTTAGGTCCTATCTTAGCTGTGTTCCACCCTTTTGAGTGCATGAAACACACTGACATGGTTGGCAAGAAAGTCTCATCTTCAGTCTTCTTCAAAAGGAATGCTGAAGGAACAGTGTGGATGGTCTGTAGTAGTCAGCTGAATTTCTGAAGCTACAATGAGCATCCAAAAATACTAAAGCTCATATAATATTTCAGCAGGTTTTATAGCTTGGCTATTGAATCCTTTGACTTTAAAAGGAACATAGAATCATAGGACATGACAGAAAGTTTCTACTTTATCTTGTTCACACAGGCTGGATGCCTGTTAAAGACCCTGACAGCTTAGAAGGAAAAAGAAAGAAAAAACAACAGAGCCCCTGAAAGAAGCCAGTAGAGCACCTAAACTCTCACCTGGCTGATGCAAAGCTTTCACAAAGCAACACTTCTTCCAGAGAATTCTGCTTGGCTATAAAGAGCATCTGCTCTTCACATCCTTCAGAGTGTAAGCTACCCAAGCTACCCCTCTGTCATTCCTTGAGTTCCACATTCACAGTGACAAACTTCCATCCACCACCACCACCTTCCTGTCTTCACCATCACCCTCCTCGTGAAAACAAGAGCTGTTTGGGATTTTGAAGAAGCGATTTTGTTTGATTTTTTCATGTGAATTTTGCACTAATTAGCACTGAACAAAGAGCCAGCAGAGATGAGGATGACAACAGGTACTTGGGCTTTTGGCTTTAAGCTCTTGCACAGTCAGCATTGTGTCTCTGGAATCCCACAGGACAACAGCTGCTCCTTACGCTGCTCTGCATTCAAAGTGATCCACCAGGAATAACGCAAGATGCAGCACCTCATTTTCCAGTATACTTAGATCACAACACGACCTTGAACATTTTCCCACTGCCACCCCCACAGGCTGTGCTGCAGGAGCATAAGGATTTGCACATTATTGAATTCAAAGAGATACCTCAAGATCTTCCTACCACACATCCTTCACATGCCCTGCTCTCCCCAACACACTGGCATATCTCAGATGACACTGCATGGCTTGCTTTTGCCTTTTCTCTTTCTAGCACCTCAAAGAATGGTGACTTTCTTGACACACACACCCCCCAACCCCCCCGTGCTCTGCCCTGGTGATTAATCATCCCCTCACAGAAATGCACTTCATTTGATATATTGTTGGAAGTTCTAACATGGAGAGCAAGAAAATGGATCTTGCTGTGCAGAACTGAAAAGCCCTTCACTAAAACACCTTCTGCAGCTGTGATATCAACACCCTCTCATTGCATTGCCTTCTTCAACCTTCTCTTTAGTAAGGTGCATTAGTCAGGCTCCTGAAATAAGCACCTTAGGGATTATTTTCCATCCTTGTGGGTCCTCCTTTGAACTCAAGCCAGTCTGTGCCTTCCCAAAACATTAACAGCCACAGTAATAAATACCTCTGATAGGAGCTCACAGAACATTAACAACAGCAAGCCAACAAGCTACCCGGTGTTGGAGAACATTGCATGCAGGGGATAAAGAACAGACTCTGGAGGCACCGGGCAGCTGCTTTCCTGGGGATTGTGGACGGACACAGCTGACATGAATTGACTCACAGGGCCAGATGCCCAGCTCAGGGATTTCAAAGGCTTTCAGCCCAGGAGAGGGCTGTTGTTTCCTTTGGTGAGCCAAGTTTCTTATGATTGACATGAAGAAAGACAGGCAGTGATGGACTCCTGGTTCATTTTCACTGGGCAGTGGTGGTCTGATTTCCCAGGCTTTAGGAGAGCAATGACATTTTGTGTGAACTGCTGCTGAATTAACATTGGCAGCAGTTATCTTATCAGGCTGGTAAGAGGTTTGGCACATGGCCAGTCTGCCAGTTTTCCTAGATTAATTCAGTCATAGAATGGTTTGGGTTGGAAGGGACCTTAAAGATTCCAACTTCCCTGCCACAGGCAGAGACACCTTCCACTAGACCAGGTTGCTCCTCAAGGCTTCACCCAATCTGGCCTTAAACACCTCCAGGGAAGAGGCACTCATGACCTACCTGAGCAACCTGTTCCAGTGTCTCTGGAATTTCTACCTAATGTCCAGTCTAAATCTCCCCTTCTCAAGCTTCAACACATTCTCTTTCATTATGTCACTACAAGCTCTTGTAAAAAGTCCCACCCCAGCTCTCCTGTAGCCCACTTCAGGCACTGAAAAGCCACTGTAAGTTCTTCCCATAGCCTTTTCTTCTCCAGGCTGAACAACCCTGACCCTCAGCCTGTCCCCATAGGGGAGGTTTTCCAGTCCCCTGATCATTTTCATGGCCCTCTCTTGGACCTATTCCAGCAACTCCATGTCCCTCTTATGCTAAGGGCACCAGAACTGTACAGTTCCTGTCTGACCAGAGCAGAGCAGAAGGGAAGAATCACCTCACGTTGTCCTGTTGATCACATTTCTTTTCAGGCATTGCAGGATACGTTTGGCCTTCTGGGCTGCAAGCACACATTGCTTGCTCATGGTGGCTTTTTCATCAACTGACCCCCAGGTCCTTCTCCTTGAGACTGCTCTCAAGTCACTCCTCACCCAGCCTATATCTCTGCTTAGGATTGTCCCCACTCAGGGGCAGGACCTTGCACTTGGCCTTGGTGAATATCATGGGGTTGGCTTGGGCTTACCTCTCAAGCCTGTCCAAGTCCTCTGAATGGATCCCTTCCCTCCAGTGTGTCAGCTGGAGAACACAGCTTGGTGCCATCTGCAGACCTGCTCAGAGTGCCTCACTGCCTCTGTCCCTGTTGCTGACAGATTTTAAACAGAACTGGTCCCAGTACAAACCCCTGAGGGTGGCTGCTTGACACTCGTCTCCATCTGGACATTGAGCCATTGACCACAACTCTGAGTGTGGCCAACCAGACAATTCCTTACCCAGCCAGTGGTCCACTCCTCAAGTCCATGCTTTCCCAGTTTGATGACCAGGATGTCATGCAGGACAGTGTTAAAGGCTTTACACAAGTCCAGGCAGTTGATAGCAGTTGCTCTTCCCTTAGCCACTCCTTCGTAGAAAGCCCACAAGTTCATCAGGCACAACATATACAAGAAGTTCACATGGTGCTGGAATAGGTAAAGCAGTGATGCAATGTGTGCAAATGTACTGTTTGCTGTGGTGATGTGTCTGACATTCACAAAGAGGAGACACATACAATAGGGATAGCTTCTGATGTTGCTCTCCTGTGGGCTCTGGGTATTCTCCTTTCAGCCTTTCCTGTGCTAGCAGCACAAAGCAGAAGGGCTCTCAGAGACTGTTCCAGCAGTTCAGACTTCCAGGGTGGCAGAACTCAACAGGCAGACCCCTGCTGCCAGGAGCCCAGAGTGGCAGTGTGCAGGGAATTCCCTTAGTGTCTGCTCTTCTAGGTTAAGTGGAACTCCAGTTCCCTGTATGTGGTGTCCCCCACCATAGCATCATTTTGGTTGGAAAAGACTTTTAGAGCATCGAGTCCAACTGTTAATTAACTCTGCTGCATCTGCCACTAAACCACATCCCTCAGCATCACATCTCTGCCTCTCTGAAACACCTCTAGGGATGGGGATTCAACCACCTTCCTGGGGAGCCTGTTACAGGACTTGAGAACCCTTTCAGTGAAGAGAGGGTTCATAAGGTACATCATAAGCAGAGAGAAGTGAACTTGGCTCTATCTCAGGTTTTGATTTTTCTCTTCTGATCTCAAGGTGTGATCTTGAGTCCTGTAGCACACATTTCATCAGGCATCAAGTTACAGTAGTATCTATAAGGGTTTTTCTATTTTCATAGCCTAAAGACTGAAAGCTGTGCTCAGTCTGTTCAGGTGCTGTTTTCTCTCAGATGCCCACAGTCTGGAATTCATCTAGACTGACTCAAAGTTTCAGATGCACAAAGGTTATCCACCATCCTCTTGCTGAGTTATGTCTTAACCACCCAGCAAACTACACAGCAAGCTCTGGTAGGCAGTGAATCGTACCCTGCACCTAGTTAAACCTGCAAAGGGGACAGAGACAAGCAGGATGTAACTACTTACTGTGGAAGCTGGCCAGAGGATAAGGCTCTGTTACTCCAGATTCCTTCTGGGGGAAGGAGTTTGCTGTCAACTTCAATCCCAACACTCAGAAGTGAGACTGCATCGCTTAGTGCTCACCTGTTGACTTTAAAAGCAGTGTCAGAGCATTGATTTGGAGGCTGTGGGGGACTGCATATGGACTTCAGAGGAAATGCTTACCACAGCTCTCCATCCAGGCAGATGAGAAGGGTTATTAAAATCTCAGTGTATGGGTCACAAATGCAGGTGTCCCTGGAAAATTCAGCACAGCTGTCTGAAGGCACAGAAGCAGACAGGAGAGTTAGAAATATGGCACTTGCGACTGAGGTCCAGTCAGCAGAGAGATGATCTGAGCAGGAACTGATATTCTTAGTGGCTAAGGTGCAAATATTGTGAAGGCTGCAGCATTGAGGACTTGTGCTCCAGTTCCACAGTAACTTGTCTCTGCCACTTGGTCTGTTTCACAGCAAACTGGTTTCTTGGAAATTCTGAGGAATGTCCAGCAACCTCCACCCTTCTTCTGAGCCTTCAGCTTTATTCTAAGCTGATGCAGAACTTGTGGCTATGCTGATTTCCTTGCTTCACAGCAGAACTGTTCCTCTGCTAATGCCTCAGTGAACAAGACCTTGGTTACTGGAGAGGAAGACCAACATCAGAGGAAGCTGGAAGGGACACTTCTGTCCAGAAAAACCACAGTAGAAATTAATCCAGTTTACAGTAGTTCTGTTCCAGGAACATTTGAACAATTATTTTTTTATTCCTGAGCAAAACTCCGAAGAGTTCAAGGAACTATACTGAGAACTGTAAATAAGACAGTGTCTGTCAGTTTTACAGTTGCTTTAAAACAGGCATCAAAACACTTTTTATAGGAGAATCTAACTATGAAGAAGACAGTAACAACTTTTTTCCCCTAGAAAAACAAAGTATTTGATCAATTAGTCACTTAACACAAACATGGCCTCCTGGAACCCACAGAAACCAGCTGGATTAGTTTGGCAGTAATCTGTTTATGTCTAAACCCCACAAGACATTTCTAGGAGATGCAGTCTGAAATACTTGGTAGTTTTTTCTCTGTGGATTAGTTATTCTTGTCAAGATGGGTTTTTTTCCCATTAATGCATTCTCTTCTCTGGCTAGAATGCAACACTGCACTAAGAACTGTGGCTGTGTTGAATAGGATCAAGATCCTGAGACCTGTAAAGCAGAGGCAATAAAACTACCAGTGAGTACACATCTCCATGTGAAACAAAGATGGCATGAACTGGTTTGAAGTGGAAAAAGCTAAAATCACAGAATCATAGCATGCACTCACAGGAGAACAGAGAATTCTGCCTCCTAAATGGAGCAAATGACTATTTTTGAGGACAGGCCAACAGATGTCTAGTGGCAACTTCTCTGCTCTGTCTCTGCTAAAACACAACTTAGCTGGAGGAATTTAATCTACATAGAATCTTAGAATGGTTTGAGTTGGAAAGAACCTTAAAGTTCATCTAGTTTCAACTCCCCTGTCATGGGCAGGGATACCTCCTACTACACCAGGCTGCTCGACACCCCATCCAACCTGGCTTTCAACACTTCCAAGGCTTGAGCCCCCACAGCTGCTCTTGGCAACCTGTTCCAGTGCCTCACCAGCCTCATGGGGAAGAATTTCTTCCTAATTTCTAAACTCAAACAAGCTTCTCCCAGTTTGAAGCCACTGGCCCTTGTCCTGTCACCGACTTTGTAATGGAAGGCAAAGTATGTTGTTAGAAGGCAAGTGACAGCCCATATTAACAAGACTTAGATTAGATGTCCAAGGTGCTTACCTTATTTGTTGAGGTAATCATAATTATTACTCTGAGAACACTTCTGTTCCAGTATTTGTTCCCCCCATATGAGTACAATTTACACCTTCATGCAATTCTCTGCACTAGGGAGGCAAAAGAGGAGGCACCCCTCTGTTGATCCTAGTTTTGGAAAAGCTGCTGAGGGTTGACCTGCCATAGAGACAAACTTCTGAGCCCTTCTAGCACACATTGTTATACCTCTATAGCTGGGTGCTACTTTTGGCACAAGGTGGGATAGGAAACTGAAGAATAGTCTTTTGAGACAAGAGCCAGGAAAAACAGACAAAAGGTAAGCCAGTCTGTGCTCATCACTGGGCTGTGCTTAGATGCAGTGATGTTTTATCTGGAGCTGGCAATGATTTCTGCTTCTTTGATCTGCCAATGTACATCTGAGGGAACTGTAACAAGAGAGCCTTCAAAACTGAAGGAATTTTTACACAGTGTTTTCTAAAGTACCTTACAGTTAACAGAGATATGATCAGACAGTCCCAGGCAAGGGAGGGAAAAAGACTATAAAGTCATGGACAGCTAATGAGCACCTTGTGTGAAGAGGAGGAACTTCCCAATGGCTTAAAAAGTAAAAAGGAAAGGAAGCCAGTGAAATGTTTGGCTCAGATGACAACATAAATGAGTGGGGTGGAGGTCAAGACCTTTAAAGGTCTTCCTGACGAATTTTATAAAGCACAGCACAGCAAAAGCACAGTGAAGCCACAAAGCACAGCACTCTAAATAAACACACAAGTGCTTTGCTGGAAGTGTCTTAAAACATTCTTCTCTTTTCTTCCTTTCTTCAACTCTTCTCTACTTGTTGTGACTTAAGCCCAGCCAGCAACTCAGCCCCATATAGGCACTCAGTAACTCTCTCCCAGTGGGTTGGGGGGAGAGAATTGGAGAAGTAAAACTGAGAAAACTCTGGGTTGAAATGAAGGCAGTTTAAAAGGTAAAGCAAAAGTGAGCACCTGCAAACAAGGCAAAGCAAGGAATTCACTCACCACTTCCACGGGCAGGCAGGTGATCAGCCATCTCCAGGAGAGCTGGGCTCCACCCCATGTAACAGTTAGGAAGGCAAATGCCGTCACTCTGAATGTCCTCTCCTTCCTTCTGCCCCCAGCTTCGTGTGCTGGAATATCCCTTTGCACGGTCGGGGTCAGCGATCCCATCTGCGTCGCCTCCCATCTTCCTGCGCATCCCCAGCCTGCTTACCAGTGTGGCGAAAGGCAGGAAAGAGCTTGACTCTGCAAGTTCTGCTCAGCAGTAACATAAACATCCCTGTGTTAGTAGCACTGTCGCCAGCACAAATCCAAAACACGGCCCCTTACCAGATACTGGGAAGAAAAGGAATTTTGTGCCAGTCACACCCAGCACAGTACTGCTTTAGCTGTCTTCTACACCTGCTGCCTGCAGGTGTAGCTCGTTCCTCTACCACCTTCAGTCTTCTCTCCCTGCCACTCCCCTTAACACCTGATGAGAACCCACAGAAACAGCTGGGCAAGTTTAATCCACCAGCCTTTTAAAGAGAAATGGGAGAGGTTTGTAGTGTCTAAAATATGGCCAGCTCCACCAGGCTGGTGGCTTGAGCATGTAAGGCAACGGAGTGCTGCTTCTGTAAATGACAGAAGAGATCAACTCAAGCCTGAGAGGCAAGAAGACTGATGAAAACATGAAGGACAAGTTCAATCACTTTATTTCAGTTCAGTGCCTCATGCACCAGCTTCACCACACAGAAGGAGCTGTGACAAGTACCCCAGGGAAAATGGGAAAACAGGGATATTTTCTTTTAGAAGTGGTTTGCATATGAAATTCCAAAGTTGAAGTGAATTTTTTTTTTCTATTTATTAGCTTTTAAAATATGCTATACAAAAATGTGCTTGAATTTTCTCTAAGATTTTATTTAAGTGCACATGCAGATTTTTCTGCTGTTGTCATATTTGATTACTGGAACTGTCTGGGGAAGTGTAGGCATTTTTTTGTATCCATCAGTTCTGGAGAAAGACTGAAATAAAAGGGGAAATACAGTTCTGTGGCTGTGGATTTGTGCAGGTCAGAGCCTTTTGGCATTTGCTACACCAAGCACAGAAAGCCTTCCACTCAAGTGACACAAAAGCAGCAACAGCTCAGCTCAGAGGCCCTGCAGATTTCTTTGGGTCAAGCCCCTCCTGTAAGATAAAGAGTAGGATCCACAAGCATTTCCAAAGAGTCCTGTCCTCCTTCAGACTGATCAGGAGAACCTGGAAGCTTTGCAAGCCAATTTATGGAAGCACAGTGGCTGGAACCATTAAAGCATGGCACTCTCTCTGAAATGGTGCAAAGCTACTATGGCTTGATGGGAGCAGAAACTAACATCACTTTTGGTGAAGAAATGGGCACTCATAGTCACTTAGCTCTTTATGCCCTCACAGGAACTCACTGCATTTCAGTACCCTGTTGCCATTGGGAATTGAACCCCTCAATCCTGGAGGTACTTTTGGGAACGTCAGACTCACAAAACAGAGGTGAGCATGAACTCAGTGCGTTATCTGTGCGAGTCTGGGTTAGCACATCCTGACTCCACACACAGCTTTGTGCTGGAAATAGTTATCCTTCTCTAGCCTGTGCACGCCTGTAACATTTTCCTTGGAATCTGCAGCTTCCCTACTTTAAAAGGACCTATTTTAAGTATGTAGGAGGTGTGTTGTTATTTGCTTTTAAAGGCTTATCAACTTCTCACCCACTCCCCTAAAGACAGCCAGTTTGAGTTGCAAGGCTGTTGCTCTGGTGAAGTTTCAAGTTGGCAAGACACCCGGCCCAGTGAAAATGTCTGTGACTTAGCTTCCCAGGTACTCGCACAGCCTGAGAAGAACAGAGAGGAGCAAAGCCTCAGGGATCTGAAAGCAGAGCTGCTTCAGAAGCAGGGACTTACATTTGCTGTCTTGTTTTTATGGCAGGCAACATTAAGGTGCATGTGGGGCCCCTTGTTCTGTTTCCAGGTTTAACTGGGCTTCACTGTTTCCCAGCGTGACAGCCTGTGAATCAGACAGATGAAAAGTGCTTGGAGTTAACTGCATAGACAACAGCCTTCTTGCCTGAACAAACATCACTCAACCCTAAATATGGTGTGCCTGGCTTTTCCCTGACTCCCTGCTCAGGCTATTTGGGCAGTATGAGGCGAAGACTCTACTTTAGTACTTTTTCTGTTCCCTATTTCTGCTCTTACTATCACAAAGCATTATCCTCTAGCACTGAAGGAACACACTCATTCCTACAAAATGACTGTGGTTAAGTGGAAACTTCGCAAGCAAGCTAAATAGGCGACCACAGGCATTATTTAGGGATAACTCAGGGTGTTTGGGGTTTAGGGAGGCAGGGCAGGGGAAGCTGGAATTAATTTTGTTGGTCTACAGCTGCTGCTTCTCTAAGTTTAGTGGTTGAAGAGCTGCAGCAGCTTGATGAAGGAGAGCAGTTCCAGATATCTTCCCTTCTTCAAACTGATGTTGCTCTCTTTCAGACATGCTGGCAGGCTTAGTGGTAACATCTGAGGCATGAACACACTCAGCAGATGACACTCCCTGCCAGAGCTTACAGACATCCAGTAGGAGGAGAAAATGTAGATTTTATCCAGCTTCTTTCTCCCTTTGCTATGTAGTTCATATTTCACATCCTAGAGGAAACCTACACTTCTTTTTTCTCACAAAAAAAAAAAAAAAAAAGGATTGCTTGGTTGTATCTGGTGCAGCTGACATCTACATTTTGTTACTTAAATCACTATCTACTTTGTATAGAAACCAGGAGAGCAGCTCCATGCATCCTATGTGTTCCACCAGCTTGGGACTCTCCTAACAGACAACCTGGACCATTACACAGGAAAGGTGCAGGCCAGCTAAGTACTTAATGAAGCTGTCATTTGTGGCAGTTTCAGACTAGTTACCTCATTATCAAAACCTGAAACATCAACATCATGAATTTATGGCCCTGAAACTTATTCAAAAGAAGATTTGAGTCATAACTCAAGATCTCCCATTTCTTGCCCTGCCTGCCTCATCTCACTATTTGGTCCTTAGTCTTCCACTTGAATGAGGAATTATCTCCTTTAGAAATCATTTTTCTGTATGAGTAACATGAACATGTTCAGTGCCTGTCCTCTGACAATAAGGGCCAGTGGCATTGTCCAGCTTGTGTCCATGTGGTGGCATTCACTTTTTTAAAGGTCTTCTCCAACCATAACTGTTCTATGATTTTATGGAGGTTGTAGCAAGGTGGCTGTTGGTCTCTTTTCTCTAGTGACAAGATGGGACGAGAGGAAATGGCCCCAAGTTACACCAGGGTAGGTTTAGGTTGGATATGAGAAGAAACTTCGTCATTAAATAAAAGGATTCTCAAGCCTTGGAACAGGCTCCTCTGGGAGGTAGTTGAATCCCCATCCCTCAAGGCGTTTTAAAGAGGCAGAGATGTGGTGATGTGAGACATGGTTTAGCACCAGACTTGGTAAAATTAGAGAATATCTGGACTTGATGATTTTAAAGGTCTTCTCCAATCAAAATGATCCTACAATTCTTTCCTAAAACAAGTCTCCACACTGCCCATTGGGAGTGGTTTTGGGCTTGTGCCTGGGCATTGCCTGAGGAATACTGAATGCATGAACCAAAGCCATCCCAAGAAGCATGGTATCAGCATGAGCAGTAACTCATCAGGCACCACTTGTAAGCAGTTCAGCTCATAATTTTTGTATCATACTTATTCCCATTAAAAAGGAAGTACTTTTCCTATGTCCTCATTAAAGAGAACAAAGGTTTGAAACACAATTTCATTGAATACAGCTTAGAGGCAAATGTGCAGCAGTAAAGCAGAGTATGGAGTGCTGTGGGGTCATAATCAACTTGTCCTTCCAAAAACATGCAACAGCACTATCTGCATTTTAGGAGTTTTCAGACTACGGTTTTAGGAACAACTGAAAAAGCCCCAAAGTAACCACTCCTGGCAGCCTAACTCTTATTTACTGGGAAATGCAAAATAAACTCTGGTGGCAATATCGTGCTTTTAAAGAGCCACTGTGAAATCAAAAACAATGGAAAACACACTTGCATTTCAAACCTATTTTTTATCTGGTGTTGTATGTCACACAAACAGCAGACCAGAGGCTATTAGCAATATTTTTTTTTCTTTGCCTGGTGTGCTGGCAATCTTCAGGGCTATTTTGGTGAATCCTCTGCACAGCAACAGGAAGAAGAAAACATTTTTGAAAGTGTGATTGGAAAACCACAAAATACTGGCTTGGGAACTTAGCCACTTGTCCCTGAAGCTGCCCTTATTTCAAACCAAAAGTAACCCAACAAACATGCACTAAACTCTAGATTCCCCACCCTCACCAGTCATGATTTCCTCAGCTGCAGACAACCTTCCAAGTCTTTAAAAGAACAGTCACTGCTAGCTGGGCTGTGCTACTACTCAGTAAATAAAGAGGTTATTCCCTTCTCTGTGTCCTAAATCGTCAAACTTATTTCTTCATACTTTTTCTTTTTTTCCATAAGACAAACAGAACAAAGAAAACTTCAGCCCCTCTAACTAGGGGCTTTGTCAGTGCCTTCTCCCTGGTCTGCTGAGATGTATTGATCTCTGTCGGGGCAACCCATCCTCTCACAGGCCACAGCTGCCCACTCTTCTCTCTTGTCAAAAGTCTGTCCCAGCAAACCAAGAGCATACCCCCAGAGCCTGCCTTTCCCTGGACAACACAGGCTGCATCTCTGTCTGGCTCCAGGGCTGGGCTGGGCTGCCCAGCAGCAGGCAGAACTCAGGACACTTCCTGCCAGCTCATTACTGCTCCTCAGGCACCCTGCTGCTGCTGGCAGTGACAGCCTCCCAGGTGTCACAGGCAGGCTGAAATGGAGGGACAGCCACCCTGGCCAGCTCTAGATGGGAGGAGAGGTATTTCTGGATAAACAGAACGCCTCAAAGGAAATTAGCATTTTAGTAAATGTTGGGTTACAAGCTGTGCCCTGCGCTTGGCCCCCTGCACAGTTGTGCAAGGCTGCAGTCTTTAATTACATGGGATGTTCTAGGGTGGTTTGCTTCCTGTGGGATCCAGGCCTTATTTGGTGGGCAGAACAGCCAGCGAACGCTTGGTGAGTGCCTGGTCAATAATTTTATTTCTCCTCTGCTCTGCCTGTGTTTATGTGTCCATAGATGCCAAGTGTTGCCACAGCTCTGCTCTGCACTGAGAATTATTCAAGGGCTCAGATGGCAGAGTTACCAGCATTTGTGTAGATGTTGTTACTGAGCCTTCAGAGGTGAGGGGCAAGTTTTCACACCATCGATACTACTCTAGGGATAAGGGACTCAGGGTGTAGCTCTAGGAACATTTTCTCCCATGGCAAAAGAAGCTGAAGACATCAGCCCTCATTTCCAGCTGCTCTGTCCCACTCCTGGAGCACACTTCACATCCTCCATAGTAGTGCTGATGCAATCATTTATGAGATTGGCCTGTAGCTCATCTGCACTGCAGGCCCACAGATGGTTGCATTAGTGCCTTTGGGGATCTGGCAGCTGCTGTGCAGAGGCAGGAAACAGCACACAGGCAGATGTGACACAGGGAACCAGAATTGAGCTTTGGTACCACAGCTGGTAAAGAATCTAAGCAAGGGACACAGTATTTTGGATTCTTGGCCTGAGACACATCCAACTTTTGTTTCACTTTTTCAGAGTATTTAGTGCCTTTTTTTGCACTGTCTGTTTGGGGATTAGAAATCTGGTGATCTGAGCTGTAGCTGTGGGGGTGCAAGTTGGGCATACAACCACTGGGGAACATTCTGGCAGTGGCCAGCATGCTGGAGCTGCTGCCCCAACATTGCACCACACAGGCAACGAGAGCCTGCAGTTCTGCTAAGCAGTGTTCGACTGCCTTGCTTCTGAGACCTTCCCATCCCCAGCCTGCAGTTCTGCTAAGCAGTGTTCGACTGCCTTGCTTCTGAGACCTTCCCATCTCCAGCCTGCAGTTCTGCTAAGCAGTGTTCGACTGCCTTGCTTCTGAGACCTTCCCATCTCCCTTGGACCTCTCTCATGTTTCTCACTATATATGGTCCAGCTTCTGCAAAACAAACAGGAGCTGGCTGTGTAACCTCCTTCTTCAGTGCCCAGCTGCAATTCATCCCCAGAGCACCATCCAACTCATGCACTAAGGAAAAGAGGAATACTGTGGTAAAAAAACACATTCATACTATTGAAACCTGCAATGTGATGCATATATGCAGTAGGAGGATAAATGAAGAGTAAGTCCTGCAGCATAGTTTTGCAGCCTATGTTAAAAGCACAGACAGGGCACTCATCTCAACATCTGAATTAATGTATATTAGTGCACAAGCATTAGCAGGCTCGATGGACACTGTAACTCCACAACATGCCCTTCTACCATTCCAGCTGGAAGATTAATCTCTATCAGTGGCAAATTGCCATCTTTTATACAGATGGGCAGTGCAGGCACTTGATGGTCTGTTGCTGTTGCTTGTTGACAGCAGAGGCAGAGCAAATTGTGAGTGCACCTTCATGTTTCCAGCCCAGGTGATCTATCATCAGGGAAAATCCCACTCACCTCTGCAGCAGCAACCAGCTCCTCCACCATTCTGCTTCCTTGCCCTGGTTTTGGGCACAATTTGCAGAGGGCAGCACAAGGGATAAGAAGAGACTGAGAGGGGTGGGCAGCCATGCAGCAGTACTCCAGCAGTAACCGGCCTTGGGCCCGCCTCAGCTGTGTGGTCAGTCAGCACCCAGAGGGGCAGCAGGCAGTCCTCCATATTTGGGAAGGGGAACAGCAGCTGATGAAGCATAGCTTTGGTGCCTTTGCTCTTCCCAGACAAACCTTAGGTTCCTCTCCTTTGACCCACTGTGCTGCCCTTTGTGGTGCTACCATTCCCCTTTGCTCACAGGCCTCCTGACGCAGGGCATGACTCCCTCCCTGAGTCACACAACAGCCTGCTGGAAAAGCACAGCTTGTGGAGGGAGGGCAGCCAGCCAGGGTGTTGAGGTGCCCCTCTGAATGCACCTGGCTCCTGCCTTCTCTGTTCTCTGGGGCCAGCAATAACAACTACCTCCTGCAGAGGAGCACATGGCACTGGCTGAGGCATTCCCACGGCACACCTGGCTCCTGGGGCCTGCCCCCTCATCATCTTGGCCTGTCAGTCAACCTTCCTGCACCCCAACATACTTCTACGTGAGTCATGGCACAGAGAGGAGATTCCAAGACCCCGAGATCCAGAAAGTTCTGGGGACACAAAACTGATTGAAAAGTACCAGAACCCCCAAATCTATCAAGGCCTGGGCTTGTGCAAACCAGAGTTAGGCCAAAGTGGAAAAGTACCTCACGAAAGTCAATTATCTTGGAGCCTATACACAGCAATCCAAAATGAGACCCCCCGAGCTCCCCTGGATCGCAGTGGGCTGTGACCACCACCTCCCGGGGACTGGGGTGCTTCTCAGAACCATTTGCCAGAGAGACTGACACTAGTGGAACCAGCTCAAGACTGCCCACTGCGAAACGCTGCCGCCCTTAAGCTGCCAAGCAGGGGGATTTCGACGACGAGTTCGTCTCTTTTACCCCCTTCTCCATCTACCCCTGCCTTCCATCTCGGGCATTCCCTTTTCCAAGCGGTTACACCTTTCGCTGGCCAAGTAGTTGTGTGCGTGTAGGGTTTATGTTTAGCCCCGCATGTTCACGTTGCGCGCTTCAGTTTGAGGTACCCTGCGGTGTGAGGCTCGTCACAGACCCTCACGGGCCGCGCCCGCCGCCCCCTCGCCCCGGCCCCGCCGCGCCCGCCGTTTCCATGGCGGCAGCGGCCGTTAAGCCTCCCTGAGGCCGCTGGGCGGGAACGGCGGCGGGCCGCAACGGTCTCCCCGCTCCCCGAGAGGCTCTCCGTGTAGCCCTGAGAGAAAAACGCCAGGGAAACGGAGAGCCGATACGGGAAAAACTCAGTTGAAGCCTCTGTTACCCCACACGCAAGCTCTGGGGACGGTCTGTGGGCGGACGCAGCCCTGAGGCTCAGTGCCCCGAATTCCAAGGCAGCATACCGGGCAGGCTGGTAATGACGGCTTGCGTTTTCCAAGGGGAGGGCTGGTTTTCCTCAGGAGGTTTCCAAGTCCCTGTGGAAAACACGCCAGTGGATTCCCAGCTGTAAAGCCGGGCACCAGAAGTGGAAAGAAGGGGCCAGCTCTAAGCTTGTGCTGTGTCAGTGAGAGAGGCTGTCGCCCATGCTCTTAGCCGCTTTGGGGAAAGCTGTTCCCAGGACAGCTCTCTTGCAAGCGCAGACCGCTGCTGAGCTCCAAACCAGCCCCTCTTGGTCTGCGTTTTGTGGGAAACTCAGTGATTAGTCTCTCTTAGAAGGTCACACTGCCGAGCAGTGGAGAGGATGCCGTAGTTGAAGTGGTCTGAAGCAAAAGCTGTTATTTAAGGGTATCTATTTTTCGGTTAGTTTTAAGCATAGGCGACAGTTCAGCCCTAAAACCAGAAACTCCAGTAGCAGCGCTAAATCAGCTGCTTGTTTTGCTCACGATTTTGGTACTGAGATCTTCCAGAAAAACGGAGAACAAAATGTCCTTCCAAACCCCAGAGCTGTTTGAAGTTACATATGACATCATTTAACTTTTCAAACGCTCCAGACCATTCAATATAGGCATCAACAGTGTATTGCTGGTGTGTGCGTAGCTGCGTGCGTTATGTCACTCCTCAGTTCTAGAAACTTAGAAGAGATCCACTGCTTCCAAAATGATTCACTCCTCCCAGCTGGCACCCAGTTGCAAGTGAGTAGAACAGAAGAGTAACACATCCTACACATTCCCTGCAAACTTGGTTCAAAACTCAGCTCCCGAAATGCAGGGATGGGCACAGCCTCAAGCTGCACCAGGGGAGATTTAGGCTGGAGGTGAGGAGAAAGTTCTTCACTGAGAGAGTCATTGGACACTGGAATGGGCTGCCCGGGGAGGTGGTGGAGTCGCCGTCCCTGGAGCTGTTCAAGGCAGGATTGGACGTGGCACTTGGTGCCATGGTCTAGCCTTGAGCTCTGTGGTAAAGGGTTGGACTTGATGATCTGTGAGGTCTCTTCCAATCCTAATAATACTGTGATACTGTCTGATACTGTGATACTGTAATGCTCTACTGCAGCTGAGCTCTACACACAGGTGCTTGCCTTGTGCTGGAGCCCACTCAGCTGTGTAATTGTACAAACCTGTTTGATATTTGGCTGATTACATTGCTGCTCAGAACTCTCACCCAAATGAAGAAGTTTTGGAAAGTTGCTTTCCGAGCACCTGTGAAGATTAGAAGCCCCTTAAGGTTCCATTTGTGGGCTATTAATTACTACATTATTATTATTATTATTTATGTAATACCCTTCTGTGCTAAGTACTTGTGACTCTTTGTGCTTAAGGAGCTTACTGGATGGATTCCAAAGCAAGGATGTTGCAAAGCAGGAGAGGAAAGAAAAAGCCTGCAGCTTCTTAGAGGAGGGCAGCATATTATGTCGGGCTGGTTGAGGAAGTTGTGTGTAAGCATATAGAAGGTGGGAAGCGTAAGAAGAATTGGCAGCAGGTGGGTTTCAAGTGTGTGCAAAGTCAAGTCAGTGCGAACAAGAAACTAGATTTCACAGTGGGGATTGAAAAGGTTCCAGCAGTTCCTTTGAAACACCTTAGCTTTTAAGTGCTCTGGTACCTATGAGCATCCACAGGTCTGAAATGAGAGACCTGTTCCCTCCAGAAGTGCCTAGTGTCAGCAAACCAGAGACCTTTCTGAAGCAGTTGTAGGAAATGCTAAGGAGAGAGCCACAAGTTATCCCTGAGGGACTTAGGCTCAGACTCTTAAAGGTAATTAGGTGCCTTTAAATACAAGTTAGACATCTAAATCTTTGAGGCTCAGACTCTTACTTAACTAACTCTGGACTGGAGGAGGTCTCCTTAACTGATTCACAGCCATGAAGTCTTCCCTGCATTTGGATCCTATTTTATCTTTCAGGAACTGAGCAGGGCATGATTTTATTGCCATGAGGATTAGGCTGGTGTGATGGGGACTAGAACAGTCTTCAGGAAATGAGTAGAAATGGGGGTTGGATAGGAAATGTCAGAATCATTGGTCTCTTATGGAAAACAAAACAAAACAAAACCCACAAACCTTGTCTTTGGCCAGCACTGAGCTTTTCCTGATATGAGAAAGCCAGCAAAAACAAGGAGAGAAAGGCCTAATTTATCGTGTGCTTATTTCACAGCTATATTCCTATATTCTGGGAACATAGGAAACTTGCTTTGATTCCTCTCAGACATAAAAAGCCTTGTAATTGCAGTCAGAATAATTTACACTACATGCAGGGATCCTACGGTACTTTAAATTAAACCCTTGAAGTATTTGGTTTGGGCCCCCGGCACATACTGCCTTCCCCACACAAGTGAGTCTTGAGGGGTTCAGAAGAATTCGTGGCATACATCTTCTGAGAGTTACATTATTAGAAATCTAATCATATATTTGCTGCTGTAAAATGTTCAGCTTTTAATAAATGACCTTCTCTCTTTGTCCCTCTCTCTCTTCTGTCCCTGCTGCTTACTGTCATAAACTTACAGCTTTTCCCTTTAGGAATCTTGACATTCATTGTTTTGACATTGTTTCAAGTATATACTCAATATTTATGAACCCTTTCCTGCTATGATGGTATGAGGTAAATAAAGAAAAGCTAAACTTGAAAGCATAAAAGCTCATTTTTTTGGTACAGTGGGAGAAATTCATAGCAATAGCACTGTTTCTGTGATTTAAGATCCGGTGGAAATAGTTTTCCTTCAACTTGCCTGAAGCATTTACAGCCCAGACATTACGGTTTTGTAGCATTAAATGAAATGCCAGCTAGAAATGAAATGTAAAAATGTTTCTTTTCCTTTGCTGATAGATTCTGGGAAATTGATTTTATTTTTTATATTTCTGTGTTTAATAGCTTAAAATGGAGCGAGCAAGACAAGCCAGGTCCTAGTGATGCTTTAGACTAATTCACTCCTTTCTCCAGGAGCAGCGATGTCAGAAGGGAATCTGGAGCATAATTCTTTTTGTTGTTGAGTTTCCCGTGGGACATCTCCTCCCAAAGGGAGGATGCAGCCCTTTGCAGCCCCTTTACTAGTCTCCACAGAGCTATGCAGCTCTCATCTTCCTGCCTCTTCACCCAGCTTCTTTGTGTCTTAAAATCTTTCACACCCTCCCACACCTGGCTGGGCTGGAGCTGCCTATTTGTGCTCACGTGGGGCACCGGGGAACGGCTTTAGGGCCCGGAGGTCAGGCTGCTGTAGCTGAAGAGTCATGAAGGATTGCAACCTTCATGGTTGGAGAAACAGCACATCTTGAGAGCTGTGTGGGACAGTCTCAAGTACTCCCACACAGTAGCTGCTGTACAGGGAGCGTTCACTGTCGTGATTCTTGTGCACTACAGGGGCTGCTGAAGTGAAGGAAATGAATGCAAGGGCCACTAAAACAGCCTCAGTTCTTGATGTATGTGGATCTCTGAGAATACAAGCAGGAAAAAAGCTGCCAAGGTACACTAAGTCACTCTGCAGCCCTCCCTCCATCTGTGCCTTTGAGAGGTGGCACAGCTCAGCACTTGGTGTCTTTTTATCCAAGTGGTAGAACTCCAAAAGGTTTTTATAGCAGGAAGTGGTAGGTGGAGGCATCCTAAGGGCTGGAGCAAGGCTAAGACACATCTGCCAGGGAAGCTTGGGTGAGTGGGAGGACGATGCAAGAACATGCCTGGCATGAGAGAGCCTTCCCAGAGACGAACACAGCTGAGAGACAGTGATCGAGAGTGTAACTGAGTAACAGTCACTGGAGTGGAGTTCATCCAGGGCTCAGTTTAAGGCCAGATGTGGAACGTGGCTCACTCCATTGTACCACAGAGAAGTGGAACATGAGATGTGTGAATCTCCTCTCTTACATCTTCCCACCTTTCCCCTCTCTCCAAGCAGGAGAAGAAACTTTATGGAATGAGAGCATTCTTTCCTTAAAGCCAAAGCAACCTTATCACTCCTCCCAGTATTCTTTTCACAGTCTTTATAGACTGCTCCGTTGTTACTGAGCAACTGCTGTCTCTGCTGGAGCAGAACAATGTTGTGAGCTGAGACTTAGCCCTCGACTTGGAGCTAGAGGGTGAGTGTCAGATGATACACATGGAAATTCCATCTGTGTTGCTGTCTTTATGGTGGCCAACACTGTTCATGAAGCCAGCTCTGGGAGAGCATCACCAGAAGGCTTGCTGGCACCTTCCAGGGACGGAGCTGACTGGAGCAGCTGTTGCTACCCACAGGGATACAGTGAAGATATTTAGGATGTAGGCTGGTCAGAGTCCATGCCCTCACCACATCTAATTACTTACCTGCTTCTGGGAGGTTAAAAAAAAAGTCACTAATATTTTGGTCCTGGTTTTATTGGAAGATCTTGCAAGAGTAATTGAGAGGTCTGCCTGTGGGCTAAAACAGTTCTTGAAAAGTCACAGATATGAACTTGATGTAAAGACCTAGTATAGGAGAAAAATCCAAATTCCAGGCAGGAGCTGTAGGTTTGCAACAGCTGACATGGCCAGTGCTGTCCAGCAGCTCACAAGCTAATGGTGTGAGTGACACAGAGGAAGATGTGCCTTTGCTGGCACTGGAAGGCCATGCTAGCTGTGGGCTCCGAGGTGGGCTCTTAAGTCATGTAACAATCTTTGACCTTGATTATAAGAGGTCCCTAAAGCCTGTTACTCAGCAGAAGGCCAGTAGAGCAAAAGCAGATTAGACAGTGGCTAAGGATTTAATTTTTTTACATTTCCTACTCAAGTTAAACACGTGAGTTTGGTCCTTTTTTTTCTGGGAGCAGTGACAAATATTTGTCATATAAATATATTCTCTGCAGACTTCAGAAAGTTTTTATTAACAAAAACCCAAACTGATTTTCCTTTTGTCTGTGCAGACAGATTGGCTCTCCCAGATCAGCTGGAGCAGTGAATATAAAGAAGCTAAGGAAACAAGTCTGCTTACTGGAACTTGAGCCATCATTTCTACATCCTTTTGCAAAACCAAAACTGAAAGCATATGAACTGCAACTGCTGAAGTGAACATGTTCATCTAGGAAAGTTGTACTGAAGCCTTTTCTAGGGGAAAATGATTCATATGACTTAGCATAGGAAAAGAGGATGATTTCCTTTGTTTAAAACTCCAGGGAGAATTCCTTATTTGGAAACTGTGTGCAGATCCTCCCTCTGGGAGAATCTGTTTGCTGTTTCCTAAGGGTGTGTTCCTAGCTGTGAGAACAGCCCAGATTTTAAAGGCAGAAGACTTTTTTTCCCCACTAGGAATGCAGTCTACCAAGCTGCTTCAGCAGCTTCTCTGTCCAGCTGAACATTTACATTTCATTTGAGTAGTGAATTTAATTATCTGCTTGGAGGATACAGATTGAATGATCATCTTGCTGTTTCATCCTCTTTGGACTCTAAACTTAAACCAGACAGGTAGTAGTTTTAGCCATTTAGGTGAAACAGCAGGTGGTTTGATTAGGAAAACACAGGATGTAGCAAGAGATGGGAAATCATACAGCTGGAAGGAATTAAGCCTCTCCCTGTAAGAGGCTGTATTTGCAATGGCTTCAGGAGTGGTTTGCATTCATTCACTAAAGCAGCAGCACAGGATTTTTAGAATGGGGTTTCTGTGCCTGGCAGCAAACTAGAAAATGTCAGAGTGACTGGGAAAATTCCTGAGGATTTATGTTTTGAGCTAATGCTTAATCAGAATTTACAAAAGGCAACCAATCTGATAGAGTGGTGAGATAGGAGGCAGGTCAGACACAAAATCTCTATTATAACATTAGTAATAACATTAGGGAACCATAACGAGTAGCTTTGTTTCAGAAGTAGGCTGTATAATATACCCTGTGTTGAATGTAAGGTGTGTAATTAGATCTTCCTGTTAAACTTGTTTCTGGAGGGCTAATATTCCTGTCTGCTCTGGGGCAGGGAAAGAAAAGAAAAGCCAGGAATTCAGAAAAAAAGGCTGTAGAAGACACACCAGACAGAAGACACTCCAGGCAGAAAGGGGAAAACCCTAAGTTTGCATTTTTGTGGTCCCATTAAGCTGTAGGTACTTCTTGCGTCTCTGTTTCTACAATATCAGAGTACACTGCTCACCCAAAGGTGGTTGGGGTCAAATATAAAACAGCTGTTTGGTTTTGCCTGAATTGCATTGAATATTGGTGTGTTTGAGCATTTTATCTTCTCCTTGTGTGGCTGTGGCTTTCCCTGGAAGGATAGACATGACCAAGAGCCAGGCTGGGGAACTTGGTCAGGTGCTATCATTTGCAGGAGCAGAGAGAAGTCATGCAGGTAGGTAAGTGGATTAGTGCAGGATTATCTATTGCTAGTACAACTGTCATGGTCAGATGTCCTCTCAAGACCTAAAGGGACAGGAGAAGAGAAGTTACAGGTCTTCATCCTGTTCTGGTACCATATTATCTGCGAAAATGAGGTCCTCATGTTCTACATGTGGTCAGTAGCTGCCTCTAAGAAGGACACAATCTGGAGGCTGCTGTGAGCTGCATGTTCTGCATCCAGGCTAGTTTCTCCTAGTAAGATGAAGAGCCATTCCTGGAGCAGCTGGAGGCTGTGCTGTACTGTCAGTGCCCCCAAGGACTTGAAGGGAAATTAGTCATGTACGGTGGAGGAGTGGGAAGGAAAAGATGATAAACAACAACACAAAAAAAAGGTCACTTGCATTTTTGGGCTTGACTTTCCTTCCAAACCTGAACTTTCTCCTGATGGAAGCAATGCAGCAGCCATGGATTCCAAAAGGAAGAGAGACATAAAACCATTATTGTGGGTGATCTTAGCTCTTGCTTCCCTCCTTTACAATGGAATAATACAATTTCTTCTTTCTTCTGTCTGCACAGGAGGTCAAATAGACCAAAGAGCATCTGTACTGCCGCAGGGAATTGTGAAAAATAAGCTACAGCCTGACATTAGCTGGAGCCCTGTTCTACAGGCCCACCCCATCCCTTGGCAGCCAAGCAGAGCAGGGCTGTACCCACCCATGCTAGGGGCACAGCTTTGCCATTACAGCTCAGCAGCTAAAATAGAAACCTGCTTCCTGGATTCCTCTTTATGATAGCATCAAAATCTCTAAACCCTTGCAGTACCTGATACTGAAGTAGGTTGCTCTGTACACCAGGCAAGTCTCCCCATTACGAGTTCTTCCAATATTTCACACTTTCAGGTTTGGCCTTTTATATCAATTTGGTGGTTTTGGTGGGGTTTGGTAGCAGCCATTATTTGCCCCCCTCACAGTGTAAGTCAGCCTCTTCTATTTCATGAGCGTGTACTTTTGGCAGCAGCCTTTCAAAAAGATCAGAGACTCTCAGGTCTTTAATATACAACTGTTAATTAGATCTACTGCAATTAAATCTAAATAAAGATTTGCTGTCTAAGCTATTTAGCTCTGTTAAGACCATTCAGCCATCAAATAAACCTGCCTTGTTCTGCTCAAACAGCCCCTGTTGTGAAGGTTCACAAAGCCCCCAGGACCGTTGTTTCAGCTTTTCACCTGAAAAAGGGATCTGAACTTGCACTGTCCTTTGAGCTCTGCTCAAATCAAGGTGGACCTGAGTGGGCAGTACTCATGAAATAAGGGCTGCCTGGACACTGGCTTTGCCTGGACAGGTTTTGGTAGTGAGCAGCTACAAATGTGGCTTCTGTGGGGAGCTGTTAGAAGCTTCCCTTATGTCCAACAGAGGCAATGCTAGCTGGCTCCAGGGGGGACCCACCACTGGCCAAAGCCAAGCCCATTAGTGACAGTGGCAGTGCCTCTGTAAGAACATATTTAAGAAAGAGGGGAAAACCTCCAGTTGTGCAACTGCAGCCCAAGAGAGGAGTGGGAACATGCGAGAGAAAGAACTCAGCAGACACCAAAGTCAGTGAAGGAGGGCGAGGAGGTGCTCCAGGTGCTAGAGGAGAGTTTCCCCTGCAGCCTGTTGTGAAGACCATGGTGAGGCAGGCTGTCTCCCTGCAGCCCATGAAGGTCCATGGTAGTGCAGATACCGCCTGCAGCCCAAGTAGGACCCCATGCCACAGCAGATGGATTCCCAAAGGTGGCTGTGACGTGGTAAGGCTGCTCTGGAGCTGTGGAAAAAGGAGCCCACGTGGGAGCAGTTTTGCTGGGAGGATTTGTGACCCCATGGGAACAGTCTGCTCCTGAAGGACCACACCCCGTGGAAGGGACCCACACTAGAGCAGTTCATGAAGGCCTGTAGACCATAGGAAGGACTCATGTTGGAGAAGTTTCTGGAGGACTGTCCTGGAAGGGACCCCACACTGGAGCAGAGCAAGAATGTGATGAGTGCTGTCCTGGGGAGGAAGGAGCAGAGGAGACTCAATGAAGTGGCCACAGCTCCCCTTCCCAATCCCCCTGCACCATTGTGGGATAGGAGATACAGAACTCATTAGTAAAGCTGAGCCTGGGAAGAAGGGAAGGTTTGGGGGAAGACTGGGGTTTATTTCTCATTCTCCTCTGTTTTGGCTGGTTATGAGTAAACAAACAAATCAATTTCCTCAAGTCTGTTTTGCCTGCAGTGGCAGTTGCTGAATGATATCCTTCCCCTGTCCTTGTCTTGACCCATGAGCAGGTTTGGTGGGCACCTGGCCTCCAGCCAGGATCACCCTACCACACTGTTTTCCAAATCTAACAGCACTTCTGACAGAAGCCATTTTTTAGACAGCTGTAATCTGAAGTGAGAAACATGAGATGCCCATCAGGGCTGGCTGAACCGGAGGGACAAACACACTGCCATAATGCTCCTCAAACACTCCAGAAACAGCCCCTCTCCAGTTATTCTCAGGGCACGTATTTGTGTATGTGGTCTACTCATTTGGCCAAGGTTAAGTGTTAATTATTTGTCAGTTTAGGCCACTAATTCACTTTGACCCCTGCTGAGCAGTGTCCTGAAGTGTTCATATGATGAGCACCTTGAGCCTCACGTACTATCCTGAGACCGAAAGATTACAAACCAGCACTACCCTAAGGAGCAAATCTGAAGAAGTAATACACTTGCTGCCAAGTTTTGGCAAAGTTACCTCTTGACAGCACTGAGGAGCTGAACACATTTACTTATTACCAGTTGTCCTTGCATCTTTAGGCTTGTACCATCAGTGTTTCCTTCCCCATAAAACCACAAAGCCCGTTGTTGGAGCCCAGATGGAGCAGGGATCCCACCTTTTTGTTTTTCCTTTGCCATTGATCATTCTAGTGGTTCCAGGGGAAAAAAAAAAAAAAAGAAGAAGCTGTATTCCACAAAACTTTGGCATTTAAAAAACAAAAGGAAGTACTCAAAGTTTCCATAACTTTTGAGAGGCCTGACTCATTGTGACTGCTCAGGGCCTGTGGCTGCACTGGCACTGGGGTGTCAGGGAAACCAAGGGAGGAAGTTTCCTGCTAAATTTTGCAGCAGTTTGCAGTGTTTGCATTTCTCTGTACACATTTTTCATAGCAGCTGTCACTAATTCTTAGATTAAAACAAGGTAGTTGGATAAACACATTCCCAAGATTTCAGTGGAAGAGTTGTTTGGCATTTCAAGTCACCTCTGTGAGAAGCACTCACCTGTGGCAGATTGCTATGACCACTAATTTGTCCCTCAGCCTGTTGTACATTAGCTTGTCCTTTCTTGACTCCCAAGAACCATTTGTTTGTTTAGTTTGTGGTAGATGTGCCAAGCTTGAGGATTAAAAAAACCCTAAAGAGCTTCTCCCCTACACCTTCCCCAGTCAGGTGCCCCAGCACTGTGGGTATTTATTTTGGGCAACATCACTAGGTTCTTTTATTTGCTTTCTGGTTTCTGAGCTTGAGGGTGGACCTGACTCACATTTTCCAAGCTGTAGGGTTTGTTTTTAATTTAGCAAAGTTGTGTTCTATTGCAACCACTCTATTCCTGCAACTCAGATCTTAAGAAGGAAAATCTATTATAAAATGAGCTGCAGCAGAGCCCGCAGGAGCTGGCACCTTCTCATTGTGGAGCACTTAAGGCAGCCTTCACAGTGCATGTGGCAGTCTGTTTCAGCACAAGAACATTGTTGCACCAGAAGAATATGTTCCAGGCAGAAGTGAAAGAGCTGCAGCCTGTATGCTAATCCTAATCACTGTGTGGTCCCTCGAAAAAAAACAAGCCCACACTGCTCCACAACCAAGCCACCAACTGCTGAACAGTAATTGATAATGGGAGTGGGCTAAAAAGGCTACCAGCATCCATCCAAGCCCAGTGTTCATGCAGAACAAGTCTTGCAGAAGGTGGTGGTTTTCTAGGTCTAAATAGTTACATCTCTCATTTGCACCTTGTCTCTGAAGCGTTACTCCACAGCTCACTGATACAAGGTCTTTTCCCCTCCAAGATGTCCATCCTCTGGAGGCTGCCCTCTGCTACCCTGCACCCTCCTCCCCAACCAGTTTGACAAGGCAGAGCAATCACCTCCAGTCCCTTCAGCCTGATTGGCTTCATTTTTGCAGGAGTTGTTACAGTTACTGCTCCTTACAGTACTGCCCACGAAGCTGTTCTTCTGTAAAGAACCAGAGAGTGAAAACTTTGATGCAAGTGCAGACAGTGAATTTCCACTCACTCAAATGACAGAGCCCAGCAGAACTCGTTCCCTCCCTTTCGCTGAGGTGCACATGGGAACAGTAACATGCAAGCTATCACACTCAGGAAAATCCCTGGAGGAAACAGGTTTTCCCTCTGCCTGATCTCAGTCACTTTTCTGTCATCTCGTGAGCTTACAGAAATCTCAGTGCTTAGAGTGCTCTGCTGTGGTCCCAAATAGAGCTTTGCCTCTCCCCAAACCATTTTGTGACGCTGACTCCTCTCCTGGCCTGGTTTTTATTTGCTGTCAGACGCTGAGAGTCTAAAACAGAAGGTGGAGTTCAAAGCCACGTGAAGGGAGTGAAGCCTGTGCTGTGTTTGCCATCTGCACAAGTGAGGCAGAAAAAGAGACAGAAAGCTCAGCCCTGCAGCTGTCAGAACACAGCTATGCTAGATGTGTTTTGAGGCACACAGCACAGACAGAACTTTTGTAGGCACAGAATGCCAGGGATGACACCATTACAAACCACCGAGGAGGGAAAGTTTGGAGATGTAACTGCCTTTGCTGAATCCGTTACTGTTTTCCATTTCAGGTCCAAAGGAAGGCCACAAAGATGGTCTGAGGGCTGATGCGGCTCCCTTATGAAGACAGGCTGAGACAATTAGGGCTGTTCAGCCTGGAAAAGGCTCCAAGGGAGACCTTCAAGCAGCCTTCCAGCATTTGAAGTGGCCTAGAGGAAGCTGGAGAGGGATGGTGGGGCCTTGAGCAACCTGGTCTAGCAGGAGGTGTCCCTGACCATGACAGTGAGGTTGGAACTAGATGAGCTTTAAGGTCCCTTCCAGCTCCAACCATTTTGTGCTTTGCTACAATGATCTAATCCATATAATTTTAAGTGTTGTTTGTTCTCCTGCAGTGTGAAGCCACATTATAAAATCCTACCCTGTATGGACTGGTCTGCATGCAACATGCCTATGCTGTAGAGCCACAGGCATCTGAGCCCTTGGCACTTCTTGGCACCTACAGCAGGACTATCCCAGAGAAGATGAACCAGAGCACATTAAACCCAAGTATTAGGGTGGAGCCACTTTGGAGTGCCACTTTCAACACCATGTGTTGGATTTGTGAACATTTTGAGACGTAGTGTTTAGAAAATCCATGGAGATTCAGATGTCTTCCAGGAAAATGTCAGTCAGTGTCCCAGTTGTGCTAGGCCAGAATGCCAGGCCAGCCATGGGCTGCTGGCCACCAGCAGATCCCAGTCAGCCTGCACAGCTGACTCCAGTTGGCTACAGGTGTGTCCCACACCATCAGCATCACACTCAGGATAAAGGGGGAAGCCTGAGATGAGAGAAGCTTTCTCCTAGAGCCTCCTGCTTGAGCTTCTTCTGATCGTCCTCCTCCTGAAGGCTGCCTCCCTATTTGCTGTGACTGCTGGACCGAGTATAACTTTCTGTGCTTTGTATTGACACTGGGATCAGTTAGGCTATTTCATTAAATCCATTTTCATTTCAGCCTGTGGGTCTTCTCTCCTTGTGTTTGATATTCTCTTTGTATTTATTTGTATGTATTTCATTGAAGCTGGTTGTTTTTTTGCCTTTCCCTTTGGGAAGGGAGAGGGGTTCTTAGTGAGCATCTGTCACTCCTTCAATGTCTGTTCCATCTCTAACCCGTGACAAAGGCCCAGAATAAAGACCATATGATAGGTCAGGGCTCATTACCCACTAACATCTGTTTCCCTGGTGGAGTCCTAGGATTTGGTTTGTGACAAAAGGAGAGAAATGAACCCCAGCAGTGATTAGGCTTCATTCTTAGTCTAGAGATCCTGCATAGAAAACCTGACATTTTTGCAGAGCCTTGGCTAGCTCAGTGGGTCTGCTTTCTGGTGGGCCTCAAGTGCCTTCTTGCCTTAAAGATGGAAGCTGAAATAACAGCTTCAACTTGGCAATGAAGAGCAAAAATCCTCTGTTACAGTTCTAAGGCCATGCTGTCAGAGCACTTGCAAGGAGAAACACACAGGGCCCTGAGCATGTGCAAGCTTCTTCATTAAGCACTTTATGAGCAGGTTTGACAGACTTGACAAGAAATTAATGGCTACATATAATTTTACAGCTACATGTATTTTTACAGCTTCCTGGAAGTTAAACTCTGTCCAGACTTGCTTTAATTACCTAATTATAAAACAATTCGTAATGCCAACCAGCTATCAGCTGACATTATCTGTGTGTCAGCACCAGGTTGTTTTGCTGAGCTTTTGCTTAACTCAGGACTCCTTTTAATTGTTATACTCTGGACAGAATCAATATCTACCAAAGGTGAATAATACAGCTTCTCCCACAAGAGATTCCAGTATCTTCTGTGTGTTACGGTGTTAAGGATCTAATTATAAGCAGCAGCAACCACTTCTAAGGGAATTCTGATCTACAGAGTTGGATGCCAGTTTGAAGGGTTCCTTGGCAGATGCAGCATTGCCTTTCTGTGCTGACTCATGCACCTGTGAAAGTTGCTGAACCATGTTTTGTGATATGGAGAACAATCATAGAATGGTTTGGGTTGGAAGGGGCCTTAGAAAGCTCATCTCGTTACAAGCCCCTGCCATGGGCAGGGACACCTTCCACTAGACCAGGTTGCTCAAGGCCCCATCGCACCAGCCTTTGAATGCTTTCAGGCTAGGAGTCTCCACAACTGCTCTAGACAACCAGTTCCCATGCCTAACCACCCTCATGGAGAAGAATTTCCTCCTAATGTCTAATCTCAATCAAGGTTCTTCTAGCTAACAGCTAAGTGCTTTGGAGACAGAGGATGCAGAGAAGGCAGAGTTACTGAATGCTGCTTTTGCTTCAGTTTTTACTGCTAAGGCCATCCCTGGGAACCCCAGACCCTGGATACTGATACCAATACAAAGCAAACCATCTGAAAATCAAGGTGGTTGTTATCAGAATACCTCTTTGTACACATTTCCCCTGGCTCTTGCTGCTTTACAGTGAAAGTCTAAGGTGGGAATCACAGGTAAAGTTCTGTAGATCAAGAAGATGATGACAACTAAAGTATTTAAATAAATGAGAATGTGCAAGATTAGAGGTATTGCATCAGCAGCAGGAAGAGAAATACTCCCCCAGCTCTCAGGCTGCACCATATCACTCTGCTAACAGCCTTGGGTAGGAAAAACTGCCTCTGATTATCAGGGTTTGCAGATCACTTTAAGCAATTACTTTGGAATTCAAAAGAGGACACAATTTCTTAGTCTTCGGTAGAGCTGGTGCAAGCAAAAGCAACAGAGCTCTAGGGCAATGCCCATTCAGAGCCATTCTGGCCATGTCTTTAAGTTCTATGAGCCCATAAAAGCAGATCGGTAAACAGTTGTTCAGAATACACACCTTGCAAGGAGGCTTTCCTTTGATTTGGCTGATTTGGTCCCATGGACAGCAAGGCACTCATAGCTGAAGCACATCAGGAGCGCTCCTGAAGTATGTCTTGGAGTTCAGCTTAATGCAAAAGGAATTCAATGAAGTGTTCAGAAGCTCTGAAATGTAAACTGAGAGAGTATAAGTGGGGATGAGGGAAAGTTCTGCTTCAGAAGTGACCCTCTGATCTTTTACTAGCTCACTGGCTTGGATTTACCTCATTTCTGACTTCCCTGCAAAGTGATGCCTTTTCTTTACCCCAGCAGCCCTAAGCTGAGCTGTCTGCACCTTGACTTTGCAAAGCAAAGAATAGTTCAAGTCTTCTGGTCCCTTGTTAGCCCCAAAAAGGCCCACAGCAAGGAAAAGAGAAACTTGTGCGTGCTGCGAGCTTCTCATGGGAGCTTCATTGCTTCTCCCAGTGCCAATCCCAGGGGCTCACTTTTTCTTCAGTGACACAAGACACCTGGAAAATGAAATCAGGTGTGCTTAATCATTTCTTTGGTTCTGGGTGTTAACATGCATCTAAGGCTCAAGATACTCAAGAATGGTAGCAGAAATGCCTAACCCCATGGGCTTTGTTTATAAAACAAAACCTGGGCAGCGTAAGGAATGGCAGTTCCCCATTGCCTTAAGGTGAAAAAAATTGGATCCAAGTGTGAAGGTTTTATAGTTTAATGACTGTGATTCATGCAGTATTTCAGAACACATCACTTAAGCTTATAATTAGGTTTTTATATATATACATATATTTTTTAAAAGCTGAAAAACATCTCAGACAACAGCTCAAAGCTGAATGTTTTGCTGACGAAAAATATCTATGCAATAAAATGGCAACAGACTGTGGACACCTAATGAAAGAAATTGGACTTTTGTGATTTCAAGCCAGGAGGCAATAAGTCCTTTGTATTTTGAAGTGAGCTCATTCCCCTAAGCCAGAAGGGGAGGTGGGGGGGTGTGTGGGGGAGAAAAGGACTAGAAAAAGTGGTTGTGATTGTTTCAGAGTTTGCTGGAAAAGACACAAATTGGTCAGAGGTGAGGAAGTGGGCATGTATGAGTTTTCAGGAAACAATTTTTGTTCTCCTGAGAAAGAGATGAGCAGAGTAATCTCTAAGCAAGCTGGACCTGAGCAAAAGCAGACTTGTCCTTTTTGCACGGCATCCCTGCCGATTCCTGCACTACTGCTTTTAAATCTTAATGACCTGACAAGGCTCATTTGCACTTTACTTAGATTTAAGAACAGTAGTAGCAAACTGATAAAGCTTAGGAGTAAAGTAGCTTATTAGCACTGGCAGCTTAGCCAGCAAACATCATAAAAAGGATTTAAACCAGAAATTGAATCCCTGCCTCTTACTGTTTCGCTTGTAGCAGGAGAAGATACAGGCACCAGTGAGTCAGTTGCATCAGTCCCTGGCTCTGCTAAAGTTGACAAGAAGCAGGACAGGAGCAGGAGAGGCTTGACATGAAATCAGGCACTCCTGAGCCTGTTGTTCCTATTAGCCACATCAGGTGTCATTCCTACTAAAAGGCAGCAAAGAGCTGCTTGTCTAATGTGAAACCTACAAAGGTGTCCCACCTCTTGTGACAGAGCTTACTCCATATCTGAAGCCTCAACAAGTGTCACAGTCTTCCCCACACTATTGAAGGAAGAGTGCAAATTAAATAACAGCAGGTTTGAAGAGTCACCATCTCCCTGGAGAGAAAGTAGCACACCTGAAGTGTTTCATCCCTCAGAGACGATGCCAAGGAGGAACCCACACAGCACTGAAGAGAAGCATTGCTTCTTGGTGGGCAAGGACGACCAAGCTTTCAGAAATGCTTTGCACGACAGAGGGCTGGGTGGCAGTGTTCCTGCCCTGGTAACTCCAGCTCCAATGATACCTTGATGTTTTCCACTTGTCCAAAAGATCTGCTGCACTCCTTTAATTAATACAACTGTGCTCTGTGTTTTATTTGTAAGCACCATTATGCCCGAAGGCACAGACTTGGGCACAGAACCAACAAAAACTGTGTTGAGGCAAAGTTGATGTTACATTAAAGGAACTATTAAGATACTGCTTTGCCTGTCCTGAAAGGTCACATGACAAAAATCACAGAATTGGTTAGGTTGGAAAAGACCTTCAAGCTCCTTGAGTCCAACCACTAACCCAGTGCTGCCAAGTAAACCACTAAACCATGTCTCTCAGCACCACACCTGCACATGCTTTAAACCCCTCTAAGGGTGGGGACTCCACCACTGCCCTGGGCAGCCTGGTCCAGGCCTTAACAACCCTTTTGCAGAAGGAATTTTTCCTCCTATCCAACCAAGCTGGTGCAATCTGCATTTTAGCATCTGAAAGACACTGAGCAGCCTTTTTATTATATTTTTTTTTCCTCCTCAAAGTTACACAGAGCCTAAAAAACACCGTTTCAAGCCATGTGCTTAGCAAACAAACCAACAGTGGCATGAGGAGTTTGATGTTCAATTTGGTACAGGAAAAGCAGCTAAGAGGTGGAGAGCAGCTGCATTTCAAAGTGAAATCCTGAGCTGGCATCCCCTAGGAACAAAGGAGCTACAGCTTGCTTATCTGGTGTAACAACTGCAAGATGAAAGCCAAAGCCCTCACTGCATGTGAGAAGGTACCACATCTTTTACCTCTGATCTATCAACTGCATTAAACACGGGGGTGTCACAGAGGAGATCCTCCAGTGCTCACTTGGAAGCAGCTTTAAAAAATAATGAAACATTAAGTTGGGGATTTAAGTGGGTTTAAAACCAAGCCCCGCCCTTCCCATGGCCGTAGCAGGTTGCAGACTGCAGGCTGCAAGGCTAGGAAAGCTCTCGGTGTGCTGGTGCAGGGGATGCGGTGTGAGCTCAGACTCGAAACCATCTCGGCGCCCTAGCACAAAAGTTCAAATTCCAGTGGGACTGACTCAGTCCTTCCGCCTTCCAAAGTACATAAATCTAATTCCAAGCACTTTTACTGTGAAAGGAATTCTTAAAAGCAGGGGTCCTCTTCCCTGCTGTGCCCAAGCTGAGGGTTCCCTCTCCCGTGATACTGCCTGCTGTTTCCTGCCATTCTTCAGCAGAGGACTGCCCGGCAGGCTCTGTGTCAGTGCCAGCCTCAGGTTGTTAGGTGTTGATGTTAAAATGTGCAGCTTAGAGAGCCTGATGGCAAGGTACAGGAACACAAATGACTTGCAGTAACTAACTTGGTGCCATATAATCCCCAATACTTACAGGGGAAATAACAAATTACACTTTAAGATACTTCACCTGAAGTTAAGAAAGGCATCAAGTCCAAAAACCAAAGCTGCTGTTGGTTACTCTCAAATACTTCACTAAGGCACTCTGCCATGCCGGGAATCTTCAGGACACACTGGATTTGCAGGTGATTTACAGTCACAGTCATTTGGCCAATGCCCATGACACACTCTAAAATATTTCCTGTTACTGTTCAGCTTCAATAGGTGTGGGGCAAGCCAATCAGTCATCCTCATTAATGGCAGTAAAAGCAAGGCAGCACCAGGAAAACCTAACCATCTAGCCCAGAAGATACAATTCTTCCATTGTTTAATGCTTATGACTGCATTCAGAAAAATCAAGTGCTTTGCAGCTATCGGCTCACAGTGAGCTGATTCCATTCCTAATTCCATTGGGGTTCTTCCTACAGAGCTCCTTTCCAGAGTTTTTGTAGTTCCAGGAAGGAAGTCTGTGGATCTTGAGGGATAGAGCTAGCTAACAGAAGTAGAGAAAATAATTGAGCTCAAGGGAAGCCTGTGAAGACAGCAACAGAGTATATAGTGCATGATAAACAGAAGTGTTTCAAAGAATCATAGAACAGTTTGGGTTGGAAAGGACCTTAAATCTATTGCAACCTTTCTGTTGGGTCACCTCCTGCTAGATCATATTGCTCAAGGCACCATCCAACTTGCCCTCCAACACTTCCAGTCTTGGAGCCACCACAGTTTCTCTGGGCAACCTGTTTCAGTGCCTCACCACCCACAAGGGGAAGAATTTCTTCCTCATGCTTAATCTCAATCTTGCTTTTACCAGTTTGAAGCTTTCTCCTCAACCTGTCACTCCATGCTTTTGTGTAAGTCCCTCTCCAGCTCTCTCACAGTCAACTCAAAGCCGGCTTTCTGGGCTGCACACACACATTCCTAGCTCATCTTGAGCTTCTCAACCACTGCTCCAAGTCCTTCTCCTCAGCACTATTCTCTATCAGTTACTCTGCCCAGTCCAGATCTGTGCTTGGGATTGCCTTTACCTTGCCCAAGGGCTTTGCCCTTGGCTTTATTGAACTCAGTGAGGATAGCACTGGCCCATCTCTCATGCCTGTCCAGGTTCCACTGGATGACATCCCATCCCTCCAGTGTGACCAGACCACTCAGCTTGGTGTCTTCAAGCAAGATTGCTGAGGGTGTCTCAGTCCTACAGTCCAAATCACCAGAAAAAGACATTAAAGAGCCCTGTTCTTAGAGAGCTGTTCTTGGAGAGCAGTTGCTTAAGTTTTTAGCCTGTGATGATAAAGAAATGAATCATCAGCCTTCACAATGAACACACTCTGCAGTGAAATCATTTGATGTGGCAACTGAAAACCACATTCAGTTTTAGATTCTCTTCTAAACCTACATCAAAGGGGAGGAACTTCCAATAATTCTCATTAAACACCACAGGTACTCCAAGAGTAGGCTCTGAATAGCCTTTTTCTCAGTACCTCAGGAAAGATTCATGCAATATCTCAGGGAAAAAAAAAAAGGAGAGAAGAAAAAATAAAAGACAATGATATGGAAAGACAGGTAAGTGGCAAACTACCCTCTCCAAGGTTACCCAGCAGGTCACAGCACAAACGGACACCAAAATGCTGTGGCTTGCACCACTTTTGACAGCTGCTGAAGTAGTGCAGTTACTACTGCAGTTAGGAGCCACGCATCAGTGTAAGGGGGTGGTATCTGCATGGACTCAAGTGGTGTCTAAGCACCAAAGTTACCACCCCAGCTCAGACTGACTAGTGGTGGCTTTGAAAACTAACCAGCTTTCAAAACCAAAACACTTCATGAGGAATGGGTAAGAAGTTCTGAGGCAAAGGTCTGCTTCCAGCATGGATATACAAATGCACACACACACACACATACACATCTTTTTTGCAGGTGTTTTCCCCTCTGAGCGTACAGTTGGCACCATGTCCCTTTCTACACCTTCCAGACAGCATTCAAGGAGGAGCCCAGAGCATAATACCTTTCAGCAGGAACAGGAAGAGTTATTGACAGCTGCTTTGTGTATTCATATCTCACTGTCTCTAAAAAGGGAGCAGATCCTCTCAAGTTCTAAGTTCTGTTAGAGATATGACAGAAAAGATGATTTTGAGATTACAACTCCAGTTGCTTTGGAAGACACATTTAAGTATAGAGTCATGGAATTATAAACTGGCTCGGGTTGGAAGGGACCTTAAAGATCATCTAGTTCCAACTTCCCTGCCAGGGGCACAGGCACCTCCTACTAGACCAGGTTGCCAAAGGCCCCATCCAGACAGGCTTGGAGGCTCCACAACTGCTCTAGGCAACCTGCTCCAGTGTCTTGCTAAGCAATAAGAACACACACTCCCAGGTAGGATTTATTTGGTGACACTTCTTCACTGACAACATTTTGCAATCTATATTCAGCAGGAGGAACTTGGGGGTTGCTTGAACACGAGGTAGCTGCAAGAGAATGCAGCACACACTGAGAAAAGCAACTCTTTCAGGCTGGAGGCAGGATGGGGGATGGAGTTACCATTCCTTACCAGGGTGATAGCTTTGGTATTCAGTATGAATAAAATCCTTAAGCAAACTGAACCAAGGCTACGCCTGCACTGTATGTGGTTGAGAAACAAACACATGGAACTCGTCAGAAAACCCTGTTCATTTGATATGAAAGTAACTGGGGCTGTTTGTCAGCAAAAGTTTGGTACCCTGCAGGCATTTCCAAGGTGAAGGGCTAGAAAGAGGTTGACCGAATACAAGTTTGATGTTAGGTGTTGCCTTTAAAATTCAGTGTTTCACAGGTTAAAGGTCTTAGAGCAACACCAGACTTCAGGCACATTAAGAAAGCTGCTAGAAACCACTTCATTGTGCACTTCCCCCCCCCATTATCTTCCTACAAACTTTGCAGCTCATCTTCCACAACTGCTTGCTGTCCTAGTGTTAATTCTTATCTAATTGGATTAAGTTTGCTGAACTTTAACAAACATTTATTTTCCTGTTGCTGCTCCTTTTCAGCTACAATGTTAACATCACTGTGGAATCCAAAGTTCTTTTCCTGACATACTTATGTAGACTATTGTTTAAATTTAACAAGAAAACATCACATTACTTATATAGGATTTAACTGTCAGGCTGAAATATATTCAGGTCTTGAAACAACTCTGAGAAACATCATTCAAGTAATCTTAAAAGCAATACAGAAGTCTGTTCAATAGCCTACAAATTGTTTTCCGGGCTCTCTCAAAACCAAACCTTATTTTCCTCCACAGGGCAGCTTTCTGATGTGCTTTACCTACAGCTCAGACAAAGCTGTGCAGAGCCAGCTAATAGGAAAAGCTGCTCAGAAGCCTCAGCCTTCAGAACCCCCTAGCACCCCTACCTCTGTATTCACTGGATTGTGTCTAAAATGCCTCTTAAAAGAAACTATGTCAGAAGTAGAAATTAAGTCATTTGCAGCAAATGATTCCATGTCAGCATTTACCCATCCAAAGAAGCCTCCCTGCATCTACTCCTCGTGGAGGTGAGGAGGCAAGGCACAGATAAAAATAGATGGAATGAAATAATTGTTGTTTTTACATTTATTGTCAGGATGGTAAGTCAAAGACAGGTGCACATAGTATCAGAAGTCATGAAATTGTTTACATACCAGTGTTTGTGAGAAAATTACCTGTGTCTGTGAAGTGACTCATCCAAATCAATTCAGCAAAACCATCCACAGCTTGTTTTAAGTATTTGCTTCAGACTGCAATAATGTAAAATACACAGCACTTAAGCCAATTTTATTTTTCAAGTCACAGGATGTTTTGAGTTCATTTTCACCTTTTTTTCATATAGGACTCTTTTAAAAACACACAGTGAATTGCATGTGGCTTCTTCAGCCTTTCAGAGGGTTCTGTTTGGCAGTGCCCCTGGGTCTCAAACCTGTATTTTCTCTGTTACAAAAGACTTCTTGCATTACAGGTTTGTTAAAGGATATTATATAAAACCCAATTTATTTTCTTTTATCTGCTGTGTCAATATTTAACCTTTACCACACTGTTTAGTGAAACACAGTAATGTGCCATTAAAACGTTAAAGAAAGGCAGATCTTATTTCTAAGGAGCAAACATTTACCAACTGAGAAATGGGTAACAGATTACAGTCAGGAGGGATGTTAAAAAAAGGGTATAGGGTAGAATCACTACAGAGAACTACTCAGTGGTGCTGCCTCTGCAGAGCCTGAACCACATTCTGGAGACACTCAAAACTGGGCTTTTTGCAAAGGTGCTTTTTCAGAAGGTTGTTACCAAGCTGTGCTAGAGGGAAGTAACAGCAAATTGGCCAATATCCCAAGGAGCACAGCAGACATGGTAACAACTCCTATCCAAAAGCTTCTTCATGATCGCACCATGCTCAGCTCAGTCCTTTCTCACTGTCTTTTGGCACAAGTTTTTCAGGCTGTGGTTGTATCAGTTACCTTGCTTTCTTTTCTTGTTAAGTGTCCAATGTCATTTAAACACAGCACAGTTCAGAGGGACAGCCAAAGAGGTGCAGCTCTTGCAGAGTGATTTCTGACTGCGGACTCAGCAGACTACAGCAGTACTTCAGAAAAGGTGAGAGCCTCGTGCTACTGAGTGACAAGAGCAGGAAAAGTCAAGTGAAGCAAAACTGGGAGCAGGCAAACCACAGAGATTGGCCTAATTAAAAGAAAATCCTATTAGAAGCCTTACCAACCTAAAGCCAGGCAGGAGATATCTCCTGCTAACAGCATTACTGCTGTGACCCACAACTAGAAGCCTACCACATGGTATTCTCAGTGTCCTGGCCCCAAGCTTTTCTTCACCCAGTAGCACCAATTCTTTGCAGAAGGAAGGGGCCTGGAGCAATACCCCAACCTTTGCACTGCAGAGAAATACCTCTCTGAAAGTAACACTCTGTGCTACTGGGGTGAACCAGTAACCCCTTAGGAACTCTCACTTCCTAGTGTGCATTGTTGTGCTGGCTATCAAGTTTCATTTCTGGCTTTCAAAACTGTTCTCACCTTAGCAAGCTTCACTAGAAGATTTGTTGGCATGCCTAGCTAGCAACAGTCTCACCACAACTGACAAAAATGCCATTTTCCTGCAAGGTGCATCTGGCAGCACAGCTGGCAGTGCTTGCTGTGGGACTGTAGAAACACTGGTGTAAGATAAATGAGTGTTACCTTCTCTGTCTTCCTTAGATCACACTCCCCTGCACAGCAGCTTCTAATCAGTTAGTTTACTTATTGATTTTTGTTCTGTTTATCACCACCACTGCTTGAAGAGATCAGAAAGCAAAAGCCAACCCACAAAAAGGCAGTGGGGGGACGGGACCCTAACATCAGAACTCTGTTTTCAAGTGCACAGGATTCTTTTCATAACACTGCTCTGCTGGGGCACTGTCCCAAATAAGCACATCTTTTTGAGAAGACAAAAAGACAGTTTTGGCCACTTTTAATCTGTAAGGAAGACAGTTTAATGGCATTGGTCTTTCCTCTGTTAAAAAGGGAGGAAAAAACCCACAACAAATTCCAAGCACAAAGAAACTAAAATTTGCTGCCACGTTACTACAGCACAGCTCCAGCATTTCTTAAAGGCAAGAGGATTTCTAGTGCAAACTGAAATCTCCTCTTACTTTCTGTAAGAACAAAGCAACTTGAGCTCCTATTTAAGGTAATTCTTAAGAATTTTACTTTTATTCATTTAGAGCTCCCAATCAAAGTAATATATAATCACATAACTTTTTAATAAACAGGTCAGAAAATCCAGACTGTAGAGAGCATCCAAAGTTCTTATGCTGGAGAATCAAGAAGAACAAGGGACTACCACTGGGCTACTTCACTTAACCAGACATCCCTCTCCCTCCAGTCCAACCGAGGGCAGTTACATGCAGCTTCTAAAAGCCAGCAGTGAAGTGTTACTGAGGAAATGATGATTGTCACAATGCAACAAAATATTAAGGCCAGGGAAATAAGAATTGAGTATTTCTAAATACCACTGATTGCTGTGGAAGCTTGCTTTTCCAAACAGAGCCAGAACAAAAGCACAACAATGCTGTAGTGTACCAAGTGTATATTTCAATTTACTGTATGCAGTCTAACAACAAATTTGGTCATAATTTACCAGATATACATAAATGATTTAAGTAGTAAAAGAAAATTCAGTTCCAAGAGAATAAGTTCACACCTTCAGGGAAAAAACAAACAAACAAACAAAAAAACCCCAACCAAAACCAAAACCCAAACAAACAAAAGGAAAATACATTGAGAATGTAGAGCCAGGTCCAGTTTCTAAGCATTAAGTGAGCAGTATTCTAGTAAAGCAGATTTAGGTGAATTTCAGAGATATATATATATTTATATATAGAGACAGATCTACCAATTGTAAACTATGGTCTTTAAAGGGGATAAATGGGATGGAAAAAAAAATCTTTATGCTATACTTACATATTCACAAAGCAGAACATTACTTTAAACGTTTAAAATACTTTTTCATTCATATCATCTTTGCCCAACTAATTTCTACTTTGGACCCCACCAGAATTACACGTTACTCTGAGTTTAGAACAATAAGATGGATTCTTCAGTGTAAGAAAAAAAAAGAAAGCCAAAACAAAAACCCCAAAACAAACCCAAAGGGCACTCCAGCCTCCCCTAAAAACCTGATCACCTCTCAGGTTTACGATGATGTGGAAACTAGCAAGGAAACAAGTGGATGATTACAAAAAGGATTTTAATTCCCATGTAACTGTAGTTCAAAATGATCTCAGCTTCAATCAGTAAGAACAGTGCCTTAACAGCATGTGACTGTTCTACTGATGAAGGGACAACAGCAAAGCTTGTCTCCTTAAATACATACCAACTGTGATCAGAGGGAGCACCATTAAGATTCTGTCCATCAAGAGTTCATAGTTATCCACACAATTAGCATAATTTAGTTACCTGATATAAAATAGGAAAAAAAAATATACTCAGTTGAAAATGAAACAAAGCTGAAAAATATGGTGACCCTCCATTGTTTGCAATTTTATACAGTACTGTGACACTGGCCTAGCTATGTGTCGTGGTGAATGCTCTGCATATTTACTGGTGGTGACATCGTAGTACATCAGACATATTGTGCCAATGATTGCCTGCAGTCATTTGCCTCAGGCTAGGCAAGACAGAGTAGCTCAGAATGAAGGTGTAATGCCCTCCCCTCCCTAGGAAAGAGGTCTGAAATCATTGGTACAATGTTACAAGCTCAGGAAAACAAAAAAGGAACTCCACGTGGCTACAAAAATTCAAGTTTGAACGCATCCTAGGAAATTGTTTAAAAGAATGTAGGGAGCATCATCCTGAAAAGTAAACAGAGACCATTATTTAGCTTTGGACTTTTTTTTTGTTCAAAAAATAAAAATCCAGGAAATGAATTCATCAAGTTAAATGTAATTGGTTTATATTACACACTAGCAACAACCCATTAAAAGTACAAAAGAATAAAAAAGTCGTTTGTGTTCATTTTAATGACGAACGATGGGCACAACAGCCTAGTGTCCAATTCACACCACATCAACTAGCCAGAAACCAGACGAGTTAGAAATTACCAACCAACGAGCTGCTTAATATGACACTTCCTCCACTGCTTGTATTTTTTATTCTGTGGGACTGAGGTATACACCAGGGAAGTCAAAGTTTGAGTGGAGGGGAGCCTTAGAGGAGGGAGGGAGCATATCGGATAGCTTTTAGCATGACTGCCCCTCTTGACTGAGAGGCAGAGGAGCTACCCATGCTCTGCTCAGTCTTATTTTTATGATTGGTCATTTCTTCGGCAAGATCATTTTGGAACTGATGAAGCAATACCCATGTTATTGAGAACTCAAACCTGCCAAGGAACAGCCACTAAATTAATGCCATCATTAGCTTCTCCAGTGCGTATCACCTCCGCCACCCGCAAGCACGCAGACACTGGTGTGCATGCCTCATTTCAGCAGGGTGTTGGCCTTATCTCTGACGTATGTTTAAATGATTGGCTTTCACCTATCGAGAGTAAGGGAGAGGTAAGGTTTGTATGGCAAAGACATGCTTGTGGGAACAAGAGCTGCTAGCCCAAATTAGCTTCACCGCTTCACTGACCGAGTATAGGTGGGTTTGGGAAAGCTGTCTTTGTGTTTCCATACCAAGTAGCAATTCTCTTCATTCACGTCCACAGACTCATGAATATGTAACATAAGTACAGTCACTACTATGTCTGAATAGGACCCGAGTAGCTATAGCCTATAAATAATAAAAAATACATTTTTCTTTTGATAACTGACTGTAGATGTGAGGACTCTGTATAATTCAACCCAATGGTTGGATGCTGTACAGTCCTGTGCAAATATCATAAAAAATTAATAATCCTTTTTTTCTTTTTTCTTTTTTTTTTTTTGTTTTGTTTGTTTTTTTTTTTTTTCTATAAGGCTTTGACCCTACATGTTTCACAGCAACGTAACTACCATCCAGCCTGTACCATATTTGCAAGCCTTCAGTCCTCAAGTGGACATCAGTCCACCTGTGCAGCGTCCGTCTGCGGCACCCTCAAGTCAGATGCTCTGTCAGTCATCTAAAGGCATGCAGACCTCCCCGGACTCGTCCCATCGAGACTGATCGTTCTGTTCTTCTACATCATCACCCAGCTCCTCGTCTCCTTCTCCCACTTCATTTTCCTCATATTCTTCATCCCGAGGGAAATCTGTGTCCTGCACCTGGTCTGCTCCCTCTTGCCCTCCAGGTTGAGATTTATCTGCACAGTCTACACAAACTCCGTAACGTCGTGATCCGTGTCTTATTCCAACACTGGCTGCTAGCATGAAGATCTTCTTACACACCATGCATTTGTACTTTTTATCCTTTTTGTGCACCTACAGAAGACAAACATCAACAGCTGAAAACACACAGACCAGGTTCCATTTGTACACACTACTGGAAAACTCAGTCGCTGCTAATACAGAAACTTGTTTTGTGAACTCTTCCAATAGGTACCTAACACTGCTGACGGAAGTACTGCTAGAATCATAGAATCAGCCAGGTTGGAAGAGACCTCCAACATCATCCAGTCCCAACCCATCACCCAGTCCTATCCAGTCAACTCCATGAGCCACTGCCTACAACCAAACTGCCTGCTTACTGCTCAGCAGGTAGCTGAAGAATTGCGTGTTCCACAAGCAGGTGAACACTGATATGACTGAGACCTGAGGCTCTTTAGTCTAGAAAAGAGAAACTGAAAAGGACCTTGTCAATGTCTACAAATATCTGAAGGGTGCCTGTCAGCATGGACCCAGTCTTTTTCTCAGTGATATGAGGAAGGGCAATGGACATAAACCCAAACACATGAAATTTCATCTCAACATGAGAAAGAACTTTTTTTTTTAATGTGAGGGTGCTGGAGCAGGCTGCCCAGAGAGATGGTAGAGCCTCCTTCTCTAGAGATCTTCAAAATCCATCTGGATGCATTCCTGTGTGACCTGCCCTGAGTGGTCCTGCTTTGCAGGGACTTTTACTCACTGTCTGGAGGTACCTTCCAACCCCTACCATTCTGTGATGCTGTCTTCTCCCTGTGCAGATCCAGACTCCAGAAGGCAACAAGCAGCAGAAGCACACAGGATTATCTCTCATTCAGAAAACTGCCTGTTTAAGCTTACTCGGGTTTTAAGTCCAAGAAACATCAAGAGCAAGCAGGAGTTACTAAATCCTGTGTGAACTCAATGAGGAAGGTCTTTCTTCCACAACACCTCTCTCCCAACACAACCAAACCCAACGAGGTCCTTTGTTTAATGTTCCATCCTGTATGTAGACTGAGCTTGTGTGTAAAATTACAGGGCTGATTGGAATTTGGGAGTATGCAACTTGTATGAGTAACTGAATTCAGCAACCAGGTACAATGGTTATCATCTTGGCAGAAGTTAAGCTGAAGACTTCTTTTTGTATCTAGAGTCTCCAGCAACAGACTGCAACTATGTGCTTAAATATTTCAACTGAGGTCACACTGGAAAATTTGCCATTTCAGTAAAACAGAAATTACCAGCTGCATGAGAAGGGAAAGCCAAGGTCAATATGCAACAGTTACTTTAGTCCCCCTGCATAATCTGTATGCAGACACTACAGGTCTTTCCCTCAGCCTCTGGACTTGTTTCAGTGTTTCACACAAAGCAGCGTCTAAGGTGTTTGTTGAGTGCAGAGGGGATTAAAAAAAAAACTAAAATATGTTCTAGGTCCAGCAGGGAGAGCACACCACAGTTAAAGCACAGGGTCTCGCTCTACAGCTATTCTCACCCTGTCTGGCTTAGAATCACACATTGTTTTGGTCAGAAAAGGCCTTCAGAGCAATGAGTCCAACCATTATTTAACTCCACAGAGGCTGATGCTAAACCATGCCACTCAGAACCACATCTGCCTCTTTGGAACACTTCCAGGGTGGAGGTTCAACCTCTTCTCCAGGCAGCCTGTTCCAGTGCTTGAGAAATCCTTTCTGTGACAAAGTTTCTTCTAATATCCAACCTAAACCTCCCCTGGTGTAACTGCAATCCATTTCCACTCCTCCTATCCATCCGTTACTACAGAAAAGAGACCACTCCTGACCTGGCACCAACTTTGGGAATTGTAGAGAGCAATGAAGTCTCCCCTCAGCTAAACAACCCCAGTTGCCTCAGCTGCTCCTCACCAGACCTGTTCTCCAAGCCCTTCACCAGCTTCATTGTCCTTCTCTGGATCTGTTCCAGTACCATAAGAATACAGACATTGAGAGAGTCCCAAAACCAAACACTGTACTCGAAGTATAGCCTCACTAGTGCTGAGTATAGGGGGACAACCACTTCCCTAGTCCTGCTGGCCATGATACTCCTGATACAGGCCAGGATGCTGTTGGCCTTAGCCACCTAGGCACACTGCTGGCAAAATGTTCACCTGCAAGACTGGTTTGGATACCACAGGACAGAAACCTGGAGTCCCATTCTACTCTTCCTGGTAGACTGATTACCATGCACTGCTGCTATCTTCTCAGGTGTGCCATAAAGGACAGACTAGAGTAGCTGCTGGGACACATTAAGCAGTATCACAACCAATAAGATCGTAATGACTTAACCTCCTCTGCCCAGCCTCAGAGCTCCCCTGCACCACTGCTTGCTCCATCTCCACAGTCACCTACACACTACAGAACAAAATGTTCTTTGGACTTGTTAACGTCACAAATACTCCTGTCCTTTCAGGCATCTAAGCCTTCACCAGGTGGTATGGGAGGAGGAAGGTGACAGCAGCAGGCTGAAAAGGTTATCTGAGATGGCAGAAATACATCCATAATATAAGCAACATGCTGGTTCCAAAACTTACATAGGAGCTATTCACATTTGCCTTTCCTACCTGCAGAGCAGTTTAAGGAATACTTAGGATTAGTACATTAGTCTTAGATGTATGCTACAATTCTATCCTGATACAAGTCAGGTTATTACTTCTATTACCAGCTAACAAAGTCCATTTCATGATAGCACAAGCTAGAAATGGAAGTTAAGACAACTTACAGCAAAAGCTCCTTTTCTGCATCCACACTAAAATCTGGAAGCTCACAATCACTTTTTCTGCTCACTGTGGAACAACTGAGGGGTAAGGCTACTAAAATGGAGAGGTACAATACCAAAGTATGCCATTCCATCTACTAACCTATTCTGAGTATCTGCAAACCATGTTGCAAAGTGAGTGTTGTTGAAAAATCACAGCTTGGAGAAATGTTATTACCTTGTCACTACTGATAGGGCCTTGTTTTGACTACTCCCCTGAAACAGGCTTTGGATTTGATATAGTAAATGGTGTAGTGAAGCCTTAATTTCCTTACAGACTAGACATGAAGTACCTGCAAACCACCCAAGCCAGATAATACTTTCTCTGGATCCCCAGATAAACACCGTGCAAGCCAAATCCCAAGTTATGCAACAGGCACAGGGCAGGCTAAGCTCAACTGCTGATTATTGTACTGGTACAGTGCAACTCAGAAGGGCATTTACTTTCTGCATCTCAGATATTTTTCATTCTTTCCTAAGCCCTAAAGCAGATGCTACGCTATAACTTGGTCTAGTTCTGAGACAAGTATTTTGGCATTACCCCCAGAATTTGTGCCAGTGCTGATGAACAAGGTGTCCTCACAGAAAACGCTGATGCAGCAGTGTAACACCAAGCTAAAATTGACTTTCATTACCTATACAACTTGCATGTACTGCATCTCTAGCACATGACTGCCAAAATCATCTTGAAATCAGCAACTGTCTTAACTGATACTGTATTTTCCACTATGAATTTAAGTATAGTTATGACAAAGAGATGCTTATCTTTGTCCAGTTTAGACTAAAATAAAACCATTTCCATGATGATAAATCAGAGAACAGTGTTTCTCCCACAAAGCCCGTGTGGCACACTTGAGGTTACCTACCAAGGAATGTCTCTTTACATGCTCTCTTCGAGTAAACAGCTTCCCACAGATGTCACAACTGAAAGATCTCACGCCTGTGTGAATGAGCAAGTGTCTCTTTAGTGTTCTTCTGTATTTGGCTACATAGTTACAGTGTGGACACTTCAACTTGTTCATGATTAAAGCAGAGGAATCACCTACAAGATAAACCATCAGAAGAAAAAAAAAGGTGAAACACACAAAAAAACTAAAGCTATTTAAATGCTTTCTTTCTGGTGACAAAGTTAACAGGTGGCAAAGGACCTTCATGACTTATCAGCCAAACTAGGACAATGTCTGCCTGCAGAAACCACAAATACTGGCAGCTTCTGTACATGTGATCTTGCCAGAACACACTTGTAACCAAGGAGTATGTGCAAAGCAAGTACAGATTAATTCTTTGAAAAGAAGTCTTATTTCATTAATTTAATTAAGTTAGCTACAAACTCAGCAGTATTCCATTTTCTACAGGCAACCTACAGCAGGAAATACTTTATTCTGGATACTCTCTAGCTCAAGGGTATCCAGCTTTACCCTCTAAAGAAACCCTCCAGCTCTGCAGCATTTTGACAGTTATAATCTTCCCTCCTAATATTCTATTTAGAATTATGTGCAGGAACTGTCTGCCAAGATCTGACTCTACAAATAGAGTATAACTAAGGAAGAACAAATATTGACAAAAGGAGTAGGACACTAAGAGGGAATGCAATTCTGAAACAGCTAAAAGGGAAGTTATTGGTGCAGATCTTAGCTATTCTCTACCCAAAGCCTATTTTGATCTAACAGTAGGAAGAAACAGAGCAGAGAAAGCGATCTGGAAGTAGCAATATCCCACTTCCTCTTTACGATGAAGAGAGTCATTTACACATCCTTGGACCAAAGATAGCACAACCTGCTCAAAGGACACCTGCAAAATAGCTGAAATGGGAAAAGCATGGGATGGTGTGACAGCTAGGAAGAAGACAGGAATACTAAGGTTATTTTGGGAAACAGGTTCCTGACTCAACCTTCTATAGGTGAAAACATTTATAACATCACTAGAACCATGCAGAAGCACCTAAAGAAGCACTAGCTAAGGCTACAAGACTATATACATAAGGTTTATAATGTCCATGCTTGCAGGAAGAAAGCAAAAGGAACTGTGTGCTGTGTTTATGGGCCTGCATGCCTGAATCTAAGATGCCTCCTCCCAGCTTTAAAATCCACCTTAACAGAGAAACTAAATACTGCTGATATTCAGAAGTTTGTCTCTGTATACTGGAGCACTCACACAAGCTGCATGCCAACATCATGTCACAGCACGGATTGCATGAAGAAAATTAAGTTCACAAAAGGTTTTGCATGGCGCACCAACAAGGGTAGGGCAGACAGGCAGGCATCAGGACTGCATCTGGGAACTCAACAGTTGAAGAACAGGCAGACCTAAGACCCAAGCTCTAATCTCTTGCCTCCCAGTGAATTTCACCTTCTGATGACCCCATTTCTTCCACAGTACAAACAAAATATTTACAGGAAATCATAAGCCACACGCCGGTACTAGCTCAAAGTTACAGAGAAGGAGTCTGCATTAGTGATGCGGTAGCCCTTAAGATCCTCTTTGTACTGAAGACTTCAAGTGTTTTCAGGATCTAGTAATTTTAGATGTGATGAGGTTTTGGTATGTTTTCAGATATAAAAGTAATTACAGATAACTGCTTTCTTGAACTATTAAAGAGGCACATAAGCTGTGAAAAGACAGGGTAGGTAGTAAAGGTTTGACTAGAAAGGGATTTAGCTGTGGCTGCATTGAATTCAAAACTTTCACTGCAATGGTTTTCAGTAGCAAGAAGTACGCTCTGAGAGCTACTTTTAAACTTATATTTAACTTTGTATCTTCATCATCCAAATGTACCATTTAAAAGCCTATTTATCTGTAGCTAAACTACTAAGGGGGAAAAAAGCTATCAGATCATTAAAGATCTCAGCTTTCTGCATACTCAAGCACAACAGAAAAGCTGATATGAATCATGTTCTGTTTCTCCTTTTCCACACATTTGAATGCCTTTTCCTCCCTCCAAGAAATTACTCCTATTTACATGATCCAGAAAGGCAAATGATAAGGAAATAGCTTACGGGAGCATTTCATCACATACATCTCTAAACAAAAGAATCCAATATTACCAGCAGTGACACAGCAGATCAAGCATGCCTATCAAAGGCCAAAGAACCACCTCCCCTCTAGCAGGTATACTTGCCATTTTCCCAAGCTTCTTTTGGCCAAGACTCTGGCAGCAGTCCGTACTTGAAGTCACTTGAAGTACCCGGCAGCAGTCCGTACTTGAAGTCACTTGAAGTACCCGGCAGCAGCCCGTACTTGAAGTCATTTGAAGTACCTGGCAGCAGTCCATACTTGAAGTCACTTGAAGAACCTGTTACAGACAGTTTTTACTTTAGCTCCTGGGTTCTGATCAGCCATGTTGTTTCACAAACTATAGATCCTTTTAAAACTGGGACAAAAAGAATTTTGAACCTTGAAATTGTGATTCTAATTTTTGTCTTCAATACTGAAATGAAGAAATAACTGTGTTATTTGAACTACTCTCCATGGCACCCTCCTGAGGGAAAAAAAAAAATCAAAGTCTTTTTCATATTCCAGGAACTTTCCCACTGAGGATATTTATTCCCTTGCTATCACCATCACATAGCTAAAAAGTTTTCCACTGGATTCTCTTTACAACTGCTCTGTGCAGTGACTTCATCTGGTCTACCACAGGCAGTCTAGCTGGTACAAAAGTAAACATTTTCTGCTGGAGGTGTGATTTTTTTCTTTAGTGCCTTAAAATATCTCAGTGGTATGTTAAGTGCTTTAAATATCTTGGTTTATATAAAGTATCCTACAGTGATCTAAGTCCTTCTTTGCATAATCATCACTCTACAACCACATCAATTCAAGAGACCATAATTAGGTGGAATACACCAGCCCAGAAGACTAGTTTGCATATTTACTTTCAGTCTTTAGACAAGCTCTTCATATAGTTTGCTTGATCTTTCTAGCTTTTTTCCCCCTCTTTAAAAGGATAAAATCATTCAGGAGTGAATAGTGCCTTAAAAAGGTCCTTGCTGGTTTAATTGTAGACTTTGGTAGCAGGTAAGAATGATGAGTAAATATGGAAGCACTATTACCCAGCACACAACTATAAATAGTACACAAGAAAGCTGTACTAAACATTGGACCAAATCTGTTTGCAGGGCAAAACCTCTTGTAGCAAGAGTGGGAAAAAACCCCAGTTTTCCCTTCAATCCCCAAGATAGAAGTTTGTTGGAGAACATGAACTCAGAAAGCCATTACTTTCCTCGCAAGCACACAGTTGTTAAATAAGCCAGCTGCAGTGCAAACTGGCAGATCTCTTATTTGTTTGGATGGTGCTCAGTTCCTCATGAGAGACTTCCAGTGTCACTGTTGTGAAGTCTCATGAAGGGCTTCACAGCAAACAGAAATAGCTCTTAGTGCAAAGCACAATTCGATGCAGCTAGCAGTAAGCTGCACACTGACAGTCCCAAGTTCCAGTTTTGCTGGAACAAAGCACAGATTGCAAACCCTCACAGCATTAGGCATACATGGCAGTTCTGTTTACTGTTCAGGCAGCATTAGTTGGCAGCAGTGGTGTCATCTGCAGCCTAAGACAAGAGTTCCAAAGGAAATCAATTACCAAAATGGAAGCTTGCAGCTCTATCCTTCAGACAACAGCAAGCAATAAATAAAGCTGGATCATGGCTGCCAAAGAAGGTATTCTATTAGAGCTTTTACAAAGCAGAGCTCCAGTGGAGGAAGGAAGAGAAACCTCAGAGTTGTGGTTCATCTACCTAGATATTTCGGTATACAGAGAAAAAAGGAGGAGAGAAAGGGAATACATCTCCCTCTCAAGAAACAAACTAGTGAGAAAAGTATTTTTTTTCCTTTAGTTACCAACTCTAATACCTATTGCTATGTCCAAAAGAGGCAAGAACTCCTGGCACAAAACTGGGGCCACGGATTTCAGCAGTGGCATCTCAACAACTCAAGGAATACAACACAGACACCCTATAGATATGCCAACTACACATTCCTTTGAAGTGAGCAGTAGAACTTCCTTCTGTAACACACAAGAAAGCATTACTGAGGAAGCAGTATTGTCCAGTTCTGGGCAACAGCAAAGATGACTTGACCTCAAGGCTAAAAGGCTCCAAATTAAAGCAGATCTTAGGATTTGGCAGAGAAAAAAAAATAACACAACAAATCAGCTTTTATAATGATTGAAAATAGTAGAGAGAAAAAAAATGTAAAGAAAAGAACTAACAGAGCTGTATTGTCTTTAGTTGACAGTAAAGGCAGTGGAAGATGAGTGATGAAAATATTCCCCCCCCTTATGGGAGAAGTATCTGTAAACTCAACAGAAGCAGCATTTACTGATCACAGATTTCACTGCTGTACACAGGCAACACGGCACAGCTGCTTCCTTCCAAGTGAGCACACGGCAAAGACTGAGGAGCACCAAGCAGAGCACACCTGGAACACTGTCATTTGATCAGTTCTGGATCCAACAGAACACAAACAATGTCATGGGGGACATTTATGCTCACAACTGGTACTGACGTTTGAGAGAAGTTTGGAGCCCAAATCCCTGCAGAGATCTAGACCTTAGCTGAAGACTCGGCATACAGCCAGACTGACTTAAAAGCTGTAGTTCAGTGTAGACAATAGCTACTAGATCTTTCTACTTCCAGTTTGATGAGAAGACCTGTAGGAACATGAAAGAGCACTGGCACAGATACCACAAGAGATAAGGGATTGCTACAGACACTTCAGTCTCTCTGCAGTACAGAACTAAGTAGATCATAATTAACCTAATGCTAATTCTTGGAATAATTTGTTGGCCTAGAAAACTTGCTTTCTAGATTAAGCATACAGACAAATGTGCTCTGAATAAAACAACAAAAAGGGCATTTTTCACATCCACGGGCTCACTCATACAGGAGAGTTACATTACATACAGACTGAGAGTGAAAGTGCAATGGCCTGCCTCTACTAGTTTTTCAGGTGGCCTATAGCCAGATAAGCTCCCAGCTCCAGCTAAAACAAGTGCATAATGTCACAGACCTCTGTGGCTCCCAACATCATCTCCCATCCAAGTGACTGCCCCTTGAAACCTGCTTGCCAAACTGCAGCTATAGCAATCATCTGACCTGTTCTGTCTTGGTACTGGTAGGCTGGGGGGGAGGGAATGTAGACAGCAGTGAGGAAGATCAATCAGTCAATCAATCAAGGGTAATCAGAAGCAATAATGTCCTGTATCTCTAGACCAAGTCATCTCACCACAACTTTCCTCTGATCTAAGGGTACCTTTTTACATTTTACTTGATTCCTAAAAGAGGTGAAACTTAATAATGCAACGTTCAACAGCTACCCATTATTCTCTCTTGCATGAAGAAGAGGTTTCTATCAGTAACCCCATCTTAAAAACCACCAAACCCAAAGCAACAAAAAAAAAAAAATAGAACACAAACAATAAGATTAAGTGCCAGCACTGAAATTCTTAAGATAGCAATTTGAGAAGAGAGAGAGAGAATGAAACATAATTAAGTGGTTGTTTAGGCTTCTATACAATTAACCAAAACCTTCTGGGAGGATTTTATGTTCTACTTTGCTTACTCTCAGGAAAAATCGTAACCAGAGGCACTGATTTTCAGCTTTGAAGGCAGGAGGCAGGGAGGGTGTCACCAAAAAGTAAGAGTGCATCTGAGCCTCTCAAAACAGGTCAAAGCATGTCACTTCACAGCTGCCTCTTGGAGCAGACAACTCAGACAAACTTCAGACACTTTGCTCATCCTCTACGCATTGCTCCCAACTGCTCTTAGCTTTCACTATTTCCTTGTCATGAGAAAAATAGTTTATTGACTTGACTATAGAGACAAATCTACCAACTAACACTGCCAGATAACCATCAGCTGATATCAAATATTCACTTGCTTATCATATATTCCCTGAAAAACTACCCCCTGAAAATCTACTCTGAGACAGAGGTACTGTCCACCTTAGAAAGACATTTTGCTGATCTCTGCCCACAGCGAATGACAAGACAGTAAGAGCTGTCCTCATCCGGACCAGTTATACGTGGGAGTTACTGTTCTCAGGAAGTTACTGTTCTCAGACTGTTACTGGAGACTCAAACAAAAACTTGTGTCTGGAGGGATCTCTGAAGGTCATCTGCCTCCTACTCACAGCAGGGCTTACATCAAAGCTGGGCTGGATGTTGCTTTGAACCTTGCCAAGTTTTGCATAAATGCAAGGCCGTAAGGCCTCCACGAAATCTGTTCCAACTCTAACAGTTTTCTTCATATACAACTGCAACCTCCTTACCTGCAACTTGGGACAACCAACTCTCACCCTTTCACCACACACTTCTGAAAAGCAGCAGCGTTCATTGTCTCTGCAGTTCCCTTATGCAGCAGAAGACAGGAGGTAGATCCCTCAGCCTTCTCCATATGGTTGGTCAATTCCCACAAGTTCACCTGAACAACCACCCAGTCTTGACCTCTAGTGCTATCAACCACCCCCTCCATTTTGATACCATCTGCAAACTTGCTGAGAATGCCTTCTGTCCTACTATCCTGATCACTGATGAAGGATGTTATCAGTAAGCTGTTTTCAGGAAAACAGCACTTCTTGACTTTCCTGCCAAGGAAATATCTTCATCCATAGAACTTTATTCTGATTCTGTGATCCATAAACTTCTGGACTAGGGCCAGATTATGAACACTGATGTAAGGATGCACCTCAAGAGTTTTCTCAAATAAAATATAAGTCAAAAGACTTTTAAATACAAACAGTTAACTGGCCCTTTTCCTCAAGTCTTAGATTTAACATGTTAATATGAGTAGGACTTTCAGGGAGACATACACCTGAAAGGCTGCATGAAACTATTGCAGACTGACTGGTATTTAGGATTAAGATATTTCAGTTAAAAAACCCAACTCTGGTAATCCAACTAGAGAAAAAATGCTGCTCTCTAAAAATGTGACTGCAGAACAAATCTAAGGAAATAAGTTTGATTTGCCTTAAAGCTGCCAGTTCCTCCCTAATGAAGGTGTAAAGAGGCATCTGATGAGCTTGAGGGCCAGGAAACAGAAGTATCACAACTACAGACTCCTGCTGTCACAGTAGTTGAGGCAAATACACCAAGTACTGAGATGGGTCATCCTTTGTATTTATAGTTGTGTAAAGACACAAACACAGCTACTACTGCAGTGTAGAGACAACTTTTTATGCTAAAGCAGTAGACAGGAAATGCTGAGGAGATATCCACTTTGTGTTGGCTTCTCTCATCACAGGCACTCTTAAAGCAGTAGCATAACTGATCAGCACCTTTGAGTTAAACTGGCATCATTCATTCCAAACTTACTTTGCCAAAGCCTAACTTTGTCCAGGAATACCAAGGAAGTCTGTCTTTAGACTGGTCTTTGAAGAAAAGGAAGGTAGAAGACAGAGGTACAAACCTGTAAAAATACCAAAACAAGAAGGAAAATCCCCAAACCTTCCAACTGAAACAAACAAAACCCCAGAAGCCTCCCTGGGAATACACAACTTAACCTGCTGGGTTGGCATCATGCTCTACTTATAAATTAACACAGCATTACACCCTAAAGATAGGGATCAATTCAAGTCACAAGTGAGCAAATGTGTAAAAGATTGGAGCTTTACACAGCTCCTATTTGTCATACATATGTCATGAGTATGAAAGACAACTGCTGCATGAAAGAGACTTGGGGTTTAAAGATTAGGTTTTTGAAAGTGTCCTCTCAAAGTCACCCCTGGCCCTGGCAACAGCTAGAAGTGACTGAAGTTCTGCAATTGTGGCTACAACTACTCGAGGGGTGGTTGTGGCCAGGGGGAGGTTGCTCTCTTCTCTCAGGTGGCCAGCACCAGAATGAGAGGACACAACCTCAAGCTACATCAGGGGAAATTTAGGCTTGAGGTGAGGAGAAAGTTCTTCACTGAGAGAGTCACCGGACACTGGAATGGGCTGCCTGGGGAGGTGGTGGAGTCGCCATCCCTGGAGCTGTTCAAGGCAGGATTGGACGTGGCACTTGGTGCCATGGTCTAGCCTTGAGAATTGTGGTAAAGGGTTGGACTTGATGATCTGTGAGGTCTTTTCCAACCTTGTTGATACTGTGATGGACCAGAATTATTTTTACTGTGAAAGTGTTTCTAACTCCTCTCTCCACAGTCTCCAGTAGGAGGCTTTTAACTACTGAAGCTGACCAGCAAAGACTAGCAGCTAAAGTGAAACTGCCTGCTGAAGCTGCGCTCCTACCAACACACATGCACCACATATACTACAAAGAAGCTTTGGGGTAAATGCACATCACAAGGCTGCTGTGCTGGAGCACAACGCTTCTGAACTAAGAATGCATTTCTGGTTGGATATATTTATCAATACCTGCCAGAAACTGGCACGAGTAAGACATGCTCCCTGTCTCTCTCCTCCACTCTCAAAAAAAATTGCCTCTAAGCTCTGTACACAGGAATTCCAGAACGTACACGGAGAGTAAATGGTTGGGCAGCAAACCTAGCAACTGAGCAAAACAACAAGGACAGAGGGGCTGAAAAAGGGAAGCTGAAGGTAACATCTTTTAGCCAAATCTCACACCACTGAAAACCTATCTATACAGCTACCAACTCTGAGTATGACCTATACGTTCCCTCAGACTTAATAAACAAACAAATCCAAAACCACACTTCAGAGTACCTGAACAGCAGTTGATCCATTTACATCTCTATCAACTCCTAGGTGACACAGTCACTCCAGCACCAGAGTGCTTTCATGGGGTTACAGCTAAGGTGGCATAACTCTGAAGGGAATGCAGGAATCTTGCAGGTTAAATAACAAACCCAGCATCGTGGGGTTTTTGCAGTGTGTGTGTCAGAAGGCATAAATGATATTTTAAGAAGCCTTACAATGGTCTTTCAGCTCCATTAATATCACATGGGAATGGCCAGGTGTGTGAAGACAAGCATGTAGGAGATAAGAGGGCTGTGAATAGAAACAAGGTTTACCTTCCAGGGCAATTACTATCTAGAAAGAAGGCTTTTTAAAAGAAAGCTGTACTATAATCTTTGTGAAGGTTTAAAAAAAGAGCCACACTACTCTGAAGATCAACCACAATCCAAAAGGTTCTGAAACATCTGCAGTAAAAATACTTTCACTGCTCAGCATGTGATAAAATTACCTAGACTTGACTGAGCTGCAGGAGAAAAGCTAGCTGAAGAAATAGCAGAGTTAACTTCTGTGTCTGGGCACAGCATTATCTAGTCTGAAAATCACGGTGACAACTCATCTGGTGGTAATTTCATAAAGCTTTTGGATACTCCTTAAGAATCAACATGGTCAGCTCTGGAAAGCATGAATAGCATTTCACAGTACACTGGTACTGCAAACACAGGCCCAAATGAAAAGCTACTTCCAGAAGGGATAGAACGTATGAAGGGAAGCAAGAATGCAACAAATTAGAATCACAGAGCTTTTATTATGAACTGGAAACTGACTAAGAAATGTAGACTGGCTACAATGTTATTTTCACTATGGTAAATAGTTAATTGTAGGATGCACCACAGCTGTAAAAACAGTAACTTTTTTTTTAGCAGATTATCAACTAGAAGGGAAAATAATAAGATAGGTTGGAACTTGCAGTGTGAAGAAAAACAGCTCATTTCATTAACAGAGCTAAAACGGGAGAAGGCTTCAAAGTTGCAGCAAGAGTAGCTAAATGAAGTAAGAGGGTGCATGCATTTTAAAATCCATCTCAACTTCATGAAGTTTTTTGAAGCTCTAAGTACTACTTTTGCAGGGAAAGTGTTAAATATAAACTTACTGAAAACACAGGGTGAAATTAAGGAGGAGTAGACATATCTTTATGAATACCTGTACGAAAACTCATGTTTAGCAAGGAGCTCAGAAAGCTCTGAGTACTTGCTATGTAATATTTATCTAGCAGGACCCAACTGGAAAAGCTACTTACTGCCACATTCAAGGTAGCGGCTTCTGGGGTAAATTTTTGTAGTGAGAGGCATTTTCTTAATCAGGCTTCCCTTCTACCATATCCATGGTGTTCCTTTTCCCCTCACAAAAACAGCAAAACCATTAATCAAGGCTACAGCAACTCCCTTTGCATGTAGCTGGGCATCTCATAACCACGAGCTAGTGCTGATTATTCTCAGCAGCGTATAACCAGCCGAAGGGACAGTGCATTCCTACACATTCATCATAAGAATGTACTATTCTTTTTCTTCTCACAGCATTGTCTTCTATCTGTTCCAGATATAAAGGCATTTTTAACTCCTAGAGTTTATTATTTTTGGTAGCTTTTCATCTCCACAAGAGATTTAATCCACAACTAAAAAGTTACCATATAACCTGTCGGTTACTCTACAACTCATTCTTGTCATTCTTCCAATTCTCCACTCCTCCCTTTTCCACCTTTTCTTGGGCAGAGGGGGAGCAATTGAAAGAAGACTAAGAGTGGAATACACCTGCAGAGCAAATTAAAGTCTAGCCAGTAGCAGGGGAGAAAAGACCAAATGCTGAAGCACAGTTTCTGGGTGAAAGTACCAGAGCCCTACTTCCAGTATCTCTACCTTTTTTCAAACAATGTGTATGCACATAAGAACTCCATAAAATAGTTTATTACAGAAATGGCTTCCAAACCAGTTCTGACATTGACAGTAAATGTAATCATTTCCATGGTACTACTTATACTGTGCTCTTAAAGTACCAAGATCATTAATTGGCGCTATTCTACAGTTCAATACAGCAAACTCCCTGCAAACATAGAACCTTCTATGGCTTTAGGCCAACACTACTCCACAAATTCAGTGTGCCCCTAGCCTCTAATACAGCTCTTTTCATCAAATTCATGTGTTGAGTGTATTTGGAGGCATTCTGTACAAAGAAATGGATGTACCTTGTCATTTAGCTACCCTGATGCTGTGGACCCAAGGCTTCTTAAGTTTACTGTCAAGAAATAAACATGTTTCTAAAACAGTTTCTATTTCACTTTAGCAGAAGAAAACCTGTGCAGTCTAGGAAAGCCTGAGCTGCCCAGATGCACACTCCCAAGCTGAACTGCAAACCTGTCCACTGAGTTCAGAGGCAAGCCAAGCTCCTGAATAACTTACAGATTAATGTGAGCCTCTCAGAACAGTTGCTTCTCTATAGCTGCTCCTGTTGGGCCAACTCTATGGCCATAGCTTGTAGAGGCTGCTCCTGTGCCGGAGGTACAGTCCACAGCTCCAGTCTGCAGCACTCTGCACTGTGGTGCTCATGCCTTTATCAGTAGAGCTCAGGGCACAGTCACCACATGGCCTCTGCTAGCCTGCCCTACTTCCATCCACTGCTTCCTGCATCTCAGCAGCCACCAGTTGTACCCACAGGCACCTGCAGTACTGCAGACACAGGTGCTGCAAGGCCCCAGCAGAAACAGTCTGTTGCTGCCACCCTCAAAAGGATTTCTCTCAGCCTGGTTTCTGGACAAGTCTGGGGGTACAGGAAGAAATTCAGGCCAGCCTGCCTTCCTTCCACTAAAATAAATACTCACAGAACTCAGGTTGCTTTCAAGTCTCTAATTTGTTACTGGAACACAACAGTATAAAGGAGTGTTCCACATTTACAACTGTGGACGCTGATTTTTTATTTCCCTCTTAATGCTACCTTTAGAATCTGGGAAGCAGAAGATAATCAGTCCCTTGATGTGTGAAGGAGGCACACATTTTAAAATGCTTCAGAAACACCTGAGAGATCTTCCTTCCTGATGTCTCAAATCCACCTTTCATTTGACTTAGTCAAACTGGGGTAAGCTTTCAAAACTGCTAATTCATCTAAAAGTGATAGAGGTAAACAGCAGTATTTCAAGTATATATACTTCAACTTCAACTACTCATACAGTGTAATAATAGTTTTTAAAGTTAAATCCTGAGCTTAATTACACTGCCCCAAATCCCAACTACACTGAACAGTCTGGTTTTAATTCTTTTTGTGACCACGGTTTGTTTAGCAAACATGTATTTAATCTTATTGTAGCATTTACATTAACCATAAATCCTTAAGGAGAAGAAGTCCTGTGAAATCAGCTACTCTCAAGATTTGCTTAAAGAAAATTGTTCAACAAAAAGCATCCCTTCTACCATGTCACATTGTGGCATCTCCTTCCAATTCATTTCAGAAATCTACTTTAGGCTATTTTGTTGTTGTCTCTCAGACACTCCTTCAATAAAAAGCAGCAGAAAGCTAACTTCTCTTCCTAGGTGACACCTAGGTGAAGAATATCACCAGAAGAATCCTTTGCAATCAGCTACCATCACTAAGCACCAGCTATCACTCTTTGATTTTGTAGCTAATAGCAGCGACATATTACATGTAAAAACATTAGTTCCTAGCAGCCAGTGAGGATCCCCAACTGAGGCATCAAGCACAAGCAACACTGCAAGGCACGACATTGTCATTCCCTTCTCTAGCTAAAGATACACTGCTGTGCCTCAAAGTGGAGAACTGGATCACTGGTTTGGTGACCCATCTGGTGTGAGGACTTTACTAGGAGATCCTGTCCAAACATACTTTCATAAATGTTAAACTGTAATGCAGTTTTTAATTCAATAATTTAGTTTCCAAGTGACATTAAGCAACATTTACCTGTTTCTTCCTTAATAAATGACAAATCCTCTTCTGGATATGGGACTGATGGCTGCAACACTGAGCAATCTTCTGAGTTCTCTTCAGTATTTGGTGGTATATTATAAATAAACCTCTTGGCAGTTTGGTTTTTCCTTCTTGCTTTGCCAGGTTCTTGAACTGATTGTCCTTGCGCACCCATGTCATTCCACACAAAAACTTTTCCTTCACCTTGAGATTCATTTTCAGCCATTTCAGGTGAGCTGTCCTGGACCCAACTGCAGTCATTCATTTGGTAGCTTTCCATTTGGCCCTCATCAATCGAGTAACCATCATTCTCAGTTTTGATGCTGCTTGCCAAGTTGGTAAGGTTTCGTGTTGCCCAGAAGCTGGCAACTTTCTGATCCCTCGGGGACAAACCATCCCTACTAACAGATCTTCTGTTGTAATCCACGACAACGGTCTCTGGAGCTTCCGATTTGATACTTATGTTTAAGGCATCTTTAATGAAGTTGCGGCAGGACTGGACAACCTCCGTCATCTGAAGGTAGCTGGCCACTGACATCACTTCAATGGCATTTTGGCTCGTAAGCACGAGGTTACCAGAGTATAAGAAGTCCAAGATGACAGAAAAACCTTGAACAGCAACAACATCTAAATAGGTAACAGTGGTTTGGTTACGGCTTTCTTTGTTTGTAAAGCAATAGAGAGTCTTAAAGAAGCGGCTGCCTGCAACCAGGATGTTCTTGTGAGCTCTGAAGACCCTCCCGCTCACCACAATATTAACGTCACAAAGAATGCCTTTCTTCCTCTGCTCGTTGAGCTCTTGCAGGAGCTGATAGCAGTACGAGTTCTCATTTGGCCTGCTGTTAAAATCACAGTATCCTTCATTATTCAGTTCCGACGGCAACTCTGACTCCTGCAATTAAACCAAACCACAACCATAATTAGTTCTTAATGAATGCTCTCCTTAGTCCTCCAACACTATAATAAGGATATGAAAACAAACTCAAGCTGAGAATGTTATTCAAACCATTATTTTTAATTTATGTTCTTGGTCATAAAGGCAGGCAGGAATATGTAATTACAAAAAATGCTTCTGAAAGCTAAGAATCATGATCTCATGCTGCACCCTCTGCCCTCAAATCTGAAACACCACAACTAGAAGAATTGCCTCGAGGGCAAAGGAAGTGAAATTTCAGCCAAAAGTAAGGGAGGACTTAGTTAAGTGTGAAGCATTTGTGTTTAATCCACTTACATTAAAGATTCACAAGTCTCTCTAGCCAAAGATTTAACTAGGTGGTTCTCATGTATCCAACCCCTCATTCTCCCCCCATAAAACTCCACTTCTAAGAGGTTAAGTAGAACCCTGACAACTCATTCAAGTTTTTCGCATGCTTAGAGATTAGTAAATCAAGATTAGGTCTGTATCTCCCCATCCAGCTGTTTTAAAGAAAACACATTACTGGAGGAGTGATAACAGCAGATATATTTCTCATAGGGGTCTACAAATTAGGCATTTCTTTATTGTGTGCTTGTGGCAGGTTTAGGATTAAATGGCGATACAACACAACAAGGAGAGAATACTGCAGGTGATCAAACAAAATTTAGGCTTCCACTACTAAAACAAAGACTTTCTTCAATCAAGCTTCACTTTTTCAGTAGCAATGCCTTTCACTAGTACATACTTGATTAACAGCACGTACTCATTTGTCTCTCTACAACCCTCTTATGATGCAATCTCACATACAGCTTGAAATTTTCCTAGAAGTAGTATGAAATGATTCAGCATCAAGAAATTGGTTGTTAAAAAAAATTAGTTCAAATACTGAGAGGCTGGGTAAGTAACAACAGATCTGAACTGGATTTTAGAGCATTTAGAAAACTTGTAACTGTTGTTTAGACACAAACAGCTCAGAGATGCTACAAAGCAGCAGCTAAGAGACAGCAGGAAACATACAGACTGGTGTGTTCGAGTCCATACTTAGATTGATGGACATGTGCTGCCATCAAGAGCAGCAACGGTAACAGTTTATTTTATACTACACCTCCAGGACTCTTCTTCCTAGCAAGTAAGGCCAGTGTAAAACTAGCTGGCCTCAATGTACTTCAGGATGAGAGAATACCAGATTTTGCAAATTCTATCATTGTTTTCTCCTCATGTTCTCAAAACACTCACAGATTTGAGGGCTAGAGGCCCAATCTCAACTGTCTCAACATCAGAGGTCAAAATCAACAGTAACAAGGTAATGTTAACGCTACCCCAAGCCCATAATCTACACCGGGGCTAAAAAAGTATTACCCTTTATTTGCAATTATGACAGAAGGCAGCTATTTTTTTTAAGGCACTTTCCACCACACAGGAATTAGTGCATTAAATGACTAGTCCCCTCAGGTTACAATCACCCCAGTATGGATCACTGGGATGACAACTCAGACTGTAATTGCATCCTCTAAACTGGTATTTACATCTACAGGCAGCAAATGATGCCTAGCACAACCAAACAGTAAACAGTGTTACTACATCATCTCCTACAGAAAAACTGCAGTTTGACATCACATGTGAGTTGCTTTTGTATCTCTTTTCCACAAAAAACACTTCAGTTAAGAGGCAGAAATAAAAGCAATTTGGCTTTTCTGTGAAAACAAGCAACAGATCTTTGCCAAATCTTGGCTTGGTATTTTCTGCATGCTCTCTGACATAACCAAGTACTCCCTCAGATCAGAGCTCTTAAACAGAAAGCATGTTTCAAACAAGTGACAGCTAAGCAGGGTTCTTTAAATTCTCAGTGGATTTCAGATCTGGACTAGCCTCCTGTCAATCCAGCAACAGAGCACTGCGTAGTTTCAAAACACCAGTTACACTGACTTGGATCAGACTGAGCTGAAAATTGTAGTACCCAAAAGTGCTGTCACTTTAGACAAAGTCTATCACGAGTGACTCAGATCTCACACAGTAAATTTTAGGTAGGTGCCATGAGAGCTGACAGTTTTGTTCTCTGGAAACACCTTAAACACCACACAAAATAGACAGTTAATCAGGGGCAGACCTTCTCTTTTGACAAATGTCTGATTCAAGAATGGAGACAGAGCACATTTTAACTCTGTATTCAGTCAGTCAAGCTGAGAAGAAATCAAGATTTACAATTTTTTTTTCCCAAGAAAACAACAAGCCAGCAATATGAAAAGAAGATGTGGATCACAAACATGCTACAGAAACACAAGACTGAAGTCTTCATTATGGGAAGAGCAGAAGGCTGAGTGAAAACAAGCAGTATTAGGGAACTAATGTCCAAGCTATCTATCAGGGTGCGTATTGAGGGAAAGAGATCAATAGTACAGCTTTACATGAGTGCATAGAGCTCTTCAAAACTAACTGCAACACTGAAATGGCTGCTTAACTGCTGGTGTGGAAGTACCTAACCCTAATGCCACATCTCACAGGCTGGATGTTAGGAGGAAGTTCCTCACAGAGAGAGTGATTTGCCATTGGAACGGGCTGCTCAGGGAGGTAGTGGAGTAGCCGTCCCAGGAGGTGTTCAAAAAAAGACTGATTGAGGCACTTAGTGCCATGGTCTAGTTCATTGGACAGGGCTGCATGATAGGTTGGACTGGATGAGCTTGGAGGTCTCTTCCTACCTGGTTGATTCAGTGATCTCAGATGAAATGAAAGCCCCAACATATCAACAGTTCCTGAGCCTATGCACACCAAGTCATAAGCAGAATTAACATTTACAGTGAGGAAAAAAAAGTAATATCCCTCAGAGTTTTAAACATCTCCCCCTGATACAGAACAAGTGAAACACAAATCAACAGGATCTAAGTGTAGAAAATAATCACAAAACACTGGGAAAAAAAAAAGTGTATCCTCAAGCTTCTGTTACTGTGTTGTGTTCCTGGCACATCATCATATGGGTACTGTTTTTCTGGTGAGAACCACAAACTTATTTGTATTCGCTTAAATGTATTTGCTTAAATGTTAACCATATCTTCCAAATAGAGACCAAATATCCCCATCCTCTAAATTATCTCAGCACCAAACCACTCTGTCCTTTAATAAAAGCTGATTAGAAATCTAGAATAAAAATCAGAGACATTACAGTTTTAATAGTGGCATTCACAGCATTGTAACTCTGACAAGCTTCTCTCTGTAGGCAATTAAGAAGTGGTCCAAGAGATCAGACTGATCAAGAAAACCACATTTTTGTGTGTGTGGATGTTATATGTACATAGACAAACGGATGATCAGCTGCTGGTGGGCTTTGGTTTCCTTTCTGTACATACTTTGTGTGCTTTACAAATCACAGGATGGGTGAGATCTGCTAGGGTTGTTTAGCCTAGAGGAGGCTCAGGGGTGACCTCATTGCTGTCTACAACTACCTGAAGGGAGGTTGTAGCCAGGTGGGGTTTGGTCTCTTCTCCCAGACAACCAGCAACAGAACAATGGGACACAGTCTCAAGTTGTGCCAGGGGAAGTATAGGCTGGATGTTAGGAGGAAATTCTTCACAGAGAGAGTGATTTGCCATTGGAATGGGCTGCCCAGGGAGGTGGTGGAGTCACCATCCCTGGAGGTGTTCAAGAAAAGACTGGATGAGGCACTTAGTGCCATGGTCTAGTTGACTGGCTAGGGCTGGGTGATAGGTTGGACTGGCTGATCTTGGAGGTCTCTTCCAACCTGGTTGATTCTATGATTCTATAAATTCTGCTCATCTGAATACTTCAAAGATTAAATGTATATAAATCACTTATCAAACTTATCTACAAGTTAATAAGAGAAAGAGATGATCAAAACCTGCTACTACAAACTTGCTTTTCTTTATCCTCCTGGTCTACCATCATATGCTGTCTCCTGGGAGCAAGAACAGTGAAGAAAGCAAAAGCAAAAAAAAACACACCCAGACCCAATCTGATCATAATCTCTATCTTAGCTATACAGACTATTAGAAGTAGTAATGCCACACTTCTGTAATTCTTTCCCCACTACCACACATTAATCTATAGCAGCTCCCCATGGCCCCAAAGTAATTCCTGTGCTGAAAAAGGAATCTTCTAATAAAAGCTATCAGAAACTTAAAGTATGTGCAGTTGCAGAGGAAAAGGACCTCAAAAGATGGTCCTATCAGCTCAATGCATGATGTTGCACTGCTATTTCACGTGCCATTGCACCATTCACAGAAAACTCAGCAGTTAAAAACTGTTCCATTAAATGCCTAATATCCACGGTTGGAGGTCTGGCAAAAAAAGAGTAAGTGCTATCACTTACTGTAAAGGCCTGACCTCCTCAACTTCTTTGCTCTGGTAAAAGTAATTAAAGAAGTTAACTTAGGAACACTATAGTGTAACTCTTACAGCTGAAGCACAACTTCTATTCATTGCTGCTCACATAAAGCAAACAATTAGAGTTCACATGGAAAAAAACAACACATCAAAGACCTTCCTCCTTTTGGAGAGTTTCTGCTTTAAAACAACACGCCTGTTAGAATGGAGAAAGCTTTTCTGACAAAGCTCAGCTTCAAATTATGGCCAGGGAGAAAAATGTTTTCAGAAGCTGCTTTGAGGGGAGGAACCCACAGCAGCAAACAGATCTGCATCTTATGGATTTAAATTCATCACAGAATTAAAAATATTTTGCAGTGATTTCTCAGTGAGTGTCTATTTCTTAATACTTTTAAATAGACTATTTCAAAAAAGAAAAAAAGTAGTTTCAAGCTGATAATATCTTTCCTTAAGCTTTAATGTGGAGACAATTTTTTAAAGCAGCAAAGAAAGATTTTTGTCTTAGAAGCACCAAGTGACTGCTCAACACCCTTGAATTACAACAGCTGCAACCACTTGTGTTGTATTTTGGCATTCCAAATTAAATGTATCCTCAAAATAAACTGAAATTATCACTCATTTCTGTAATATCCAACAGACCTATAGAAATTTCCACTGCTTTACTGTCTTGACACCTCCGGTTTCCTTTTCTCACTTGAACAGTGGCACTATGCCATATGTTTTATTAGCAGCTGCTAAACATGCCCTGCAGTTGAAGCTTGTCAAGTGAGGAATACATGTGTGTTGTCTCCAAGACAAAGGCTGAAAGATCTCACCCAAGTTTAATTCAATCTAAATGGTTCTGCTGCCTCATTATGTATGTTGGAAATATGGTCAGTGTACAAATTACCTTCTTTTGTTCCCAGTAGCTGGTATTGTAACATCTTGGGGAAAAAAAGTGGGGCTACGGTGTTAGTATTAATTTAAACACATGTATCAAGAAAAAAATCAAGTGCTATTACAAGCATGAATGGATATGGAAATTGCACATAAAAGCAGTAAGAAAACAAGATTCTTAATCAGATTTCCAATAAATTAACTGTAACACCACGAAACACCTTAGGCTGACTCTGGAAAACCTGGCGCTCCTTCCCTTGTGGGAAGGTAACTGAGACGTAGCTAGACAGAAATGCACCCAGCACCATTTTCCACCTGAAAACACCTATTTCTGTGCAGCTACCTCGCAGAAGCTTACTTTGTTTAAATCTTGTATTTAATACTGTACAAAAGAGCCATTTATACATCTTATCTGTCCTACCATCTGAATCTGTCAGTTACGTAAAAACATATGCTCAGTTTTATAAAGATCCCCATGACGAGGAAAGGTTAATCTTTGAATAAATACTTATATTATCTTTGGGGCTACTGTGACATGCAAGCCAATGTCCCCCCTTCCACTATTTAATAGTCTTATGACAGACTGGGGACAGGAAAGAAAAACCTGGGAGTTTATTAGGGAAAATGTTATATTTAAGCACAGTTTAATAGGAGAGAAATAAACTTCCAAGGCTGGCATAAATTAACAACATTTAGTGAGACAGGAGACTACACAGGGACAGAACATACTTCTACAGGGTAATCACTCACAACTCAGAAACTAGGCAACAAGGTGGTACGGAACATACCGCAGTAACATTAAACAAAAAGAACATTTTCAAAGATAGAAAAAGGGAGAAGGAAATTGAAACTTTCAAAACTAGAAACAAGTAACTTAGAGCAAGTTTGGCTAAAATACTGCAGAGTGAACAGCAGATCTCAAATCGAAGGAATCTGATAAAATTACCTACTGCCATAGAATGTCTTTAACAACAGCTGCCTGAAAACATACATACTGCAAAGGTAGTATCACTGATTTGAAGGTGAATGGTGCATTTATAAATAAAAAAATATTACTTTGGATAATGTACTAATGCAGCATAAGGTTTTCCTGCAGTACTTTTACGCAAAACTTGCAAGAAAACTTACATCCCACTAACATTTTATCTGCCATCCTGATATCATACCCAAATATTAGAATAGCAGCTCTTGTCCAAGGTACTCCCTAAAACGCTCATACAAGCTCTGTGTAACCACTGCACTGCAACTCAGATACATCCATACAACCAAGGTGCGGCTTTAATTAATTGAGCTCAAGAGCGAAAAACGGAACGAGTGGGTTTTCATTTCGGGTACCAGCTCGAGTCCTAACCTGAGAGCACATCAGTTTGTTCCTGCTGGCAAGTTTAACACCAGTCAGGCGGCCCCGGAGATGTCTAAGGATGCCTGTGCTGTAGGAGGAAAGGCTGCAGAAGGCTGGTAATTCAACCACTATACTCCAGGAGTTTTTCATCCACGTACGTTCCAGAGTCAGCCCTGCCTTATTCCTAAGAGCAGCCAAGAAACACAGTAATTTTAAGTTCAGTGTGGAACACGAGGAGTTTCAGTAGTCCTGAAGCCTGAGAGGAGAGCTGGCATATTAACATGGCTTTCAGGAAACCGCATGTTTATCTCCAACATACACCAAGCAATTGCAGACTTCTTGTTTAGTAACTCAATCTAAAGCAACACAGTCGGGAAAGTGAGATTTAGGCGAGAATGTCTTGACTACACAGAGTTATCCACAGGGACCACATCGTTCGGAACACAGAGAAATTCGAATTTCACGCCGGGAAGCCCCGGTTTCACACGCAGTCATTACCGGACACTCCGGTACCGCAGCAGGAAGTTGTATCGAGTGTTTTTAAATCAGTGCTGCTACTCATACGCAACTTTTCCCACATTGCCGGCTTATCTTCACCAGATAAACAAGTGAAAGCGGCACTCGCTCCCTCCGAACCGGTAACGGTAACCAGGCACAGACACAGCCAACAGTTTGCGCAAATGCTGCTGGGCTGCAGAGCGGCAGCGCTGAGCCTGCCAAGACCCAACAGGGCTCACCGTAAAACGAACAGCGGACTCAGCTCCCGCTTCGCGGCCGGCGTGCGACAGCAGCACGGCATGCCCAGCCCGCCGGGCAGCAAGCAACACAGGAAGCCATTTAAATCGCCCCACACACGTGGCCACAAAATCCCCACCAGCTACAGCAAAGGGTCACCGCTGCGGCCCCCTTACCTGCTCGGCGCTGACAGGCTCGTTGAGGCGATGCTCGGCGGAGAGATGGTGCCGCAGCAGCAGGGCTCGCTTGTAGTTGCGGGTGCCCTTGCAGAGCTCGTCGTGGCCCCCGGGCAGGGCCCCGCCGGACATGATCAGCTCGGGAGGGGCGGCGGCGGCTGCGGCGGCTGTGCACCAAGCGCAGGACATGAGGCCAGTCTCCTGGCAATAGTAGAGCCATGGGAACTCCTTGAGCCAGGAGCCCTGGAAGGAGATGTGCAGTTTCTGCAGCAGCGACTTGGGCCTGGCCAGCGGGAAATGCCTGATGCTCTCCCCCTCCCCCGCGCCCACGCTGCTGCCCTCTGCCTCGTCCCCTCCGTCGCCCCCAGACCGCCTGCTGCTGCTGCAGCTGCCGCCCTCCGCGCCGCTGCCATCGCCCAGGCTGCCCCCTTCGCCGTCCTCCTCGTCGTCGCTGCTGTCACTCAGGGAGCCGCCGTCCTGGACCAGTTCCTTCCCCTCCAGGAGACCCTCCGGCTCCAGGCTCTCCGCGCCCTCCAACTCCATCTCCTCGTCCGCCCCCCGCCCATTGAAGTGCTTCCGCGGCCAGGCCGAGGCCTCGCAGCCATTGTTGGCGGCAGAGGGGGCGGTGAGGAGCCCCCCACCGCCCCGAAAGGCCAGTGTCCGGCGGTTTCTCTCGGGAAACATGGGCCCGGCGGTGGGGGGCGAGACCGCGTCCTGAGGCAGCAGCAGCTCCTTTTCCTCGGCGGCGGTCTCCAGCTCCTCGGCTTCCAGCCCCTCCAGCTCCACTTCCTCGTCCGCTCCGCGCCCGTTCAGCGGCTCAGGGTCCTGCCGGTCCCAGGCCTCGGTCGCGCCGCCAGCTCCGCTGCCGGCCGCCGTCGCCGCCGCGGCGCTGACCAGGCCGCCGCCCCGAAACGCCAGCGTCCGCCGGTTCATCTCCGCGAACATGGCCGGCGCCCCTCGCCCGCCGCCTCCTCACGCCCCTGGCCCGCCGCTCCCCACCCGGCCGAGGGCTCTGCCCGCGGGAAGGGGTGGGGGGGGGAAGAGAGGCGCCGGCTGCCGTGCGGGAAGGGCGGGGGCGGCGGCTGAAAGCAAACGAAGTCGAGCCGCTCTTCCCCCCCCACCCCCAAACCCCGGCCTAGATCACCGCCCGCAGGCTCCCCACAATGGATCCCGCTCGACAGCGCTTCCGTCCCAACAGGCCCCGGATCAGGTCGAATGGCAAATGAACAACGGGCTGCTTCCCACAATGCACCGGGAGAGCCACCGCAGGGGAGGGGGAGCGCGGAGCTGGGGGGCGGGCAGGCGGGGGGGGGGGCGGCGGGGCGGGCGCGACCGACAGCTGGGGCACGTCACGCGCCGCCCGCCTCGCCCCGCCCCGGCCGCCACACGGCGGGGGGGGAGGAGGGGGTCACGCACCCCCACCCCCTCCCCCCGCCGTGAGGGGCCGCAGCCCCCTCTTCCCCTCCCCACCCCACCCCCCAACGCCCTTTCCGCCCGCGCAGGCGCAGGGCCGGTCCGCGGGTCCCGCGGGGCGGGCGGGGGGCAGCCGCGCGCGCTCGACCCCCGGAATGGCCCGGCGGGAGGCCGGCGGGGCCGGGCGCGGCGGTACCGTTAGGCGCAGCGCAGGCGTAAGCGCAAGCGCGGCCAGCGCACGGCACGTGCGGCGTGTGCGCGCCCGTCCGCACGTGCCGGCGGGGCGGGTCCGCTCGCGGGCCGGAGGCTCGAGGCGCGGCGGGAAGGGGAGGAGGCCCCGGAGTGGGTGCCGGGCACGCACCGCGGGGTGACTGCACAGGGCAGCGCACTGACAGCCCCGGCGCTTGCCGGTGTGCTTCTCGCACCTCCTGGCACGGGGAGCAGGACAGGAAACTCGTAGGTCGAGGTACAGACTGGTTCCAAGAGGTGAAGGAGCGGAAGGAGAAGGGAGAAGAAGCAGTGCCAAAGTGATTTTTTCACCTCCCAGAAGTAGACTGGTGCCCAGCCAGGTCCTGAGGGAAAGACAGGTAACTTCCCTTCATGTCTGCTTTTCTTCTCTGCTGAAGAGTGTAGAATAATAGAGTTGTTTTGATTGGAAAAGATCTTTTAAGGTCATCAAGTCCAAACAACCATTCTTTAACTGCCAAGGCTAGTACTAAACCATGTCCCACAGCACCACATCTCTGCCGGTTTTCAAGACCTCCAGAGAAGGGGATTCTGCCGCCTCCCTGGGAGCTTGTCCTGTCTTTGAGAGCCCTTTCAGTAAAGAAATTGTTTATATTCAACCTAAACCTCCCCCGGTGTGACTTGAGGCTGTTACCTCCTATCACTTGTTACTAAGGAGAGGTGACCAACAGCCACCTGCCTCCAACCTCCTTTCAGGGAGTTCTAGAGAGTGGGGTCTCACTTCTGCCTCCTTTTCTACAGACTAAGCAGCCCCAGTTCCCTCAGCCACTCCTCACCAGACCTGTTCTCCAGACCCTTCACCAGCTTGGTTGCCCTTCTCTGGACCTGTTCCAGTACCTCAATGTCCTTGTGAGGGCCCCAAAACTGAACACATGGAGTAGCTCGCAGGTTCAGGCCATCTGTCTGGCTGTGTCGCCTCCCAACCTCTGTCACACCCTCAAGCTGTTCACTGAGGGGGGCAGACTAAGAAGCAGAGTAGGCCTCCACACTGAGCAAATGGTTCCCCCAGATCTGAGCTACAGCCCCACACAGTCTGCTATGAAGAAAGTTAACTCCATCCCAGCCAGACACCATGCAACAGACAGTAGATGTCAGCCAGACTTCTAGTGATGAAGCCTGGTGCCATCACTGTCATACATTGAGGAATAAAAGAGATTCCTCTGTGTCTTGGCCTGGAAACATGCAGGGATCTGTGAAGAGCTGACTTGGACTTTTGAGAAGTCTGTGCAAGAATACTGTGCATGCTATAAATACTGCTGTGAACAGGAGTACTTTCCTCCTTCCCAGAGTCACTTGGGAAAAGGAGACCTTTGGTAGAAAAAATAATTTATATTCTGGGCAGGTTTGTAAAATCTTTCTAAAATTCTAGGGGGAAAAGGAGAGGAGAGTTGGTCATGGAGAAACAGAGAAGCCATAAAAGGCAGTTTCTGGATTTCAAGGAGAGGAGCAAAGCTGGTCTAAAGGTAGGCAAAGGGGATGGAGAAGTGATGGGAAATGATTTAGAGATTTGCTGTGCCTTGCTGGGGCACAGGGTGGAGATAGTGATTCAGATCTGGATCCTTCAAAGGGTTCCTGTAATACAGCCTCCACAAAACAGAAACCAGCCCCGTATTTCAGATGGGTTTGGGCTTCGTGATGTGTCGACATTTTTGTGTTCCTGTGGCGCTCGATACTTGCCTATTAGCTTTTGCCAGCTGACTGCACTTACCTGCCTTAGAATTTTCAACCTCTTTTATGTTGGTTTTAGATGAATGTTTGGTGATGTAGATGATTTCTTACTGCATGTGATTGCAGTGAGTGTATACATTAAGAATTCCTGTGGATTAAGGTTCCCATTTACAAATCGGACTGCTTGTGACCTCAGGGAACATAACCTGCACCCAGGACTGGTATGCTTCAGACCCACCCAGTGGACATCCAGGAATAAGCTATGAGAAGATACATAGGAGGAATGGTGGGGTAATGAGGTGTAGGGTCCATATTTTGGAATGGAATAAAGTTTTATTTGATTGCAGCAGGCAGAGTGCTAACAGATCAATAAACCATAAAGTAATTTAGATTGGAGGAAGCCTCCAGAGTTCATTCAGTTCAAAGCAGGGCCAGCTTCAAAGTTACAGCTGGTTGCTCAGGGACGTGTCAGACTCTCCTGAACTGTTTGCTGAGACCTTTGCTAGTAGCTCCTCCCAAACGGTCTCATCATGCTTTTGCTTGGCCAGCTTGCTAAAAGGGATTTCACCGCTGTGTAGTGCACTCAAGAAAGGAACCTGGGTGAACCTGCTCTGGCAGGTGTGTTGGACTAGTTGATCTCCAGAGGTCCAACACCTATCATTCTGTGTTTCTGTGAATTAACCAATTAATTGTGTGGGTAATTGAATTGATCTGTGATGGTTCTGTCACCCAGAGGAGGGTTAAAGTTGTATTTAAGGTCAGAATTGAGCACATATCGGTCTGTTTGATAATTCAATTCTACTGGGTGTCTTCGTGGTCACAGGCCTCCCCAGCTAATCTTAACTTTTACATAACACATTTCTATCACTAAGTAGTTAGCAAAAATTCTCAAACCACATAGTTATCACTGCCAAAATTATTTTCAGACTGCCTTGTTGCAAGTGAGGTTCTAGACTATATTCATAATGGCACTGCATATTCCAAAAAGCATCCTGAGATACCATACCATTAATTTGCTGTTCCTTCATCAACTGGTTTTCAGTTCCTCTTCTACTAAGGTTTATAATTTTAAAAGAATCATTGATGTACACCTGATGGTAATTTTTTAACATATCCTTTTCACCTATAGTCTCTTGACAGTCAGTAGTTTACAATCTCTTTTATGTTCTTTGATGGGAGAATGTAAGGAAGCAGTATTTAGTGGTTAATCATCCTAGTCCTGTAGATAACAAATGCTGTTTTTTTCAGTCTGAAATCTAATTCTCCAGATACAACATGCAGCTTCCTTCTATGTTAGTCCTTTGGTTATTTCTACTTTTTTTCTCTCCTGTGATACAGAAAGACATAAAAATCTCCCACTGTTCATGGGGAAAGAATGGTAAACTGATTTGGCTTCCTGGAAGTAAAGAGCTCACACATGAGCAGAATTAAGAGTCTGTGATGATACAGACACTGCTGAGGCATGGCGTTTTGCTCTAGATCTAGAATAACCTAAACCTGAACTAAGCAATTGCCAGTCACTGAGTGCTTTGTACAGGGCACACAATGCAGGAAGGCATCACTTGCCATTTTCTGATTTCCAGGATCAACAAATCTGATAGTGAAAAGTAATTAAGTGGGCATAATGCTGTGAAAGTGAGAGAACATCACAGAGAATCCTGTTAACTGCTCCAGCTGTATCAATTTCTGGGGAGAATGGTTTATCAAACTCATCCCTAATCAATTCCATATGTAATACTACCCAGAGACATTTAAATGTGTTTGTGTATTCTGCTGAATTAGTATTTCAATGACCAAACTGCAAGCTTCTACACAGAGAACAGGGTATTTTCCTTTTAGATTATAAACTCCCTTGTGCAAGACTGAGGATTACATTCTCATACTTGTGTAATGCCTGATATAGGGTACCCTGTTGATTAGGGATAGTGTCGTATTCATAGGGTGAGTGAGCTTGTTAGACACATTCAGTGCTTCCTGTCACAGCTGAGGAGAGTGTTTAAAGTCTGATCTAGCTCTTACAGAAATGAGTGAGGTCATGTCATAAGTGAGACATTGTGCAATCCCAGTATATATCAACCATAGCATTTTCAGCAAAATCCTACTGATGCTAACAGCATGTTATAGCAGGAAAGATTTGTGTCCTGAAATTACTGCTGTGACCTGAGAAATACTCATGATGAGGCTAATTCTTCCAAGATAGCTTTTGAAATTGGATGGATGTTATCCTAACCCTAGAGATCATTTCTGCTGTGGATGCTTGTACAGGAAGGAAAATTCACAATGGTTTTCAAAGAGAGTTGAAATTTCACTGACATGGTGCCTGTGTTACTAGATGTCTGTATTCCTTGGTATATGGCAGTTTCACTCCCAATACTCTTGCTCACTAAGGGATTTTGGAAGCTACAATTTAACTGACAGGAGAGGAGGCTTTTTTGTCTAACAAAAACCAAAAAAGCATTATGTGCAGAAGGGGCTGATCTGCTGTGGGAATCACACAGCAGAGTGTTGCAATCAGACCTTTATTACTGCACACAAGCACCCATTCTCCTGTCCATAGCAGAAAATTAATAGTATAAGCTGTCATGGTGTAGTATGAACTGTGCTGCTCCACAGAACAAGTACCAGAAAGAGAACACAGCAATCAAAGCTTACGAGGAAGGCCTTGGAAACCTTGATGCAATCCCTAGCCTAAGGTTGTGCTTACGCTGGTGTGCTCAAGTGCTGCTGAAGCAGATATAGCAAAGCAGATTTTGGTGGCATGGGTTCAGCTGCCAAGGGAGCACCAAGCGCCTTGGGAAGGCTTGGGTGCTAAGATGTCTTCACTGTCCAGCATGGCACAGGCACATCTGTCCACGTCACAATCACTGCTTTCAGATTAGAATCAGAGAAGGCTTTTGGAAGTGTAATTCCCAGTAATAGAAACTCGCACTTTGTAAAGGCTCAGCAGAATGTTTGGGCTACAGTCAGCAGCTCTTTTTGTAGTAAACTGAGTTCAGACTGAGCTCGTGCGGTTATGCCTCTCTGAATGCGTTTTAAGTGATAAGCGGTAAGGTAAATCACAACCTTTTTCAGGTTAATTACTTTGTTTTTCACAATCCTACCTTATGATCTTAGGGTAGAAACCTAAAACTTCTCATCCATCATCTGATAACCATTCCCCTGCACATTCTCAGCACACAGCCAGTGTGAGATAATGTGCTTTAACCTAGCCCAGGGCAGGAGGATTTTCAGTGTCACTGCGTTACTTTGTATTTGCTGCAAGTTAAAATACACCCGTGAACAAGTGGTGTCCATCTAAAATGCTACAGCTTGTGCATACTTATAGAGCTGTGGACAGACAGTGTGCTCCAGATTGTGCCATTTGAAGATTTTGCCAGTCTGCACTGTCATGCTACCCCTTTGATGCTGCAGTTACTACTGCCACAACATTGCTGCTAGAAGAGTTTGTTTAAGAGCACTTTTGCCTGCTTCAGGCAAAGCAAGCAGGTTGGTTAAATCCTCATCTGGCTTGGAAGCACTCGAGGGAGTGCTCACTTAATTCCTTCTGCCAACAAAGCTGCAGGGGTAGAAGCTCTCAGCAGAGGAGTGGTAAGAAACAACTGGAAGAACAGCAGCATCACCGACTGGCACACCTGGCTGCCATCCGAGTGCCAGCACATGACTTAGTCCTGCTTGTGCTATGGGTATTACAGCTCTTCTAAAAGTGTCCCTGCCTTTTCTCTTACACATTCCTGGCTTAATTCTCTTTCACACAAAGTAGTTTCATGTTGCTCTGGCAATATAAATAATCTAGAAGCATTGAAGCCTTCTTACTTGGCAAAGCAAAGGTGTGAAAAGGTCTCACAGGTAAACATCAATGGCGAGTCTTGCAGAGTTAAATCCATAATTTCCTTATCCAGAGCCTGAGCTATTTCTTTAAGGAGTGCCAGATGTGATGTGTGGGAGCCCTGGAAGCACAGTGGCACTGCTGTCCCTTACCTGAGGGACTGTCTGATTTGGGACTATGTCCCACTGACTTTACACCACTGGAGGAAGTTCATATTGTGGATCAGGGTTCAGCCTTCATTCCCAGTTTGCACATTTTCTCATGGTCACTGTGTGTGTGACCCCTGTTACTTTTAAAGCTAGAAGGGCCCAGTTGGACACAGGACTCTGGGAACACCTTTGTCTGCCTGCATATGAACAAATGACCCTGCTGTTGTTGTTCTAGGTACGTCCTTCCTGTTGCAGAATCTTCTCTGGCTGTGCCATCCCTTTGCCTGACAGGCCATAAGATATGTAGTGGCTTTCCTCCTTTCATGGATCCCTGCACTGTCTTTGTTGGACTGCTGCTGCATGGCAGATTCATTACAGAATCTATCTTCTGCTGTTCTTTTCTTTTCAGTATTCCTAATCTCTTTAGATTATATTGCCTTGTATTTTCAGACTGGAGCTTCTAGATGTCCTTACCAAGAGAATGTGTTTTATCTGCTGCTGCTGTTTTGACTACTGACAAGATTTCTTCTTTTGGAAGTTCTGCTTAGCCTCATCTTTGTAATGTTGTAGTTGTGCTCTTGGGTTTTGTTCATTTGTTGGTTTTTTTTCATTCTTTTCTTCTACACGTGGACAGCACTGCTATTTGTTTTAGTCAGTCACCTGCCACCTAAATGACATTTTTTTTCCCCAGCAAATCACTTGAGCATGTGGTGACCTCTAGATATGTGTGGGTTTGTGTTTCTATTAAAAAATGACATAGGATTTAGAGGGGTTTGCTAAAGAGATTTATTATTTTCTGAAGTAGGACTGGCAGAGCTGATCAGAAGCAAGCTGCATGAGTTGGAAATCTGCTCACATACTCCTGGAGTCTGAGTGCTCACATGGTGGAAGGACTTTTTTTCTGTATTTCTATGGCTATAGCTTTGGCTGGTTTAGCCTAAGCAAATGCAAGGCATTTCCTCATAGTCTCTCCCTCTTTTAAAGTACCCTCTTTCTACCTAAGATTCATTAGTCTTATTCACATCTTTCTGATCCTTTTGTCTGTCTTTGGGTTGGATGCCTACTCTGAATGAAGATTAGCTCTGCAGGATGTTGAATTTCAACCTTTACCTGACTGGAAAAACAGCACATTCATGGCATTTAGTGTCTTTCATTTCTTTGATGGTCCACAGTAGTAATCTTGTATTTTTCAGTCTACAGCTAGGACAGATGTGTTTTGTGAGGGAGTGGAGGAACTGTGAAAGATACACTCTGATCAGGAAGGGAACCAAGCTCCTCTGGGTCGTTAAACAAGCACACTTTCCCTGTCACTTTGATCAGTGCCTGTTCCATCAGGTTACAGCCTCCTCCCAACCTTCTGACTGCTGACTTCAGGTCAACCAGTTTGGCCCTTTCTTTTTAACCTACATTCCATGTCTTGTTTTTCTAGATGATCTTAGACAGTTTTCCTCTTTCTAAGTCTGCCAGAGGGTCAATGGTACTGTCCTTGTCTTGTTACCAAACTTCATTGAAAGCATCTATCTCCACTAAACTTTCCTCATATTAATGACTGAGCAGTTACTACATTTACCATATGCTGCAGAATCTCAGCTGAGTGTAGTTAATCCATGCAGTGATGAAGAGGAATGAAACTTGAACACTTTGCTTATTAAAATGTCCTCTTTGTAGGACAAAGTGAGTGGGAGAAGATAAGAAAAAAAACACAAACTGATTTACTGTGGCACACTTTGCTACTCCTACCATACAGCAGCCATAAGTAACTTTGTTTGCTGTAGGGAATTTGAGTAGTTCCGAAAAATATTTTCACACAATGTTTTTAATCACTCAGAAAATCAAACTAAGACCAAAATTCCTTAAACTGAGTGAAAGCTGCTGGCAAAGATGCTAATGCTAGGTCAGTAAGGAACAGAGTGAGCACTTTCAAATGTTACCACCGATGCATCAGAGGATGCAGCAGTTTCTGCTGCTGCCAGTGCCAGATACAGTCACACGGATCTCTTGTCCTGGCAGCCCTTAGCAGGCAATGCAGGGGCAATGCAGCTGTAGTATAACTCTGACACAGACCAAGGAGAAGAGACTCAACTTCAAAGCAGTTCCCAAGAGAAGGAGGGGCAGCCCTGGCTGGAGCCTCCCTGCATTGCTTTTGAGAAGCTTTCCCCAAGGTCACCAGCTGCACTATCTCTGAGCTGGCTCTGAGCCCAGACAGCCAAACCGCTGGGAAGATGGGCTCAGGACCCTGACATTTCACTTTGTCACTGCTAAAGTCCCCTGCCCACTTCACCTCTCATTCCCTGACCTAATGCTTCTCTTTTTCTTTTCCCAGAGCAGGTAAGGGAAGGATTCCCCAGTGCCTTTGCACTGCCCTTGTGCAACCCCCCCTCTGATGTACATTTCCCCAGGCCATGAAAGCATTCATCTGTGCCAACATGCTCTTCTTCATGCAGAGCGCTGCATGGCTTCCCATATCCAGTGGTGATGACCCTGCACTGCTTATTTCATTCCCCTGTCACAACAATAGCAATAGTAGTAATGCCCATGGCCATTGCTCCTTCTTTAGAGACTCTCAGAACCTGCTTGAATGTGTTCTTGTGTGGCCTGACCTAGGTGGTCCCCTCCAACCCCCTCCATTCTTACGGTTCTATGATCTTGGCTAGCATGGGAAGGCGTTGCCTAACATTGGTGGCTGTTCGCCTCTCTATTGCATGGAACCTGAGTGTGTCCAAGGAGGTCGCCAAGGTAGAGCGCTCCCGAGCGGAGGGTGTCGGCGGAGGAATTGTCCTAAAGCAGAGGAAAGGCAAAAGTGCAGGAGAGCCAGGGTGTCCCCAGCCCCTCCGAGCGGGCAGCCAGCGCCTGGCGACCGGCGGCCGTGGCTGGCCGCGGCGGGAAGAGGCGTGAGGGCGGCAGTGTGGCCCCCGGCGTGGCTGCCGTCTCAGACAAGTTGCCAGGGCGCAGGGCTCCGGCGCGGGGGTCGCGGCGGGGGAAGGGCAGAGAGGCTAAAAGTCGAAGGCGACCCTCCCCCGAGCGGGCAGGCGAGCTCACGGCCGGGGCCGGCTCTGTGTCGGCGTTGGGCGGGACAGCGGCAGCGCCCCAGGTACCGGAGCAGCCCTGGGCGGAGCTGCCAGCGGGCATCGCCCCGCAGCGGAGCACCCAGCTGTGGGCTCCAGTCGGCCCGAAACCATCGCCTGGAGGACCGCGGCTGCTCGGTTGTCCGGCTGCAGGGAGTGCCTGAGCCTGGCGCCCGGCCCAGAGGGCAGCGGGGACAACGCCTGCGTGGTGTGACCAGGGAGGCATCTGCTCAGCCTGAAAGCAGAGCTGAAGGAGGAGGTGGGCGGGATAAGGAGCATCAGAGAGGCTGAACAGGAGATGGACTGGTGGAGCCAGGCTCTGCCCTCCTTGAAACAGAAACTATCAGCCTCACCTCTGTGCTGGGAAGATCATGGAACTCATCCTCCTAGACTATCCAATGAGGCACATGGAGGACAGGGAGGTTATTGGAGACAGCCAGCATGGCTTTACTAAGGGCAAGTCCTGCATGGCCAGCCTAGTGCTTTTTGCAGTGGAGCAACTCCATCAGTGAACAAGGGAAGACCAACAGATGTCATCTCTCTGGACTCTTGTAAAGCCTTTGACACGGTCCCTCACAACATCCTACCTGGAGAGATATGGATTTGATGGGTGGGCTGTCCACTGGATAAGGAACTGATTGAATGGTCACATACAGTGGGTAGTGGTCAACGACTTAATGTCCAGATGAAGATGGGTAACAAGTGGTGACCCTCAGGGGCCTATTCAGGGACCAGTGCTGTTTGATACCTTCTTTGATATGGACAATGGGATCAAATGCACCCTCAGCAAGTTTGCAGAGGACACCAAGCCAGGTGGTGTGATCAGTATGCCAGAGGTACCTGGACAACCTGAGAAGTGGGCCCAGGTGAACCTCATGAAATTCAATGAGGTTCCAGCAAGGTCCCACACCTGGGTCAGGGCAGTCTTTGTTATCACTGCAGACTTGGGGAGAATGTGACCAGTCTTACAGAAAAGGACCTGGGGGCGGACAAAAAGCTGAACATGAGCCAGCAATGTGCACTTGCAGCTCAGAAGGAAAATAGCATCCTGGGCTGCATCCCCAGCAGTGTGGCCATCAGATTGAGAGGTGATTCCACCACTCTGCTCACCTGGAGTGCTGTGCCCAGCTCTGGAACATTCAGCAAGAAGGACATGGACTTGATGGAAAGAGTGCAGAGGAAGGCCGCAAGAATGATCAAAGGGATGAAGCACCTCTGCTATGAAGACGGGTTGAGAGAGTCGGAGCAGTACAGCCTGAAGAAGGGGCTCCAGGGAGACCTTATAGTGGGCTTCCAGTACCTGAAGAGTCCTACAGGAAAGCTGGAGAAGGACTGCTTACAAGGGCTTTGTAGCACTAGGACAAGGAGCAATGGTTTTAAACTAGATCAGGGTAGATTTGGACATTAGGAAGAAGTTCTTTAGTATGAAGGTGCTGAAACACTGGAATAATTGTACAGGAAGGTGATGGATGTGTTTCTATGATCACCGTCACTGATTCTTGCTCAACATCCTGTATTTTCCTCTTTTCCCTCCTTTTCCTCGGTTTTGACAGGCTGTTGTCCTCATCTACTGAATCTCAACAGCTTTATGTTGCTGTGGGGAACTTTGTTGTTGCTAAATGGGTGTTTCAGAAAGGCATGTCTGTTTTCACAGGGAAAAAAAGAAACTGTTTTTATAATACTGCTAAAATGTGAACTCTAATGTTTTGTAAAACCATGGTTTAGTCAAAAGAACTTCAGGCTTACCTACTCAGGTTCTTCTGAAGTTGGAAGTAAGCTAGAAAACATTTAATTGTTCTTTTGTGTTAGCGAATGGGTGAAGGTATAGTAACACTGGCATTAAATCAAAGTGACTGCTCAACTTTGTGTCTGTGTATTCTAGCATTCCTAGAAATTAGACATATATCATCGTGCACTTAAATATGTTAGAGCAGAGTAAACAAAGCAAACAAAAAAATAAAGCCCTACAGAAACATCCATGCACAGGGATGATAAAATGGCAGTTGGCACCTTTTTGATGTAATCTAGGGAGGCTGCATTTTCCAGACCAGGTGCTAATGCTGCAGCACTTAGTGCCCGTCACCTGACTTTATCCACCACTCATTTCAGCATTCAGATGAGTTTTTGAGGACATGACATAATGGTGCCAGCTCTTGGGTCAGCAGTCTCAGCAAGACAGAAGAGGTGCTTGCAGAAATTCCTTCCAAGACTTTCCATCTCAGCTGTAGTTTAACTTATGCAAATGCACAAACTCACAGTCCCTTCAGTCCGCAGTTTGGGAGCAATTCTGAGTTCCTTACAGATATCCAAATAGGAGCTCAAGAAGCTGGCAGTGTTTAATCGTCTCTCCTTAGCCAGGAGATTCCTGTGTCTGCAGATCTGTCACATCCTATTCTCATATTCCTTGCACCTCTTGGTTAGGCAGCAGATACACTTCTGCAGGAGATTCATGGCACCAAGGAAATCCATGAAGTCTGGGAAGGTTGTTGCCGCTCTCCATGACAGCAGTGGTTCTTTTCAGTGTGCTTGACAGATTGTTGTTGTGGTCTGTTTGGTTGTTGGGTTTTTTGTTTGTTTGTTCGTTTGATTTTTTTGTCTTTTTTTTTTGTTTGTTTGTTTGTTTGTTTGTTTTTTCCTAGTGACTTATTCATAAGTCTTTCTTAAGAAGAGAAGACTCTAGGGAGACCTTATAGCAGCCTTCCAGTACCTGAAGGGGGCCTACAAGAAAGCTGGGGTGAACTATTTACAAGGGCTTGTAGTGACAGCATGCCTGTCACTAAAATACTAGTTCAACAACACATGTATTTTTATTTATTTATAAGTAATATATATGTACTACTGTCCCAATGTATTATGTACATTATAAAATATACACAAAAAATATAATTTAAATGAGAATAAGTAACAAAAATATAATTGCCTTATCAATGTTATTTATTAAGAGTGCAAAATGTGTTTTCTTGCTCTACCCCAGTGGATTGTCTTTTACACTCGTTGTATGCTTACACCTCACTTTCAAACCAGTGATCTTGGGGATGAGATAAAGCTCCAGAAAAAAAAAGAAAAGAAAAAAACATTTGGCCTTAAAGTGCAGGAGGTTAAAGACTTTCCAAGTCTGGTCCAAGAGTATGGAATGAATTTCCTCAGGAGCTAACACTATCAAAATCATCATCATCCAAATGTAAACAGCGTTTCTTTAACCTGCCTTTATGACATAAATACGTTGCAACATAGACATTAAAGACAAGCACCCAAATTATCATAGCAAATCATCCCACAAACCTCTCCCTTGGGGCAGAGGAAGGGAGAACAAAGGCTGTTGCTTAATGCTCGACTGGAAAGTGGTTGGGTGTTGCTGCAATGGAGTGAGTGCACAGGCTGGTGTGTGGTGGAAAGCTGTATTTCTTGCTGTTTCTACTCGACTAAAAAGCTTCAGCAATGTGAATTAAATGTTCATTTCAGGTCAACGGGCATCATATATCCACTTTTTAATTGGATACTACTTGTTTGAGATTCCTCTATTGTTTTTTTTTCCTTCCACAGTGGCATCCTAACTGTGGAACCCTGAGTGAGTGTAAATCATTTACTCTAGCTGCATCTGGCTTTAAAATAAGCTCATTTCTTGTGCTCACTTTGAGAAGCTTTCTTGGGTCATATTTCCACAAAGCTGGATTGCTTTGTTGATGCAACTCTAAGTATAGAACAGCCTTTAGATTTCTTGCTTCTAAAACTGGATCAAAGAAGTATCCCAAGTCATAAATACCATAAATGCACAGGGCAGTGAACCCCAACCGTCCTGGAGGTACATTGATGTTTATCTTTGGTGCCTGCCCAACTCATCTAGGCATGGCATGAGTTGGAATGAACCTGGAGACAAGACTTTCTCCATCTCTGTGTCCTTTGCAGAAGAGGAAATATTATAAGAGCCAGGCTGCATATTTCCACCTCATTTATAACAAGGCATTCACACAGGACCTAGTGCAAGTAGGAATGGGGAGATACTAACTTCATACTTCATTCACCACCTTTCTGGTTGTGACAAGACAGCAGTCTAGGCTTTAGAAGTGATTAAGGCTGACCAGAAAGTAGAATTTTGCATTAAAAAAATGTAGTTTCTGACAATAATTTGATTTTTTTAATGGGAAATTTTACATTTTGTCCTATCTCAATTAGCCTGATGTACCTGATCTCTCATTGTAGCACAGTGCTTTTCCTCTGACCACCTTGGCAGGTATGTCGTGGAAGACATAGTCTGGCCAGCTTGCTGTGTATGTGGGAAAAGATGGGATGACTTTACCCTAAACAAGAAGCTCTTCCAAGCTATGGAGCTACACTACAACAGGACATTAAATTTTAACATTGAGATGATCTGAAGCACATTTTTTAAGCCTTGTTTCAACATGATTCTCTACCATGATGCTTCCTGATCAAGAGTTCTGAAATTTCTGTTCTGTGCTTCTCTAAGATGTACCTGGAGACAGTACCTTTAAACATTCAGATACAGCTATTGATATCTTTGAGTGTTGGAGAGTAACCACTGGTGAAAAATGCAAACAAGCTGGTCAGCTAACAAAGCAATAAATGAAACTGCAGCAGAATTTACATCTATTAATAAATGCAGAGAATCACACAAGACCTTCAAAGATCACCTAGTTCCAGCCTCCCTTGCCATGGGCAGTGACGTCTCCCATGAGACCAGACTGCTCAAGGCCCCATAGAGTCATAGAATCATAGAATGTTAGGGGTTGGAACTGTCATCCTTCCTGCATGGCAGAGGCATGCCAGCCTTCTAATAATTTTTGTGGCCCTCCTCTGGACCTGCTGTAACAAGTTCATGTCTTTTCCTATTGCTGGAGTCTGATTCCTTGTTATAACTTTCTGTTAGTTTCATGTAGGAAATGTTGAAATGTCAGCTTTCTTTGACATCATGAGCCAAGATGAAAACAGATACTGACACTTCCCAAGAGAAGAAGATTCTGAATTTAGCTTGATGTAAAACAAGATCTTCCCTGACAAGTTTTGCATAAACCTATAGCTTAACTTTTTCAGGTGTTAAATGTTTCTTCTGAAGCGGAGCTGTGTAGAAGTAGGGCATTTTAGCAACATTCCCATACCATCTAATGTAAATAGCTCAGTAACTGTCTGGCCAAGTGCAGAGTCTGGCACCTAGGCTAGGGCAATCCCAAGCACAAATATAGGCTGGGCAAGGAGTAGCTCGAGAGCAATGGGGATGTCAGTTGATAAACTCAACATGAGCAGGCTACATGTGCTTGCATCCCAGAAGGCCGTCCCTGTCATGGGCTGCATCAAAAGAAGTGTGACCAGCAGGACAAGGGAGATGATTCTGTCCCTCTGCTCTGCTCTTGTGAGACCACCATCTAGAGCATGGTGCTCAGTTCTGGCACCCCCAGCATATGAAGGACATTGAACTACTGGAGTGGGTCCAGAAGAGACCATGAATATGATCAGAGGACTGGAGAACCTCCGCTATGGGGACAGGCTGAGAAAGCTGCAGCTGTTCAGGCTGGAGAAGAGAATGCTTTGGGACCATCATATAGCAGCATTCCAGCATTTGAAGGGGGCCTACAGTAAGCTGGAAGGGGACTTTTTACAAGGGCTTGTAATGATAAGACAAGAGGGAATGGGTTGAAGCTTGAGAAGAGCAGATTTAGACTGGAGATTAGAAATAAATTCTTTCCAGTGAGGGTGGTGAGACACTGGAACAGGTTGCCCGGGCAGGTTGTGAATGCTCCTTCCCTGGAGGTGTTCAAGGCCAGACTGGATAGGGCCTTGAGACACCTGGTCTAGAGGAGGATGTCCCTGCCCATGGCAGGGGGGTTGAAACTAGATGATCTTCACAATACCTTTCAGCCTAAACCATTCTACCAGTCTATGGACTATGCTAGCAACTTGCCTCTTGTCCAGTTTCCTATCATTATTTGAAATCTACAACAGACATAGAAGTCACAAGTAAATGCTTTGGCATAACTACCTGTAAATTACACTCAGGAATATGACTTTACAGCCTGCAACTTTTGCTTCAGACTTCTGGAAAAGAATCATTGCTGAATGTTGCTGCAAATCTAGTATAACTTTGGGCTTTATCCCCATCTTTTAAAAATAGCATTGTCTAGGAAATTAAAAGCATAGTTTCCCACCCTTGTTCCCCTCACCTACCATCAAAGATGGTTTCACACTTATTACTAGAAGGCTTTTGGCCAACATATACAACCCAGTAAACACAGATGCAGACTCAGTCCTTTGAAATGTGGCTCAATGCAGCTGCTGTCTGAGCTAGAAGCACAGGCAGAGAAATGTTCCAGTATTACATGACCTGGAGTCCATGTTAAACTAGGTAGAGCTCATGGGGAGAAGAGGACTACATGCCTTTTAGATACTCCCTACTACTCTCCATGCCCAAATACGTGTATTTGGATGTTGTTGTTCATGATGATGGGGATAATAAATAATGATGTTGTTATAGACTTACCATCATGTTCAGGAGAAATGAAACTGCAGATCTGAGTGTCCTGTGTCCTGTTCCAATTATACATTCAGTGGCATAAAGTACAGGCAGATGTTCATGTTGCTGCTAACAAGCCAAGATATAAAAAGGCAACTTCTCAGCTGCACTTTCATCCTTTTGTGGGTGTTCTTCTCACTCTGCAGTGAATGTGAAGCACCATCATCGCTTGCAGAATCACAGAATCACAGAACTTTAGAGGTTGGAAGGGACCTGCAGAGGTCATCAAGTCCAACCTTTCTGCCAAGGCACAATACCCTAGGGTAGTTCACACAGGAATGCATGCAGGTGGGTTTTGAAAGTCTCTAGAGAATGAGACTCCACAGCCTCTCTGGGCAGCCTCTTCCAGTGCTCTGTCACCCTCAGTGTGGAGAAGTTTCTCCTCATGTTGAGGTAAAACCTTTTATGTTCCAGTTTGTAGCCATTGCTCCTTGTCTTAGTGCTGCTGACCAGAGAAAAGAGATTGGCCCCATCCACTTGACACCCACCCCTCAGACATTTGTATACGTTGATGGGATCTCCTCTCATTCTTCCCTTCTCCAGACTAAACAGCTCCAGGGCTCTCAGTCTCTCTTTGTAGGGGAGATGCTCAAGTCCCCCAGTCATCCCCATGGCTCTTCACTGGACTCTTCCCAGCAGGTCCCTGTCTCTCTTGAACTGGAGACATAGAATTCCAGATGTGGTCTCACCAGGGCAGAGTAGAGGGGGAAGAAGAACATCCCTAGACCTGCTGGGCACACTTTTCCTCATGAACCCCGGGATGCCATTGGCTCTCTTGGTCCATGCAGAACTTGCTGTCCACCAAGACTCCAAGGTCTTTCTCCACAGAACTGCTTTTCAGCAGGGCAGCCCGAATCTGTACTGATGCATGGTTTTATTCCTCTTAGTGTGTGAGCTCACAATATTTTACTCAATGGCACTCAAAAGCACATATACTGCTGTTGACATAGTTCACATCAGGTTTTCAGGGCTGTGCCATGACAAAGTGACCAGGATGTTCCACTCCAGTACCCACAGCTGACTTGCCAACACTGGACTGGTTGCCACCAAGCCACAGCTGTTTTGTAAGCTTCCAGGCTGCAGCAGCAACCTGCTTCTGAGTTGGATGTTCCTCATAGCTTCCTCCAGTGTTGGATTATGGGGTTCCATGTTTCACCTGTAAGTTCTGGGGATGCTGTTGACTGGCAGAGCGTTCCAGTAGCTGCACTTCTTTCAGGTTATGACCCTGCACCAAAGCTGGAAATTAGCATGGACAAAAATCTCACAGCCTGCCTCCGATGCCTTCAGTCTGTCACATTACCAGCAAACCCACACGACAATATCCTCAAACCTTGCCTGCAGAGATCATCTATCTTTGCTGACATGTCCTCTTCATGTCCTATATGTCCGACTTAATCCTTGTGAATTATCAGAGTGTTTTAATGCAGGAACAGATCAGTTTCCTGTTCTGGATATGTGTGGGAGAGCAGGGAGAAGAAAAAGGTATGATGGTCCTGAACAGATATCAGCAAACACTGGTGGACTTCTTCCCTGGGATCAGCAAGGGCAGACAAACTCTCTCACACACCTAATATGCATTAACTTAGTGCATGGAAGTTCTCTCTGTGAGTCCCTGTAGATGCTAGACCTTCGGCAGACACTGGCTGCTGTGCAGTTCAGTTAGGAAAGGTGTTTGTTAGGCTGTCCTGCAAAGAGAAGGTTCTCCCAGTCACTTCTTCAGAGGAGTATGGAAAGGAGTCATTTAGCATTGGAAGGAGGCAAGACCTCAGCTGGAAAAAAAATCTCTTCCCCAACTCTCTTTTTTCCGCTGTGGACTCTTGCAAAATGTCTTCAGGAGTGTTGGCAAATTTTGTTTTTATCCATAGCATTCAGCATCTGGTCTGCACTAGGGGCACATGGCCTACAGGGTCACAAAATGTCACAGCTCTTCAAGAAGAGTTTTGGCCATTGAGTCAGACCACATTAGGCTGAGATCCTTTTAGGTGATATCACAGACTGGGAAAACTCCTGTGTGAGATACTCCATCAACCTCGTTGTCTTAGCATTTCCTGTAAATGCTATGGTGATACGGGGTAGGGAGTGTTTCCCCTGAGCTGGTTGTGGACTCGGGGTGTCTTACTGCTGTAGTTCTTTGTCTTCAGCCTTCTTGTTTCACATTCTGGCATCTGTGACGCTCCTCTGCATTGACAGGTTTCTGCTTTTCATCTTGCTCGCACCTTTGGCTGTTGAATGGAGCTGGAGAAAGTCCAGGCTCCTCCTGAGTGCCTAATTCTTCAAATCACATCCATCTTTGCAGGTTTGGGTTTGGCTTTTATTTTTGGCTAATGAAGGCAGCCATACCAACATTGTTAATGGTGGTACTTGTTATCTTGAAGATAACATTTTTTCTACCTTTCTTCCACTCTTTTCCAAGGTCTTTCTTTTGTTCTCAGTCTTCTGTTGTGCAGCTGCATATTGCTGTATTTTTAACTGTTACTCATGATTCATTCTCCAATCTCTTATCCTGTTTATGGCCTATGCCTCAATTTGTCCTTTGTGTTTTCCTGGGTTGTCCTAGTCCCATGTCCAGTGTTACTGTGTGAACCTACAGTTGTCTGTCATCTAATAAAGTCTTTGTTGATCAGAGTCAGTGTGACACTTTTGGTTAACTGTCTGTCCCTTGCAAGGGATCCTGGCACAAAGATCTTGGCTGGGAAGTAGTTCCTGTATCACAGCTGAACAGCTGAGAGACTCCCAGACACCTCATTTCTGTGACCAGCTCAGTTTGACTGCAAAGATAAACTTGATCATGTGTCCCATGGCAGTTTTTCTTCTCCATGGACAATAAATTCTTTTATAGCTTTCCTTTTTTTTTCAGTTTTGCCTTTTACAAAAGGCAAGAGTAAACTTCATTTTGTGTGTGCATCTGGATCTTTTCTGCTTCCCTTACACAGTGGGATGATGAACTCCACAAGCTCCAAGAATCTGCCATACACTGAACAATCATTGCCCAGTCTTCATTTTCAAGTTGGAAGCTTTACATTTTGAATCTTCTGTGCCATTTCCTCTTGGAGATCCTTTTAACCAAGACCTTAAAAATCTTTTTATGAAGATAAGTTTACAACTCTCTCACAGTTCTTCTTTAAAGAAATTTCTCATTTATCATATCCTTCTTGTTCAGCTGCTACCACCTGCCATGGGCTGCTCATGGTCACCTTCTCCTTAGGTGAATGGTGATCTTTTTTCACAGATCACAGCTTACATCTCTGACTAGTCCTTCTGGATGGCCTGCACTGGCAAAGTTTTCTCTGTGTGGTTATGTTCCCTCTCCTCCCTTCACAGGCATTCCTCTGGTATAATTCACTCCAGATTTTCCTTAGGCTATTTTATAGGCTGCTGGCTCTTGAGATTCCTTTCTTTTCTATCATTCATATGAGATCTTCTATGTCTTTCAAGTTATGTTTCACAAAACACCTGGCTTCTCTAAAATTTACATGCTTAATGTCCTTAGATGATGTTGTAGAAACACTCCTTGTGATACAATTATGCTGTGAATATGCTGTACTTGAAGTAATATGTTTGCATAGTTTGCAAAGGATTTGATTGTAAAACTCATAAGAATCAAGCTGTGGTCCCTTGTCTACCACTACCATTACTGGTATGCTGTTTCTGCCAGGTACTTTGGCCATGATCATTATGTGCTCGTCAGCTGTGTCATATATTTCTGGGTGGAAGAAACTATGAGTTAGAGACACCACATAACTTTTTTTCCACAAGCAGTCACATAACCTCTGCAAATTGTGTGGTGTAAGTCCCTGCTGAAAGCAAGAACAGCTCAAGCAGGTTGCCCAGAACCCCCAGGGCACACCTTCAGTGACCAGTTTTCAACTGGAGTTTGTTCCCCCATCACAGCCCTCTGAAGTTGTGACCAGAGGACAAATCTGCATCCAAAAGTACAATTTTTTAGTGCATTGGTGTACAGATTGCTGGATTCTGATCTATGCTCTAACTTTTTGAAGTTACACTTGGTAGTTCTTTACTCCCCATCTACTTCTGGTCAGTTCAGGGTTGGGGGCCCTCCCGATTTCTATATTTGCATCCAGTATTGTTTTCCTTTGTCCTTATGGTCCTGTCTGACAATTGTGAGTGTTCTGCTAGTGACACTGAGGGATCAGGATCATTTTGCCAGACACAGGTAGCTGATGCCTAGAATGTCCTCATGGGTATGTGACACATCCACATACACTGACGGATAAAACACTGGGCCTACAGGACACCCATGTTCCACTGGAGCAGTAGATGGGGGTTAGACAGGATTCTCTAGGGCACCTTGAAGGCAGTAAATAACTTATTTAGGCAACTAAATTGAGTGCTTATTACTGAACCCATGTTTTTTCAACCCCTCCCACTAGCTGAAATGACAACAAACATATTTTTTCCCCAGAATAACTTTTTTCTTCATTCTTCAAGGTATTCCTGGTCTATATTCAGCACACTTAGATTTTCTATGCAAAGTCTGGACTGTAACTGCAGATCCCACATCAGCCTGTCTGAAGGGTTTTTTTTCCAGAAAATAATTTTAGTCTTGCAAATTTAGCAGCTGTGGGGAGCTGGGTGCTCCTGATCTCAGCTTGTTTCCAGGCTGCAGGCAAGATGTTATCCTGCTTCTGGCAAAAGAAGCCTTCTTAACTTTTGAAGCCTCTCTCTCAGGTTTCACTTTTGCTCTAGCTGTGTGTACTGTGTATCAGCCTGTGGTTTGCTCATTTGAACTGCTATGTTTATCTCCTTTGTCCTACAGAATCTGCTGTTGGGCTTGTGCCAGGCTGTAGACCACATATGCCTATTTTTGGGGGAAAAAATAACAAAAGAAATCCCAAGTTTAATTCAGATTCGTTGTTATGATTCTCTCCTTCCTATTGCTACACATAATCGTAGAATCATAGCATGGTAGAGGTTGGAAGGAACCTCTGGTGATCATTGAGTCCAGCCTCCCTGCCAAAGCAGGGTCACCTAGGGCAGGCCACACAGGAATGCAGCTAGACAAGCCTTGAAAGCCTCTAGAGAAGGAGAATCCACAAGCTCTCTGGGCCACTGAGCCAAGAGGTAGCTAATCTGTTGGAAATGACCTGAAAGTGTTTGCTTCTTGTATTTTTATATATGTAAGCCATAGAAACATTGTATTTTATATATATGTGTATATATATATATATATATATATGTTTTTGTCCCAGGTTCAGTCTTTGTAGACCTGCAGTATATCTGAGAATGTGTCATGTCAAGATCTTCTCTTCCTACACCTACATGTAGAGCCTATCCATTCTCCTGTCTGCCCTCTGAGAGAATCATAGAATCATAGAATCAACCAGGTTGGAAGAGACCTCCAAGATCATCCAGTCCAACCTAGCACCTAGCCCTAGCCAGTCAACTAGACCATGGCACTAAGTGCCTCATCCAGTCTCCTCTTGAACACCTCCAGGGATGGTGACTCCACCACCTCCCTGGGCAGCCCATTCCAATGCCAATCATTCCCTCTGGCAACAACTTTCTCCTAACATCCAGTCTATACCTCCCCTGGCACAACTTGAGACTGTGTTCTCTGGACCCTTCCAGCCTGTCCTGCCCACTGCTGGAAATGGGTGAGAGATGATGGTGGGCTCCCAGTCTGACTGAGCAGAGGCACAGAACATCCCTTCTAGCCTGGTAAAGTGAAAGAGTGAAGTGTGATAAGCTGCAATAATGTCTGATCCACTACGTTTCTGTATTGCAGGTATCACTCCAGGAGCAGAGCCCTGCCTGGGAGCAACATGATCATACAGGAAGCACACAGCAGCATTTTGCCGTAAAACATCTTTGCTGAGGAAGTAGAGCATTGATGGGCTGACAAAAACAGCTGCAATGAGAATCAGGTAACATAAGCCTGAAGCTAAAGCTGGGCTTTCAACATAAATCAACTGATCCAGAAGCTTTTGGTGTATTTGTATCAGAAGAGCTTATATAGCCATAGCCACAAGGGCAAAAAGAGAACTGTTTGTGTGGCCAACTGCCCCTCCTGTAAACAGGACAGGTCATTACTTGTATAGTTAGAACTGAGTGTAAGATCTATGTTGGCATACATAAAGCAATACATCTAGGGGAAATAATTCATACTTACTCTAAATCTGTGCTTGTGAGAGAGAGGTTTAGGTCACAGACTTCACAAAGTTTTCTTGTCTGACGTGAATGGTAACAGGTTGATAGGACAGAATAATTTTGATACCACCAGTCGCCAAATATTCTTGTGTCCAAAAAAGGTGTTTCCCAGTGCTTCTATAAATAAAGGGAGAGTTTTCTTATCTTTCTCATTGGAAAAGGCATTACATAAAGTCTTTGAGACTCATTTTCCCTTCAAGTGCCTTTAACTGCAGGAGAGAAGCCAAGAACTGGTTTCTTGCCCACTCTTGCCCCATGCCATGGCCTCCTCTTTGAGTGTTTTGAGCAGAAATGGTGTCCAGTTAATTTCTGTCCATTGCAGCAGCCTTTTACCTGTTCTGAGATGTTTTAGTGATTTAACAAGGACAAGTGCAGGGTTCTACACTTTGACTACAACAATCCCAAGCGGCGCTACAGGCTGGAGAGCAGCCAGGCAGAAAGGGATCTGGGGATACTGGTAGATAGTAGCTGAACATGACCAAGCAGTGTGCCCAGGTGGGCAGGACAGCCAATGCCATCCTGGCCTGGTTCAGGAACAGTGTGGCCAGTAGGACAAGGGAGGTTATTCTTCCCCTGTACTCAACACTGGTCAGGCCACACCTCGAGTACTGTGTCCAGTTTTGGGCTCCTCAATTCAAGAGAGATGTTGAGGTGCTGGAATGTGTCCAGAGAAGGGTGACAAAGCTGGTGAGGTCCTGGAGCACAGCCCTGTGAGGAGAGGCTGAGGGAGCTGGGGTTGTTTAGCCTGGAGAAGAGGAGGCTCAGGGATGACCTCATTGCTGTCTACAGCTACCTGAAGGAAGGCTGTAGCCAGGTGGGGGTTTGTCTCTTCTGCCAGGCAACCAGGAGCAGAACAAGGGGACACAGTCTCAAGTTGTACCAGGGGAGGTATAGGCCGGATGTTAGGAGGAAGCTGTTGCCAGAGAGTGATTGGCGTTGGAATGGGCTGCCCAGGGAGGTGGTGGAGGCACTGTCCCTGGAGGTGTTCAAGTAAAGCCTGGATGAGGCACTTAGTGCCATGGTCTAGTTGACTGGCTAGGGCTGGGTGCTAGGTTGGACTGGATGATCTTGGATGTCTGTTCCAACCTGGTTGATTCTATGGTATGGTGATTCTATGGTATGATTCTATGATTCTTTATTTAAGAGCTGATGTATCCAGCCTCTTGCTGTTCTGCCCTTCTCTTGCCATGAAATACTGCTGAGGATGAAATGCTGGTGCTCTGCACTTTGCAGATTTTTAAGTGGAAAGATGTGAGCTGTCCTGGCTGAATATTTGAGGTAGTCTTCCACTACAATTTCCTTAAGCAAATTGCACAGCTTTAGTACCAGGTGGCTGACAAAGTACAGGTTGTTGCTAACAGAGCTGTATGAATGCTTATGTGTTGCAAAGGCAACACAGTCTCTTGCTAGTGCCAGGAATCAGAGACCTTTTCTTGTGAAAACTGTAGACTAATACCCATCTTAAGAAAAAACAGCAGTTATAGCTGTGAAGGCTGAATAAAGCCATTCCAGGGAGTTCCTCATGGCAGCTGGCTCTCTGGGCTGGTGCCACCCTGGCCAGCACAGCAGCTTGTCCTTCACCCTGCTGAAGCTACCCCAACCAAAGCAGCTGGTCTGGTAAAAAGGAGAGCAGGGCTGTATGTGATTACTTTGCTCATAGGATGACAGTGGAGCCTGGAACATTTCAGTTTCTCTTTCTGTATACAGGGCATGGCTGTGAGCCACAGACAAAATGGGCTTTATAAGGCAAGGACTTTCAGGCAGCCGAGGCAGCACTGCTGGCGATGATCTGCAGGCAGGGGGAGAAACCTCATGCTGCCCCTGACTCATTTCCCCCCATCTAGATAAAACAGGGTAGGGGCTCTGGGTGAAGTAACTGTAGAGAGAGATGGTTGAGGGAATCATAGTGGGAGCCCATGTGTGGATGCTGGGGTAAGGCTGGGCCATGTGAGGTGATGGAAAGCTCAGGATCCTATAGATCAGTGTCCTGGCAGCCACCATGCAGAAAGTGCCAAGGCTGAACAGTAGCTGGGGGAGAAAGAGACAAAATAATTTTGCAGCCTAAATTCCTGGCAGCAGCAGGAATGAGTCTGAATTAAATGGTATCAGCATTGCTCCAGCAATGGTCTCTGAGCTGCAGAGAAGCCAGGATCCCCACTGCAGTGGAGTTAAATTCTGCCTATGAAACTGCCTTACTGTCTTCTACCATTAGCCTGTACTGTGGCTACTTGTATAGGGGAGCAATATAGGGCACTGTTGGAGTTATTTCTCTCACTGACAGATTTGGATAGGTCCCAGGAACCAGAAGCTGCAGTCTTTTCTCAAATATAGTTGTGGCCAACCACTCTAAAAATGTGCTGTCCCTGCTGAGAGGGTATGTTTTTTCTGTGTGCATCCATGTTCTGGAGCCCTATCCCTCCCCTTACATGTTCTGAGGGCTCCTTTCTGAGGTACAGAGTCCAGAGCTACAGAATAAATGCCTACTTCTAAAAGAACAAAGCAGAGAGATTTTTTTACTGAACTGCAGGCTGGGCTGGAAGTCTACAGAAGATGTAAAAATGTTACAGAGATTATTTTTTAAAATTTTGGGGTATATGATACACATTAAAAACAAACAAACAAAGCCAAACACAGCTATTCAAGATCTTTAGGCAGCAGGAACCATGTATGTCAGATTTACTTACTATGTTTCAGCTCTCAGAAGTAATGCAAGACAGCTGCAGCTTAACCTGCAGTTTCATGTCTTCCTTGTGTGAAAAGGCTGAATGCTTCATAACAGATTTCTGCCAGGTGTGTTTTGAGTGCTAAAGTCCTGTGTCCAGTTCTGGGCTCCTTAATTCAAGAGAGATGTTGAGGTGCTGGAACATGTCCAGAGAAGGGCAACAAAGCTGGTGAGGGGCCTAGAGCACAAATCCTATGAGGAGAGGCTGAGGGAGCTGGGGTTGTTTAGCCTGGAGAAGAGGAGGCTCAGGGGTGACCTCATTGCTGTCTACAACTACCTGAAGGGAGGTTGTAGCCAGGTGGGGGTTGGTTTCTTCTGCCAGGCAACCAGGGACAAGGGGACACAGTCTCAAGTTGTGCCAGGGGAAGTATAGGCTGGATGTTAGGAGGAAGTTGTTGGCAGAGAGAGTGATTGGCATTGGAATGGGCTGCCCAGGGAGGTGGTGGAGTCAGTCACTGTCCCTGGAGGTGTTGAAGTAAAGCCTGGATGAGGCACTTAGTGCCATGGTCTGGTTGACTGTCTAGGGCTGGGTGCTAGGTTGGACTGGATGATCTTGGAGGTCTCTTCCAGCCTGGTTGATTCTATGATTCTATGATTCTAAAGGAAGTGTGTGAAATCTAGAAAGAGCTTGGAAGGTACAACATGCACCAGGACTTCTTGACTTCATACAGCATGGCTATGTGGGCAGGGAAGATGCTAGAGCTAGTGCTCACCATCCTTTGTGGAGTAGTGGGCTCTCCATTAGAAATAGTCCACAGCATTCAGCAATAGTTAAGTACAATAAATACTGTAGAGGTTATTAAGTGGCTGGATTTATCTTGTGTGTGGTCTTCACTGTTAGTAAAGGTCGTGAAACCTCCTTGTTACACAGTGTCTGTGCATGGGAGCTAAACACCCAGGTGGGTGACCTAACTGCTCTTCAGGCGAGAAAACTCAACTTTTGACTTTGGAAGCAGGTCAGCTATTGAAACATTAGATCTGTATGGGTTCCAGGAGGAGTAAAGCATGAAGTAGGTGTCTTTTGCCACAGGAGGATAGTGAAAATGGCTAGAGGAAGTTCAGGTCCTGTGAGAGTGGCTCTGGGTCATTTCATTGCTGGGGGGGTTTGGCTCTGCAGTTACTCACCCCAGCTTTGTAATTAACTTGAGGGGTGTCAGTGCTGATCTACTCTCACACACGTGACAGTAGAAGCAAAAGTTTTTGCAGCTCCTGAGACTGTCAAGTCTGAATGAGAAGCCACGACTTGTTTGTAGGATAGCAACACTTCCCATTTGTCATCCCTGCCTCCCTGCATGGGAAAGTAATTAGCGTCCCCTTTTTGAGGGTAAGAGAAAGGAAGAGAAAGGAGACAAAGAGATTCAGTGAGCTGCCAAAGGAGAAGCTAGCAGTTATTGAAAGGGCTTGAAATAAGATCTTATTTCTCATTTCTCCGAGTCCTTTGTGCATGCAGACACTGTACTGTGTATCAGGACACGGCTCTGCTCTGGTTACAACTGTGGATAACCACCCACTAACCACCCTAGTGCAGGTGTGATGTGAACTCAAGATTGTGTTTGTGTTGAATTACCCAGAAGAGTAACGTCAGTGCCATCTGGATGAGGACAGATTACACCTAATCAGAAAAGAAAAAAAAGAAAGAAAAAAGGAAAAGAAAAAGGAAAATCTTTAGGTATAGAACTGCTTCAACTTTCTTTTGAACACAGTTGAAGTGGCAGAAAGATTTTGCACCCTGTCAACACCTTTTGTCAGATGGCTGTGATACATTTGAGCTGGCAGCGGGACACATCCCAGTGGATTTAGCACCCCATGGAGTCACTGCTGGGTGTGACACCACCGGAAGCAAAAGAGCAATCAAATGCTAAGCCTTTCTGAGGGTGTTTTCCATCTGTTTCCCTACCAGCGTGCAACATACATGCAACACCACTTCTGGGGCAGCAAACTTGTGTGATGACCTCTGTGCATCCCCTCTCATTAACATCTTCTGGTCTACTGGCAGCCTTGAGCACATCTCATGCAAGGGTGTATGTCTTGACAGAAAATAATGTTCCTGCATGTCCAGTAGAAATAAGTTACCAGGGAGAGGTGAGAACTGCGTTTTGCTGAGCACAGCATCTGTCCTAGTGGGCTCTGATCCTGACAACTGGGTCACAGAGCTGAGCTTGGCAGAGAGCATGTGGCTGGCAACCAAGTGTACCTTGAGCTATGTTAAGATTTTATCTACACGAGGGAGGCAGCCAATCAAGGAACAAAAAGTCTCAAGATAAAAGACTTGAACAATTATCCTACAAATGGAATCTGCTGGGGAAGAAGCGAGATAAGGAAAGTGATGAACAGTTGGGGTTAAGTCTGCTTTGTAAAAAAGTAATATTTGTTCTTTATAGTATCCTAATCAGTTTTTCACAGACTCTGGCTTTAGCCTGTAAGGTCCCCCACAGATTTTGAGATAGGACAGTGCTTAAAGTGCCCAGATGGGTGTACTTAATTGTAAGCTACACTAGCTAACCTATTTACTGCAGAAAAGAAGTACTCTGGAACCTCTTCCCTAATGAAAATCATGTGTTGCCAACTGGATATGTGTTTCTTCTCCTAGCCTGGAGATTTGTAAGACACTCAGACTGTATTTTGAGGGGAAAAAAATCTGAAGGTTGAGAGAGATATTTTGGGTTATCTCTTTCACAAAGCACACATGCTCCTATTTTAGGGTTTCTCCAGGAATAACATGATGCTGGAGACACCAATCCTTCTCTCCTAAGCAGAAAGAAGCAGATAGACTAACATCAAGTGGACATGGCCCATGGCCCTAGCGCCTAATTGCTGTGTGTGTCAGCAGCAATACATACAGCAGAAAGTCTCTGACTTCTGCACAAGGCAGAAAGAGCATCAGCTCAGACATTATGCTGATGCTCCTTCAGTCCAGAACTGAGGCTCTGCAATCTCTGCATAGCTTTAAGAATACATCTTTCCTCCTGGCTAGCTGGTGTTAGTCTTGAATCTCAGTTCAGTGTGCAATATACAAGGTTCAGAGCTCCAAATGCTGCTGCTATTTCAATGACTAGGTTATGGTGGTTAGGACAGAAACAAGAGAGAAAGGAGGGAAGAAACAGGTGACAGTCAGGAGGAAAACTGGTTTACTGTTAGTTAGGTTACAAAGGCAAGTGCTTAGAAGAGGAAATTATTTGGCTGCTTGTGCCACTGTAATTATTTCCCCTCTGTGCATGCTTAGGATGGTGCTGACATTAATGACAGAACTATAATTAAAGTAAGTAGCTCATGTACTTGCTGACAGAACAGCACAAAGTGAATTTAAAAGAGAACAAAACTGCAGTTGCACAAATCTAGTTTTTCCTAACTTCTGTGTGCCTGGATTTGCCATCCAAACAACATTATTTTTAAATAGCTTCAGTTTTACTTACCAAGCTTTTAAAGCTCTTGGGATCAAAAAAAGGCAGAGATGCCTCTCAAGTACAGTGCCAGGAAGCTTCACAGCCAAAGCAGTGACAGCTGGAGGTGAGGAGCTGAGGCTGCTTTCAGCTTTTAAAAGATTGATGCATTTGGAGAACAGCACATCGTGTCAGTGGCAGAAGAGGAGCAGTCTTTTATTCCGTGGTAGGTATTCTGATGCAAAAATCAGCCTCTGAACATCAATTCAACCCAACTCTCAGGCTGTCATGATGATGCCTCTGCCCAGCTTTCTACCCGGTCCAGTATATGTCAATTGCTGTCTGGTTTCCAAAAGTCAGCTGGGAGCATGTTCACCCAGAGTTCCTGGCCAGGTGGTTAAAGTTTTCTTATGACCTGAGCTTGAGCCTGGGGACAACACAGATGCTTCAAAACACAGCCTCTAACTCCTAAACCTCTAAGGACTACTGTATAAGCTCCCACTGAGATCTTTCTGGCACCTGCCTTTGAAAGAGTCTCTGTGGCCACTATGCCAAATGATTGAAGGGCTTTAATTTTTCCCCCTAGTTCCATATGTTGTTATTGAAGGAGGTGAAGAACACGCTTGAGCAGACTGAATTGCTGCTGGGATGCATCTAGTCCCTGCGGTGTGCTGTCAGAGGAGAAGGGGAAGTGTTTGCACTTGCTTACTCTCCAGTGATTGTACAGAGCGCCTGAGTGCTATGTCATGTAGATTGGATTGCTTCCCAGGGCCAAGTGATTAAAATTATGATGGAGTGGCATCTATATTCCACCTCTTCTGAATTCTTTCTTTCCCACAGAACCTTTCTTAGAGGATTTGCCAAAAGGAAAAGGCACTTTCCTTTTCTGTATTTGAAAGACATATGTGCTTCAGTGTGGGGAGAAAAAGAAAGTTGGTGAAAACAGCATATTCTTCTTGATAATATCATTCCTGATATTTGATCCCACAATCCATTTATGGGGACAGTAAGTCTGTCCCATCAAGCATTAATGCATCCGAGTAATTGGAAGGACTGAGCTCAAATCAATGCTAGAATTAGGTCTGAGATTGAGGAAAGTGCCAAGTTCACAGAGAAAAAGAAAACAAATTGTGAGAATAGAAGGTTTTGTGGTGAAGGGGATCTGTCCATGCAGAGAAATACCTGATGGGGAAATACAGTAGAGACATTATAATGTGGCATAAAGCATAATAACATACCTGATAGTCACATCATAATGTTAAGACATACTGTGTTATACTGCCTTCAGTTTTGGGGTTCTCGCTACGAGAAGGGGTGTGTTGGAGTGGGTCCTGAAAAAGTCAACAAATCTGGTGAAGGGTGTGAAGAACAAGTCCTGTGAGAAGCAGCTGAGGGATCTAGAGCTGTTTAATCTGAAGAAGAAGATGCTGAGGGGGCACCTTCTTGCTCTCTACAATTCCTTGAAAGTAGGTTGTAGTAAGGTGGGCATTGGTCTCCTCTCCAAAGCATCATGGTTTAGATTGATTTGGAATATGTTTAGAATTTCACAATAAATTTGGGAAAGATTTCTTTGCTGAAAGGGTTGTCAAGCCCTGGAACAGGCTGCCCAAGGAAGTGGTTGAATCTCCACCTCTGGAGGTACTTAAAAGACATTCAAATGTGGTGCTTAGGGAGGTGGTTTAGCATCAGGCTTAGTAACGATAGATTAATGGTTGGACTTGATAGCCTTAAAGATCTTTTCCAGCCTAAAGGGTTCTGTGTTTCTGTAAGATAAGATATAATAACAGAGTCTGACTCTTCTGCGTGGTACCAGTGAAAGGACAAAAGGAAGCAGACACAAATTTAAATACAAGAAATTCTGTTTACATTTAAGACCTTTTTTCACTGTCAGGATGATCAAACCCTCACACAGGTTGCTCAGAGAAGCTGTGGAGTTTCCATCCTTAGGGATATTCAAAGCCCAAACAGGCACTGTCCTGGGCATCTGCTTCTGTGTGGCTCTTATTTGAGCAGGGGGTTGGACTGTGATTCTGCCTCTCTGCAAAATCCCCTTCTAAAGCAGACAAACTCTGGCAGCCTTGACAGCACTGTCTTCAGTAATGGCCAAACCATCCTGTTGACAGCTTAGGAGCCAGGCTGAGTGTTGAAAGGCATCAGCGCACACTGGAAACCCTGCATTAATTATGTGATATAATGTTTACACTCAATAAGTTAAGAAGAGTCATGGTAAACAACTGGACAAAGATCTCTTCTGTCCCTGCACTGCATCACTAGAAAGTAGCATTGAAAAACAACAGGTCTGTGTATCAATCAAAACAAAAGTGGAAAGAAACCTGAGCCTTTGCCACAATCCTGGGTTTCAGGTCTTGTATGCAGAGCTATATTTCCTGCTTAACCATTTGTGAAGCACAAGCAGTGAAAGCAGCAGGAATTGTTTCTAAAAGAAGACATTGCTGTAGAATATTGTGCTGAAAATGTTACATGTGGATCGTCCCAGTGACTCCTCGGGAAGTTCTGCAGTGTTTCAGCGTCTGTAGCTTGTGAAGCAGAAACACCATTACTTAAGGAATCTGGAACCTTTGGGGCCATTTCTTTGTTGTGATGGATTTTAATGACTAAATATATAAATCAAATCTGTGTGTCCTCATTTTTCACACTGTATGTTCTTTTCCTTGTTACTACTCAATGAGATTTAAATTCCATTCTGTACCTTGTCTCACCCTCGCATCATTCCTTAGATACCAAAGCACCCTATGAAATGTGATTCTCTTGGCTTCAATATTTCACCAGGCATGTACGTACTGAGCAGACAGGCAGGGCAACTACAAAGACTAGAATCATGGTGAGGAAGAAGAGGCAAAGCATTACAGGTTTTTGCTGTTATTTTAGTTTTTATATACATATATATATATTTGGCATGAGAAGCACCACAGCTTTATCCATTTAAAGCCTTAAAGCATGATTTAGTTGTTTGACAGTGGAAGGCACAAAGGATCACTTGCTACTCCTAGGTAGTTATACAGCAGCATGAGTGAGAACATACCTGTTTGTCATAGAAAATCATCCTTTGACAGCAAACATTTACATTGCTGGAAGGTGCCCAGAGAAGGGTGACAAAGCTGGTGAAGGGCCTAGAGCACAAATCCTATGAGGAGAGGCTGAGGGAGCTGGGGTTGTTTAGCCTGGAGAAGAGGAGGCTCAGGGGTGACTTCATTGCTGTCTGCAACTACTTGAAGGGAAGCTGTAGCCAGGTGAGGATTGGTCTCTTCTCCCAGGCAACCAGCAATAGAACAAGGGGACACAGTCTCAAGTTGTGCCAGGGGAGGTCTAGGCTGGATGTTAGGAGGAAGTTGTTGGCAGAGAGAGTGATTGGCATTGGAATGGGCTGCCCAGGGAGGTGGTGGAGTCACTGTGCCTAGAGGTGTTCAAAAGGAGACTGGCCGAGGCACTTAGTGCCATGGTCTAGTTGACTGTCTAGGGCTGGGTGCTAGGTTGGACTGGCTGATCTTGGAGGTCTCTTCTAACCTGGTTGATTCTATGATTCTATGATTTAACTTCATGGGGCCTCTGTTCTGAGTGCACTTACCACAGCCTTTCTGTCACTCTTGGGTGTTAATCTAGCATAACTGCCAGATACTAATCATAATGTTAAAACAGATTGCCAAGACAAATCCCATTAAAGTCATCAGTGTTTTATCTTAGACACAAGAAACTCCATCTGCCAGCATTTGGAGTGGAAAGCTTTATTTACCAGATACAAATTGCACCATTAGTATTTATGGACTGTTTGTGTTTATTTTGTGCTGAAAGAGCCTATTCCTTTCCTGGTGTCAGTGCTAATTTGGAATAACCTCAGTGAAATAAATAGCAATGGTATGGTAACATCCATATGAGATCAGAACCACTGGAGGAGGAGCCTGTAGTTAATGCACTGGACTGGGTCTTGGAAAACCAGCAATCAGTCTTCTACTGCATCGCAGTCTTTCTGTGTCCATTCAGTACACAACCCAATTCAGGAATACAACCAGCTGCCTAATGGGCAACCCAAGTGGAATTTGGCAGCCTATACACAAGTGACAGAAACCCTCCCTCATCCTACGGTACTTACCTCTTCTGAGACCCTTGTGTTCTCACCTGTGAAGTTTCTTAGATGCCCAATAACTTACTTCCTGAGCCCACTTTGGCTGGTTCATCCTGGTGGTTCTGTTGCTAATTTAGGCTTTGGGCTCATGAACTGTGCATCCCTGCCCTTTGAAGGGACCAGTCTGACAGGTGATTTCACCTGGTCCAGACTGACTGCTCAGAATCTGCAGCAAAGACAGGCATGCACATTACCATGTGTCCTCTTACTGGGCTGTTTCTGGTGCCAGCAGTGTTCCCCTTGCATGAAATACCTTTGTATTATTAATCCTAGTCCCACAGGGCACCAGACATGAAGCTCTATGGCACAGGCTTCTGTTTACAGTTGCTGCCATTTAAGCTTCCTGGAGTCCACAAAGCCCAACAGAACAAAATTTAGGATACCTCCCCCTGTCCACTTCTCCCTGTATGAAAGATTTTAGGTAGAAGGGTAAAAGAGGTCAAACAACCCAAAGAACAACCTAAACTGATTTGGAAGTGAAAAAGAAAACTTTAACAATAAATAAAAGGTGTATATAGTAAAGGGAGATTACAGAGATGTAAGGGAAGGGAGTAGATACAGATGTATATACAAAACCAAGTTGGATGGCAATGGCTTCTCTGGATTGAGATGAGTTTTGTCCGTGTATGCAGGAGGTAGCAGGGTTGGCCACATAGTTGGCCACATGGTTAGCTGGAAACAGCAGTAACAGGGAGATGCAGCACAGGCAAAGGCAGAAAGCAAAAAAGTAACTAGGACCTCAGCTGGGTGTTAAGTAGGGTTGTGGACAGGAATTGGGAGTGGGATAAACTTTGACCTGGGGGGTCCTCCCCCCCAGAAGGGGCCAGGTACACCCGAGGTGATCAGGTTTTCATACCACTCCTCCGGCCCAGCTGGGCTTAAGCTGGAGCAACATTACTTGATCAGAAGAGTCCTGCTTGTTTAAAGCCTTAAGCACCAGCTTTGTTCCATGAATCCTACCAGAACCTCTCACATAGACATCAAATGAGCCATTTCCTAAGTGGCCTGATCAGTTTTCCTACTGGCAGAGAAAACCAAAGGTACTGGTTTTGGCAGTAAATCTGATATGTGGTGTGTCAGAGGTGCCCTATGCAGCAACTGTACCAGTGGGCAGGCAGTGCATGCAGAGACCTGCTCACAGGCAGCAATCTTCTTCAGGTGTAGCTAATACAGATCCCTCCAGAGCATCTTAGTGACAATGGTGGTGGCACATCTGCACTGCAAACTGCTGAAACCTTTTCACCACAGATATGTGTGGTGAGACTGCAAGGAATATCTCTGCCAGACAACTTGAGCAGTTACAGAGGGACAAAGCCTGGAGGAGGATGTGCTAGTTCAAATGCATTCTCATGTATTTATTTTCTAATTTGCTGAGGTTTAAGATTATGCAGATATCCAGAAGTGGTTTTGCCTGGAGTTAAGGTGGCTATGAGGGTGTGCAGACATAAAAGGTTGTGTTATTTTGGCTTCTCTGTTTAGGAATAGCATGAAGGTTTTCTTTTTCTGAAGTATAAAGGAAGGATAAAAACTGGTTCACTGCCCTATAGAACTTACTTTAAATGGCCATTTGAGAAACCAGTGCCCTGTCTTAGCTGCCCTTGCTAAATGCTTGGCCAGGCAATTGACAGAGAGAGATGTGAATGGAGAACCTCCTGCCTGTCACCCACCATTGCTGCAAAGCCCTGGCAGTTAAATGGCCATTGGAGCTTAGGAGCCAGAAGATCACTTTGAAGAGTACAGTAAGAAAGGAGGACACAGGCTGGAAATATTAGAAGTACAACAAATGATCTTGAACTCTGTCATCAACATATAGTTTATTTATGAACTGCAAATGCCCATGCACATTGACCCATGTCTTTGCACATGGCCTGAAGTTCTCTTAAGTAACAAGTAATCCAGGAACAGACTGGGCATTATGCAGCATCAGACATAAATGAGCAAGCAATTGAATTATCATCCTGAAAGCTTATATTTAGTGGCCAAGCTCTCAGGCTGCATCAATAATTTCAGATTCTGTGGGAGAAGTAATTTCTACGTTCTGTCTTCAGCAGGATGGGGAGGTTGTGAACTCCACCCACTGGTGACCTACATTTTGGCTGCGTAGTCAACCTCCTCGCAAGAACTACTTACCACAAGATGCCCCTAGCAAATTACTGAGCTTGCATCTGACACTCCTAACCACACACAAAACAGCTCAATTTGGGAGTGTCTTGCCAAAATAAGCACATCCTCACCCACATTGGACTGTCTGTCTGAAGGCAGAGACAGTTAAATATTTCTCTGGAAGATGGATTTTTTTCCTTGCTGGAAGGTAAAAGGTCCTCGTTTCCATGTTGATGTACTTCCAGACTGTGTCAGTCCTCTTCATGCAGAAATCCCTGTTCTGCAGTACACACTGAAAACCTGGCCTTTGGATCTGATTTTTTTCCTTACTCAGAACTAGGAGGGGTAAAAGGATCTTTGAAGTAGCAGGACTTGTAAAAAACTGACTTCAGCAAGTCTGGATTAAAGCAAAACAGTGTCCAGGACGCTCTCTACTTTGGTGTACTCCACTTTCCTCTTGCCTGTGATGGTATTGACTCCCACCTGAAGGCTTTGTCTACCCTTGAAGTGGCAGCAGGTGTCAGTGTGAAGATGACCAAAGTAGTTCATTTGGAGCTATTGCTTCAAGTGTGTGCAAAGACAGGCAGCTGTCACATCTCTGGCTGCTAAATCCTGTACAGCTCCATGCTGGGATTGAAGGGCAGGTTTGCAAATAATCCATATGGGCATTTCTCTCTGGTGGCAGTAAATAGATCTGCTCAGATCCAGGGCAGGCGACTGCCTGCCCAAAGAAAGGAAGTTTAGGGAAGCAGAGTTGAAATGGGTCCAGCTGGGGATGTTTCAAGTGAAGGATGGGATGCATGGGTATGGGCAGCACCTGCTGCATCTGTGCTTCTTGTTTGCTGCATAAGGGCTGGGTGCAGAACAGATAGGATTTGTGGATCATTTCAAGGCTGCTAGCTGGAGGTGGAGTGGGTGAGTGGAAGTCCTGGTGCCTGGTGATCTCAGGTGGATGGATGGAGGGACGTGCAGTTCTGAGGAGAAGAGGTAAAGTGTGCTGGAACCTGGAAGAGAAGGCAGATGAATGGCATCAGCCTGCAGTTATCTTAGGAGAACAAGAGAGCTGAAGGAAGCCTTTTGAGGAAAAGAGGAAACTGGGCTTCCTTTGATGAGAGGACTTGCACTGGCAGCAGCTGAGAAGATTTTCAGATCTGTCTGTCTGTGCTTGGTCTTCATGATGTGCCAGTTGAGAAGGCGTTAGGAGAGCAGCTGAAGGCACATAGCTTCCTCCCATGTTCAGCTCTGCCAAAGACATGGACACCCTCAAGAGGGAGAACTTTTACTTGTGTGATTTCAAGCTTTACTTTCCCTCCACAAGGTAAATGAAGGAAACAAAAAAGCAAAGTCTTGAGGGGGGAAAAATGGTGTGGGGTTCAAAAATAACACCAAGAATCACCATTTTCATGTTTTGCCTTTGAAAATCTATTTCCTGCTTTGAAAGAACCCCAATTGTGTTACTGACCCCAACAAGAAAATGGAATTTCTGTTCTTTATGAAAACCTGATGTGCTGACATTTTCCATCCTGAATTAGACTTGGAACAGCCACAGTGAGGAAACTCAGTGTATTTTATTCATCAAGAAACTAAGACTATTCTGAGGGCTGGAGAGAGACCATAGTTCTGTGCTGCACACACATTCTTTTTGTGAGCAGTGCAGCCCTGGATGTGACTTGTTTTGGAGTTCTTTGTTATTGTTTGGGTTTTTTTAAGGGCCTTTGACCCAGTTAAAGTTCAGTGATCCAGTTTATGGGCAGCCCTGCAGACAGGCAGTGTTGGCACAGCTGTGGGGGCAGTATGGGAGCAACGTGGGGGTGGAAATGGGCAGATCTGGACAGGTTTATCTGCCAGCTTTGTTGGAGAAGAAAAGATGACATGGAAGTATAATGTCCTGCAAGAACAGGTCTTGTGAGGAGCAGCTGAGAGAACTGGATTTATTTAGTCTGGAGAAGAGGAGGCTGAGGGGAGACCTCATTGCTCTCTACAATTCCCCAAAGGGAGGTTGGAGCCAGGTGGGAGTTTAGGTTGGATATTAATTAAAATTTCTTCTTTGATACAAGAGTGGTCAGGCACTGGAACAGGCTGCCTGGAATGGTGGTGGAGTCACTGTCCATGGAAATGTTTGAGAAATATGTGGACATGGCACTCTGGGACATGGTTTAATGGCCATGGTAGTGTTAGGTTGACAGTTGGACTTGAGGATATTAGAGGTCTTTTCCAACAATTCTATGACACTATGTTTTTCACCCCTAAGTAACATGCAGGCATTTTGAGAACTGAATGTGATGAGTGGTAAACAATCCTTGGTAGCACTGCACAAAAGCTGAGGTTTGGAGGAGAGGAAGAGTTAAAAAATCCTGAAGGAAGAGTCTCAGGTCTATTATCTAAGTGTGTGGCTATTCACTAGTTTGGGCTGGGGCTTTGTGTTCTAGCGAATACTCCCACCAGAGTTCAGCTCAAGAAAACAGACCTGCTTGTTCTTCAAGATAACCACTCCCTTCAACTCAGGATACATGTAATTAGCAGACTTCAGTATCCCATGGCATTTTGGGGACTTAGTTTGGAATTGGCCTTAGATCACACTGGTAGGAGAGGCTGTTCTGAAACAATGTTCCTTTATTTGCAGTGATTTCACTTGTGTCCAAACTGATCCAAGTCAAGTAGCTGCATTAATTTGTGCTGGTGACTGTTGATATAGTAACAGACCATGGATTAATGTTGAATAGCCACATTTTGAATAGCTAGGAGAACAGGTTTCTTGCATGCATCAGTTAATTAAGGGACAAGTTACAAAGGCAACTGAGCATGAATTAGGGTAAGGCTAAGTTCCTGTTGTCTGAGTCACCCAGAGGAGGAATTCAAAGAGACCCTTGTGCATTGCAGAACTTATAGTTAGCCAGGGGCTGACATGAAATGAAGTAGCTGGGACTTGCCAAGGTCTGGCCAGGCACTGGAACTGGTTGCCCTGGGAAGCAGTGGAGTCATCACCCCTGGAGGTGTTCAAGAAACCAGTGGACGTGGCAATGTGGGACATGGTCTAATGGCCGTAGTGGTCCTGTGTTGATGGTTGGACTCCATGATCTTAGAGATCTTTTCCAACAGAAACAAATCTATGATTCTAAAGCCTAAGGACAGCCCAGTCACATGTCTCTACCCTGAGGTGGCCCCAGAGGCTCCATCCCAGCTGGAACACCCAGGTGTGCTTTCAGATTCCTGCAACTGACCGCACATCTTGGCTGCGTGCTGTGGGGCAAGGCACAAACACAGGGGCTGAACATGAGCTGCAGTGTACTTCACATTTGAAAGATGTTTTATTCCTCTGAAGGAAAAGAAGGGAGGAAGAGCCAGGCGAATTTCCTGCTGCAGTTTAGCCATTTCTTGGTATTTTATAACTACTTAGAAACTGCAAAGAAGAGGAACTTGAAAATCTAATCCAAGAAAATAGAAATGACTATAGTAACAGCTATGAATGATTTCCCTCAACTCCACTGGCTCAGGGTACTTGACAGTTTATAGATAAGTGTTAAAAGAACTGATGTTTGCAGTTCTGTAGGGAATTTGTTCATATATGTGTGTGTTTCTGCACGTAAACATGTATATATACACATGTGTGTTTGCAGAGAGGAGAACATGTGCAAGGCAGGGTGGAAAAGTTGCTTGAGGGGCAGAAACAAGGTGTTGCAAATAAGCAGAAGAAAAATGTTTTGAGAAATGATAACTTCTGTTTATATTTGGCTTCTTATAGCTAAATCAATCCACCTAGAACTAAAGGAAAGCTGTTATTCTGAGTAGCAAATGGCAGGCAAACATCACAGCCTTAGTCATACAGGTGAACAAAGCACACTGCTGTCCCATTTCTGGACAAATTCTCCTCAGGTCTCTAAGCCTTTCCTCATGAGATAGATGGTCTGTTCCCTTAATCATCCTCATAGCCCTCATTAGAGTCTCTCTAGTATATCCCTGTCCCTCTGGAAGTGGGGAGCCCAGAACTGGGCGCAGTACTTCAGTTACAACCTCTCCATGGCAAAGTAATTGGGCAGGAGAAGCTCGTAGGCTACTCCACTTTATGAGCAGAAAACAATCAGGCAGCAATGTTTAAAATGTCTCTGTCTTCAGGCAGAGCTCACACACCACCTCTCTGTTCTGTGGGTCTGGAGATTTTTCTCTCCTCCCTGCGCCAGGGCTGTTCATAGGCCAGGCCGTGCTCGCCCAGAGCCAAGGAGAAAAGGGAAGCCCTCTCACCCCGCATACCTGCTGGCCGCTGCTGTTATCTCCCCATCTTCTGTCTTTGAGCCACACTGCAGCATTCCTCCCTTCCCCTCTGCCTGAGAAGGCAATGCAGCAGTTGACTGTGCAACCTGGAGGAGCTATTTTGTGCAGCTTGTGAAGGCCATGGAAGAGGGCTAGGGAAGAGCATCACTCCTTAGCTGGGCTGTAGCCAGCTGTGTGCACAGAGATGGCAAAATGCCCTGCAGTTCAGCATGGCTTTCTCAGAGTGAGGGCATACAGTGGAGGAAGGAAGCAATTAATGAGTAGGTTCTGTATGATTGCCCTGGGGGTTACTTCATGGCTTATGCCCACTTCTGAATTCTTTTACACTATATGGAGATGAGCGATGAAAACCTGTCTGGGAGAAGCCCAGCGTGCCTGAGCTTATGCTTTGCCTTTGCTTTCTGCAGTTTCCTTACACTGTGCCTAGGTGGTTCCTAGAACTAGAGACAGTGTTGGTGTGATGGGGTGACCCTGTGTCATGGTAGGCCTGAATAGGCCAAAATAGGCTTATACATGGCCTGGCTTGCCCAGACATGTTTTTCTGCTCTCCCTTCTTCTCTTATGGGAAGAAGCAATGGTGGGAAAGAAGACAAAGAACCTGGAGCCACTGAGTCGAAGTACTCTGGCTTGCCCAGACTTGTTTTGCTGCTGTTTACATCCTGTGGTAAACAAGGTACACATACTTGGCTTGTACCTGCCTTGTGTAAGGCCTACTTTTTTCCCAAAATTTGGGTTAAGCAAGCTTATGTCTTTACCTAATATGGTCAAGCTTGGCTAACTACCATTCTGATTGGGTCCAAAGGCCCTTTAGTCTCTGTCTGTATTGATAAAAGGAGATGAGCAGGTAACACAGTGTGCTCTGCCATTGTATTCATGCCTGCTGCTGCCTGCTGCCACTGCTCACTGCCTTATTGTATCCCGAGCTGCCTGGTAACTCTGCTGCCTCAAGTTTACCAGGAACAGGCTCCAAATGCCTCCACACAATAGGCCTGCACATCCAGCGTGACATCTGAGCTGAGACTGCACATCACAAGACATCTTGCCTACACCTGAAAGTCTCCTGCCAAGACAAGAAGTCCTGGACACACAGATCATCCAGAGAAACCAGGACCAGGTCAGAGATAGTCTGCCTCCTTTCCCCAGCATCCTGTGAAGCCTGGGAAGAATCAGAAGTCTCAGCAGCTGACAAAACAGTAACAGAATTCCCTGAAAGCATTTGAGTACTGTGTGAAGCTGTAGCTAGCCCTGCAAGTTGGGAGACAGTTTTGGAAGTAAATACTTAAAGCCTCTTGTAAGGCATTGCCTTCTGCCATAAGCAGAAAGGAGCTCCTTGAGTCCATCTAGTGGACAAGTGGTATAATTACCACTAGTGGTATATTGACCACAAGCAGTGTATTGACCTCAGGAACCTTCTCTTCCAGTTCAATTAATGTTTACGTATTTTTTCTAGTTATTTCTAGGTCTAGTTGTTCCTTTGTATAATGTTTCCATGACCGTGCAAGGAAACAGTTATTACTAAAATTAGTGTTTGGGAGTGGTGAGAATTTCAAATACCAAAATTAATAAACAATATTAGTCTTGAAAATACCATCTCACATCAATTAACTACTCCTCCATTACACCCTGGCAACAAATAAGATTCCTCATATCTTTATTTCTCAACATCTTCTGCTGCTAAAAACAACAAATGCTGAGATAAGTTAGTGGGAAATTCAGGAAGCACCGTAGAGGAATGGGTTGATTCTTGTTAGTACCACAAGGGTGAAGTGTCTTAGTCTGTGCTTTAAATCCCTCTGTGCAAGAAGAAGCACTGAATCACAAAGTCATCATTTTTCATATCCCATTTTTTATACTTAGTAGTTCCTCAAAAGGTGATCATACATGGAATGGCTTGAGGGATATTGTGAACTGACCTAAGATCTTCACTGCTTACCCAGTTCAACTGGTTTGTCTAAGAAGCAAAACCTACCATCTTCTGACCTGTCAGGAAGAAATTTTCCTAGTTCAACTTCAAAATTGGGCTGATGACACCTAGTCCAGAAGTATTGTCCTGAGTTCTTAGCTCAGCTGATGGATGTTTGGCCATGGATCAAGTTTATTGACTTTCGGACCCTGGCTGAAAGAGGTGCATCCAAGGAAAGGGGGTGTTGTGCTGTAGAACTGTGCTGTGTCCTTGGCTGTGCCACAGAAACCTCACACACACTGCTAAAACCAGGCTTTTCAAAAGTGGCTCCTGATGGTGTTTCTCTCTTCCAGGCTGCTTGCTGGAGAGCTGGCTGCTTCCTGTATGGAAATATTGTGGCCGTTGCTGATCAGGTCTCAGCTGTCAGCTGTGAAATGACAAATTCACTGCAATTCTCTTCTCAGAGAGGCAGGACAGCCTGGGAAGAAATTAGCAATTTTGCCTTCAGATAAGGGTTTCAGCGGCGTGGGAGGGTGAGGTACAGCTGATGCCTATTTGGTCTGTCTTCAGTTTTCAGTTGTTGTACTCTCCCATTCCCAATTAGGCAACAATTCCAGCAAAGCAGTACATTGAGTGATTAAAGCCTAGGCTGCAGTGTAAATGCATGCTCTCACTTCTACCCTCTTAGTCTTGACTATTGATTGTAAATGTTTAGCTTTGAAGCCTTTAATATTCTTTTAACCACCTTTTTTTTCCAAGACAACTAGTATTAAAACTCTGCAGATACATCAACACAGCACTAAACCTCTCATTTCAGAAAAAAACAGCACTCCTGTCAGTCCTCATGTCCTTAGGCAATAAAATCATGCAGAAATAAAGTGAAGAAGGTAGGAAAATGTACTCTCTCTTCCTGGAAGGTGCTACTTTAACCCTTCTGCAAAGGGATTAAATCTCCTTTTACTCGGGTACTCTGATTGTCTGCTCCCACTCCCAAGAGATTCATGCAGCAAGTACTGAGTGGTTCAGAGAAGAAGGAAGTGCAACAGGGCAGTATGGTTTACAAGCATTTTATAGCTGTAACTCATTAACAAAAGGCTTGGTCTCCAGTGAGCAGAACAACTTTAATGTTCATTTTGCCCTTGACATTTTTCTTACACCAACACAGGCTTACAGCAATGCCTACTCTGAATTTCATTGTGAGCCCATTTCTGATTCTTTCTTCCCTTTTTGTGAAGCAGGATGTCTAGTTATCCAGTAAGTGGCAGCAAATGGCTTAAAGTTTCAGCAGCAGAAAATAGTTATCCAGTGAATCTTTGACCAAGGGATGAACGAAAGTAATGGGTTTTGGTGCACAACTGCAATGGGTGAAAGAAAAGCAAGAGCTGTGTGCTCTCCTTGCTTGCATAGCCTCATAAAGAGCTCACCTTGAAACTCCCAGTCAGCAGAACTAGCTCAGTTCACAAGGTGCTTCAGCAAAAATGATGGATCTGTTCTGTTTGGAAGAACTCAAGCTGCTTAAACCAAAAGCTGATCCATTTGCCTTTTTGGTAATGTCTTACATCTCTCGTGTGGATGGTGAGGAAGCATAAAACTGGCAAATTACAAGGCAAATGCAATGCAAATAATCACTTCATCCTTGTTTTGTTACCTCACCTTGGGAAGGTGAGTAAATAGGAGAAGTGAGGTATTCAGAAAAAGGAACAGTCATAAAGAAAAGCATTTAAAAATCACCTGGGCTTTGCAGCTTCTTTTCACTTTCCTTCTTGAAACAAAACAAACCCCCAAACCGTAGATTACACACCGCTATTAGTATTTGTGAAAGAAAAGGAAATGGAAGCAAATATTTGGCCACAAACTGTGGCTAATGTGGCACTTAAGTTTCTAAAGAGGAAGTCTGAGCAAGGGGTATCTAAGAAAGAAGCCATGTCTGGTAAAAGATGTGTGAAAAAAAGGCACAGACAACACAACAGTATCTTGAGCCAGCAAACAGGAACATTAGTCTAAGCATTTGGGTTGCTTCTACCTTGCGTGCAGACTGTTTTGAAGGGAAATACAGTGAATTCCTCTCTTCCTGAGAGGAAAGGAGTCCAGGGCAGTGGGCTGGCTAGCAGTGCAAGCCATTAACAAGCCGTTCAGAGGTGGGCATGAGGTTACTTGTGGATTTCCTGGGTAATTCTGGATATTTTCAAGTAAAGGAAGAGTTGCTCATTAATAAATGCTGTGATGGAATAATCTCTTCCAGGGAAAAAGAGTGCTATTTGCCAACGGCAGGGAGTGACATTTCATGGTTCTCTTCTTTCCAGGCATCTTCCTGAAGTGTGGAAGTGGTTGCCTTGTTTTTTTCTTTTTCTTTCCTTTTTTTCCCCCTGGTGTGTGTCTTCAAATAAGGCAGTGAAGCTGATAGGATGTCGCAGGGGCTTTTTTGTCACCATCATACAGAAGATACTTGGTCCATCATTGTTTTTCTGTTTAAGGGAAAGCAGCTGATTAAGATAGACATATGGAGGACTATGGACTACAAGTGACCTAAAGAAACTAAAAGGAGAGTCATGCACTGAAGCTGATTCTGTGTGAACTGCCTTTGGAAAGCTTATGTTGAAACTACCCTTGAAAGAGGCCCTGCTGAAGCCATTGTGATCATTCAAAGTTACTATGAGGGGAAAAGGGATTGGAGCCATCTCCTGTAAAGTGGGCTTCACTCTGTTCAGCCACAGTTTAGCTCTCTAGAAAGCAAGGTGGATGAAGTTCTGTCATAGTCTCTGCTGCTGGACTACACTAGTCAGGGTGTTAGTTTTGGTGTGACATAGATCTTCCACCCTGTCTGCAGCAGTGAACATCACTGGTGACACAGCCTTAAACTCATATTCGCCACAGCAGGAGTAACTATCAGATCTCAGCTCCTCCTCTCTGGATAACACCAGAGGCAATGACTTTACTCTCTTACAATGTGGCATATAGGGAAAAAAAACTCTTGTTTTTGCTTCCCCCCACCCCAGCTTTCCTACCACCCTTACCAAGTTCCTCTTTCAGAGTTAAAGCCTCTGCATTTGGTGGAGCACAACAGAGCACTTGTATATCCTGACATCTACTTTTCCTTCCAGGGCTTTGCAGCTTAACTTGCAAAACCAGCTCCCTGTGACACAAAGGTCAAAAATGACTGGCATGGCCAGTGCAGAGAAGTGTGCTTCCAGATAAAACCTGCTGTTGAGAGAGCCCCAGACTCAGCCAGTGATCTTTTCTTCCCTGGTTAAGTCCTGTAACCAGAAGGAACTCGTGTGGAAAGGTTGAGACAAGAGCCAGGAAGGCCTGTAGCTGCAAGACAGCAAGGTGACCAGTTCACAGAAATCCCTTGGGAAGGGGAGATGGGAGAGGTGCCTTCACTTCCCAGCAGGACCATCCTCTTTATTCACCTCTCAGACTCTTCAGCCAGTGTGAGCAGCAGCTCATGCCTGGCAGGTGTGCTCTGTAGAGGATTCCCTGAGCTTTCAGGTCTGGTAACATTTCTGAAAGGGTTTCCCAATAAAGCCTGGAGTCCCTAAGGCCATGTACTCTCCCTAGTACCAGAATTCACGCTTCTCTGCCCCACAGCTATGCAGGCATGTGCTGCTCCAACCTTAGAGTACTGAAAGAACAAGCTAAGGAGCTCCTTTGCTTTGGGAGAAATCGATTCTCGTGAACATTCCTGCTAACTTAAGCAAAAGTGAAGTTTAAGTCCCAAACTGTGTGCCAGGCTCCCTCCATCTACTTGCTGTTACCACGAAGCAGGGATTTTGGTGGATTCTGAGCAGAGAGAGGCCAAATATGACCCTCATTCCTGCCTCCTGGTTAACCTTAGAATATGCAAACATGGCTTGAATTTTGTGGTTGTGCTCACAGGATAAGGACTCAGCTGCAGCATTAAACTTCTCGATGCTCAAGGAACACTTAGCCCACTATAACTTGTATGGTGAAACGTTGTTTATGCAGAGGATTAACAGATCCCTCAGATAAATTTGTTTGTTTTGATTGCTTATCTGCCCCGGGGAGGGCAGAGGAACAACCCACATGCTTTTACATCTGAGCTCGAGAGGCTTTTCAGAGAAAATTTGAGCAGCCTGTCTGGAGTTAGGCTGCACATCTTCAGTTCTGATGAACCCATTCACATTACATGAAATTTTCCTACTAGGCTTGTCTCTTTTTTTTTTCCTTGCCCATAATATGATTGTTTGGTTTGGTTTTATTTTTTGCTTCTCAGTGAAGTTACACTGAGAGTTACCTCTCTGCCTGTTCTGGGCCAATATTTTTTGTCAATCTTTCAGTAATAGGAGATGAAATAATTCATCCACGAATCATTTCAGGCTTTCCAGCATCCTACACATAACTGAGTGTTACTGCTTCTGTTTCTGCAGAGTCAGGCCACATCTACCAGAGACCCCTGGCTTTCTGAGGCTGCCATAGGTAGTTCCTGCTCTCTGCAGCTGCTTCATTTGCTTGTATTTGGAGGTAAACCTGCTTAATGTAAGCCTGGCTTATCTAGGTTCTCACTCCCCCTTGAATCTTCTCTGGTGCTTACAGTTTCTAAGTATTTATCCTAAGTCACTGTGGGCCAAAAAAAGCAGCTAGTCTGCAGCACACTGAGATATCCTTCAGCTGGCAAAGGGGCTCCATTTCTTGTCCTTTAACACATTTGCTGGTTTTGGCTTCATGTTCACAATACCACAACTGACTATCAGATTTCAACTTTGTGCATGTCAGTGCATAATGCTGCTCAGTTTTACATCTGAGAAACAACCAGGGCTCCTCTTGATGGTATTATTGCTCATACATTCTAAGTGGGCAACTGTTTGAAGTACTGGGATCTCCAGGTCCCTATGATGTCAGAGGATGGAGGGCAATGAGGAGACCAACAGGACACGTGCTGAAGGCACTGTTGTGTAAGACCCAAGTGACCTGGAAGACCTCCTGATCTGTGCTTAGGGCTGAGGAGTGGAGAGTTTCTAAGGCCCATAAAAGACATGTATTAATATGTCCTTGTTCTCACACAGGAGGGGTGAGGGATGTAGGCAACAAATAAATGAGGGAAGGTGAGAGCCCTGCTCCTGCCCACCACTTCCTCCATCTCTCCCTTGCCCCCTGCAAGCCAGCAGCTGCCAGGATGCAGATGGCAGTGGCCCCGAGTACTCCCAGTCTGGGAAGCAGCTCTTAGGATACTGTAAATAGAGGCAGGATCTTTTCCTTGCAGATTCCAATATGCGATGGAAAATGTCCTGGCTACCTTCTGCTAAGGGAGCAGCTGGAGTCAGATTGTACCCAGGCATCCCTAGCTCTGTCTGCCGTGTTTCTCTCCTGGCTGCACCCCTACCCTTTTTCCTGCAGCTCAATTGAAAGCATTCCCATAACTGTATGCCCTTCCACTTGCACTGGTCTGTCTTCAGTAGCAAGGAGCCCAGTGTGGGCAGTGAAACCCACTGAAGATGGGCAGTAGACACTCCAGCAGCAGAGCTCCAATTGGTATGGTTCAGCTCTGGCAGCTTTGTGGTCCTAGCTGAAGCCCAGTTCTATGGGGCTGTGGGTGGGAAAAGGGCTGCCCTTGGCTAGGATACTGCTCCCTTTGAGTGCAAGAGGTGCTGAGGGCACTGAGGACCTTTAGCAACCTACAGGTGCCAAGATCCTTTCTGACAGTCCATGAGACTTGTCAACAGGACAGCAGCCAGTCATGGTAGGTGGGTCATGAAGGGGATTTAAGCTGGAATGCAAGCAGAGGGCTTTGAACCTCTGGGCTGTGACAGCCCAAGTGAAGGAAGAAAGGTGTAGAAAGGAGTTGTCATTCTCTCACCTACTTAGAGATAGGAATAGCTAAGCTGTTGTGCAGGTGAGCTGCTTTGGATGTTGGGCTGTTTTTTGCTCCCAGGAATGCTGCACAGCTCCCTGGGAGTAGCCTTCACACCTCTGAGTCTCACAGGGTTTTAAATTCACAAGGTCAGACAATTACCAGAAAGACCAGATGCTTGTTCTTCCAATTTTGCCTCTCTAGTAGCTGAGATGCACTGGTGTGGGTGGCTGTAGCTGATATTACAGCTGCTTTTTTTTGGTGTTTTTATTTTTGGTTTTGTTTTTTACTTTTTGTAACTAGTTCAAATGAAGGAGCTGGTTGACTTTTTCATTTGCAAGCTTCCCCCCTCTCCAGGCAAATGAAGAGAACAACAAGAGCTTGTTTTCCCTTCCAGTTTGCTCTCCTTCTAGCTGAGCTTCAGGTTCCCATCCTCCCTGGGGTTTATATTCTGCATGAACCAGACAGCAGAGACCAGCAGCCTGGTAGCAGAGGTCTGGTGCTGTGCCACATCTGGTATCCATCAACATCAGACTGTATCTCACATTGGCCTACTCTAGATACACTCAGTTTATTCTAATCCTCAATATCTACACCAGCTTCAGACCTGGACACAAGTAACTGAGACCTGTGTTATGCTCAACACAATTCAGTTATTTGTTCAGAGAAATGTATCAAACCATAGTAATGAGTGTGTCAGATCCAGTAACGAGCAGGTAGCCTCTCTGATATCACAATGGAATCCATACAGCAGATGTGCTGTATCCATTTGTGTAGTTTTAACTCTATCATATGGGCCAGGAGGACAGTACTTCCAGTTAACTGTAAGATCCAGCTGTGGGAGTTCTAGGCTTGGCTGCAGGTGTTCGTAAAAGACCACCTAGATACAGAGGACATCCAGCTAACTGGACAGGAAGTAATATACCACTAGATGCAAAGGCTGGACACATTGCTCCCCTGGGTGTTCATTGTTTGTTGTTGGATCTACCTGGTGACAGCTTTGGGATCCAGATCTGCTCCTAACGGTGTGAAGAATCCATAGCACCCAATTGTGATGGAACAGGATCAGAATTGTTTTGGTTGGAAAATGCCTAAGGTCATCGAGTCCAACCTTCAAACCTAACATCACCATGGTCCTTAAACCATGTCCCAAAGTGCCATGTCCACACTCTCCAGAGTCAGTGTCTCCACCGTCTCCATAGGCAACCTGCTTCAATGACTGACTGCTTCTTCAGTGAAGAATTTTTTCCTAATATCCAATCTAAACCTTCTCTGGCACAATTTCAGGCCCTTGCTATCACCTCATGCTAGAGATGCCTCAACGCAGCCTCCTCTCAGGAAGCTGTAGAAAGCAATGAGGTCTCTCAGCCTCATCTTCTCCAGGCTAAACAACCCCAGTTCCCTCAGCTCCTCCTCACCAGGCCTGTTCTCCAGACCCTTCATCAGCTTTATTGCCCTTCTCTGGACATGCTCCAGCACCTGAGCGTAGTGATGGGCCCAAAACTAAACCCAGGATGTGAGGTGTGGCCTCCCCAGTGCTGAGCAGGGGAGGCACAATCACTTCTGTTGATCAACTGCTCCTTTGCTGGTAAGCCTTGGTGCATAAATAAATAACTAAATCGAGATAGAACCCTTGATAAAAGTTGATTCCTGAGACTATCTACTCTAGAAGCTTCAGCCTTAGAGACAATATAGCTTATCAGTTAGGTATGTTAGGCAACAGCCCTGGCATAGTAAATGCAGCTGATAACAGCAGAAAAGCCAGAAGCTGATCTTGTTTTAAGTGTTGCAGTGACGCCACAGAATTACCTTTTAAAGATATAAACTGTGCCTATAAACTGCCTGCCCACCTACCCAACGTCTTGAGAGGGGCCAGGCTTTGGCTTGCAAACCATCCTGGGCACGAAGGGTATCTTCCCTCCGCCCCAGCGCAGCCGAGCCCTATCCGCGGGGTGGTTGCAGGAGCCTCTCCGAGCTGCTTAGTCACACCGCAACTTGGGTTTCTTCCATGTGAGCTCTTAATTAGATTGAACTCTGCTAATTTAAGAGATAACAAGATAAGGTTAGCCGGGTTAAGTGCATGTGGTGGTTTTATCTTTTATCGGCGGCAGGCTTCCCTTGCCGCCGCCTTTGCGAGGTGCTCGACTCGCAGCTCCCCACGAGGTGTTCTCGGCCCTCACCCAAAAGAAAGGGAGCTGGGAGCTCCCGTTCCACTGCCAGCCGGCAGCCCTGGAGGAGAGCCCCTGCAGAGTGGGCAAGCCAATGAGCACTTCTCAGGCTTTCAGAGGTGACAGTGGCTATTGTTTAAAGCCAAGTGGGGGGCCCTTTGTCCTGTAAATTGTGCCACCACATCCCAGTCTAGCTACCCCCAGTACTGCACCTCCTACAGGTACAAGCCGCGGGCACAGAACTACTCCCATATAGAACACACTGACTGTAAAACCATAGAATCAACCAGCTTGGAAGAGACCTCCAAGCTCATCCAGTCCAACCTAGCTCCCAGCCCTACCCAGTCAACTAGACCCTGCTCCAGTTTCCAGCCATTGCCTCTCATCCTATCTCTACAAACCCTTCTAAACAGTCCTTCCCCACTCTTTCTGTAGGTCCCCTTCAGATCCTGAAATGTAGCTCTAAGGTCATCCCACAGCCTCCTCTTCTCCAAGCTGAACATCCCCAATTCTTTCAGCCTGTCTTCACAGGAGAGGTGCTCCAGTCCTTTGATCATTTTTGTGGGCCCTCTGTGTGTCCTCTGGACCTGCTCCAACAGGCTCATGTCTTTTCTTGTGTGGAGGGTCCCAGAGCTGGACACAGTACTCCAGGTGAGCCTCACTAGGGCAGAGTAGAGAGGCAAAATCATCTCTTCCATTTTGCTGGCCGTGTTGCTTTTGTTACAGCCCAGGATGTGGTTTGCCTTCTGAGCTGCAAGTGTGCATTGGTGGTCACATCCAGCATCTCTTCCACCAGTGAAAGAAAAGGATAAAATTGAGAGGTGTTATACAGGCTGGAGACACCAGAGCTGTGTGTTTTGTAAAGCACTAGAGACTTCCAAAGTAGGAGTAATTGTGCATGCTCCTGTCCAAGTGTTTAGAAGCCTGCAGCTCTGACTCACATGAGGGCACTGGAGCTCTGCTAGCATGTAGGCAGCTGCTCTGCTTGGTCAGGAAATCGCTGACCCCAGTACTTGCTGTTATGTCTGATCAATACTGTAAACAGCTACCAAGATTTCCTCCAGAAGCTGGAGATGTGGAGATGCATCCTTATGAGCAGCATCTCCTGGTTAGTGACATGCAATCAAGAGCTCATATCTGTTCTTCTGTGCTAGTGTTGAAAAGAATTATCCAGCACTCAGGAAAATCAGGACAAACTGTATGTAGCCTTGACTACTGGTTCTGACCTCACTTCATCTACCTGGACCTGTGGGGAAACTACAGCAGAAAGAGCAGCATTTCTTTAAGCTCCATTTGCATTTTATAAGAGCTGACTTCAAAATGCTCCATAGTTTGGAGGGCAGAAGGGAGAGTAAGGATACAGAGCTCAGGCGATGCTGCTCCTGTCTGTAGAACAGTGCAGAGGGAATGAGTCAGCAGAGATCAGAGAGAAGCCATTCTTGCTTTCTTCTTGTTATATTGATTCTCATTATTATTACATTTACAAGCATTATTATATTAACAGTGTTCTATTGTTGTTACTAATCCTTAATCCTGTACAAAATAAACTCCATAAAGAAACAGTTTCACTCCCAAACTGCCTCAAACTTGTGTATAAAGCATGTGTCCTGCAGAGACAGAAAAGCCACCAGCACCGTATTTAGCTGAATACTTGCACTTTGTTTTATTGCAGGTCTGGAATGAGCTCAAGGTAGCCTCTCCAGTCTCTCGTCGTGCTGTGCCTCATGCAGGTCTCCCAGCTCATTTAGAAATTCGCCCTGTGTGAGATGAACAGAGTTAGTCACCTGGCAAAAGTTGGTGCCTCAGTTGTTGTGCATGACCTTCTGCTGCAGATCACTGGTATGGTATGTAGCAACTCCAAGTGCATTTTGTCGTGCTGGAGCTCACTGTGTGTTCTGCTTTGTTATGTCTTTCTGAGACTAGAATGTGTGAAAACATATGAACACTGTAATGACTCATTCTTCTCATATTCATGGTTTCTTGAAGGTCACATCTTAGGCTTTTTCATATGGCAGACTGAGACCCTGACTCACAAGCTGCCCACTTTTCACTAGCTGATGTGCACGATCTTTGGGTATGCTTCTCCCTTCCCCTTAAAATATTGCCTTTGAACTTTCTTTTGCATGCTTTTTAAAGGTTTGATTTTAACCATCAGCAGATGCAATGACTGGTCATTTTGTAGTGACATTTTGGAGCTAACTTCAGCAGTTTGCAGCAGCAGGGGAGAGATGATGTGTGCATGTTGTCATCATCACATTTATTTAAGGATAACTGGCTAGCTGTCATTCTGTATTCATTAATCCATTGGTAACTGAAGCTGTGCTGCCAGGCTCCGTGCTCCTTCTGGCTGCAGAACAGTTGGAAGGGGATCACAAGGTCTGTGTTTGGCATTGGGCATCGCAGTTCAGGAGGAAAAAGGCAATGTTGTAAACTGGTGGTGCTGGCCAAAACGAACACATCCCCTGCTCCTGTCTTTGCCTGCACTGATTGGCATCACCACAGACTCTGCAGCCTGGGAGAAACAGCCATAACCTTTCTGTGCATGCAGTAACATGATGTGCTGAGAATCCTTTCACTATGGTCTGCCATAGTGAGGCCTCATCTGGAATACTGCAGCCAGCTGGGGGCTCCTCAGCTTAAGAGTGGGAACTACTGGATGAAGTCCAGCAGGGAGCCTCTGAGATGATGAGAGCACCTTCTGAGAAAAGGCTGAGAGATGTGGTTGCTTAGTCTGGAGAAGAGCAGACTGAGGGGAGATCTCATTAATGCTAATCAGTGTCTAAAGGGTGAGTGTGAGTAGGATGGAGCCAGACTCTTCCTGGTGGTGTCCAGTGACAGGACAAGGGGCAGTGGACACAAATTGTAACACAGGAGGTTTCATGTAAATATAAGGAAAATAATTCCCTACTTTGTGGGTAGCAGAGTACTGGAACAAGCTGCCAAGAGAGGTCATGGAGTCTCCATCACTGGAGGCATTCAAAATCCACATGGATGTGCTAACCATGTGATTTGCTTTAGGTGACCCTCCTCTAGCAGGGAGCTTGGACTAGATGATCTTCAGAGGTCCCTTCCAATCCCAGCATCTGTGATTCTGTGAATAAAATATTCCTCATATCCTCAAGGTCTAAGCTACAGATGAGAAGCAAGTGAATCCAGTTTCAGGCATCAGAGATATGAGCTCTACAGCTACTCTTCCCATTTATTTGTATCCCACATCCCTGTGTAATTTTTGTAACAAGTTCCAGCATGTTCCCCTGAAACATGAAAACAAGGATCAATAAGTATTAAATATTAACATAGGAGCCAGGTATGAATGTCTGACCTTAGCACTAGTCTAAAATTGGATATTTAATGAACATCACGAGACAGAGAAATCTCGTCTAAAAGCATTGTGAATCTTTAAAGTGCGGCTTCCCCCTGCTCCATTTCCTGCAACGAGCTCTCAGTACAGCCTCTGCAGGTATTTGTCTAAAGCCTGAACTGCATACCAGTTCCCTCTCATCTTTTCAATACTGTTTGTGGCACAGTTTTCAGTCCACTGTCTTCTTTAGGTCCTTTTTGCTCTTAGTTTCTTCTTTTTTTATGTCTTCTCTTTTTGCAGTTCTGTCTCTCTTGTTCCTTTTCCTTGGAAGGCCTTGCACATCATCCTTCAGGCTATCTTTTTATTTCCAAGCCTGCACTCAAGGAACAAGTGGATAGAGAGCTTGCTCACTGCTGTGTGCTCTGTACGTCCACACTGACCACTGTAGAATCACAGTGCTGGGACTTCAGTTGCAGTGACCCAAGAACAGGCCAACACTTCAGCTAGGCATGCACAGAACCACTAAACCAAACATGCCCAGAGGAGTACTACAGCATAAAATCTTTGTGGCCAGTTTGAGCAAGGGAAGACCACAACAGGAATCTAATTACATCCTGGGAAGGAAGCAGGTCTTGTGCAGGCAGATCTTGATGTTCTGAGGCAAGCAGCTCAGAGTGGTTAATGCATCTCTGTGAACAACTCCTTAAAATCTAGGCTGGTGCAAGTCCACCTGGCCATCTACCCCCAGGGTGCTCAGAAAGCAGTTCTAAAATTGCCTCACAGTTGCTGTGGGATATACTGAAGTCAAAGCTTCGAAGATGTTCTTGTAACTGGACTCAACAGCAGTGAGAATCAACAAAAAGAAAGGAAAAATAGTCCCTTCCTTGCTGCTGTGGCTGAGTAAATACACACTGGAGACACTTTCATCCATCCTACTGTACAAAATAGAACTGTGCATATGCTGTGGAGTTTGAGTAAGTCAAATGAAATCAGTAGCAGTTGCAAAGTATGAGTCATCCCTTCACAGTGTTTTAGACCATGGGAGCAAGCAGCATGTTCCAAACAATATGCTTACTGGAGTAAAAAATTCAGTCACCACAACCTATTAACATCAAACAATATTATTGTGGCGACGGCCTCTTGGGGAAAATGGAGCTGAATCCATAATGATGTTTTTGATAGCAAATAGAAAGACTGGGAGGAAAACTAATTTAATGAATATGGTTTATTTAAATATTTATAGAGTAAATATTGCTCCATTCTGCAGTCAGAGTAAGTAAAAGCAAAATCTGGTCCCCCCTCTGTTTAAAATATGAGGTGGGTAATATTTAATTTAATCAAAAAATGCTTGTTATTCAATGCTGTAAGATTGCATTGCAACAGCTAACTTCTGCCTGGCTGGCTTCTTTAGTGAGACCCAAAATACAGAGCTAAGGACCCAAGCTTCCTTTGTGCTGTACCAGGAAAGAAGAATGATGCAGAAAGATGAAACTTGCATCCTCATTTGAAGGAGTTTGTCAGCTGCAGTTTATTATTTATGAATCTGCAGCTTCCTTGTTCCTGTGCATCACACAGGGCGAAGTTTGCTTCATTTAGACTCAGTTTAATCTATTTCAGGCTGTCTTTTGCCTTATGTGTGTTAATGTCTTAGTAGATGAATGTGCTTTTGAAACAAATTGTCCACTTGTCCTCACTGTCTGCTTGGAGTCTGTAAGCTGGACTGCTTTCAGCTTAAATTGTACCATGAGATGTGCATCCAGAAGTATCTGGCATGCTTGAGCCACAGGTGTGTACTCAGTCCACTGGACCAGACAAGAGTTCATCTTAAGCACCCTCCTAAAAGCCACCTAATGGAGATGTCAGGTTTTCAGCATGATTTGTTCCTCTCTGCTGATCCATACTTACTGCATTACATGTGATGTGGACAGAGCCCTTTCCTCAGGTCACTGCAGGCTGCTTAGACCGAAATCTTCTTCTACTTCCCGTTTACCATTGTCCAACAGCTAGCTCTTACCTTAACAGCATTCCACTGATTCTTCAGAAATCATCAAATGGTTGCACAAAAAACCTCAACCCAACCTATTATTATTAATAATAATAACAATAACACCAGCAGCAGTTGTTGTTTCTGGCTTTTTTGTTGTTTGTTTGTTTGTTTGTTTGGGTTTTTCTGCTGTGCAGTGTAAATTGTGTCAGCAAATAGCTGACAGGTAGCAAATAACAGATCTGACTATGGAAAAATGGTGAGAATCAGTACATTATTGCCTGGTAAGAAAAACGTCTTGACAAGTTTAGTGTGTGCCATCTTCACTGTCCCTTAACTACATAGCCATTGACACCTTGAATTCTCACAGCAAACTTAATACAGGAGTCTGGAGGTCAGAGGAGTGCTGGCAAATCCCAACTACCCCGCACCAGAACAGTCAGGTCTCCATCAGATACCTGAACATGATCACCAAACCAGCTTCTGTTTAGCCCAGACTGCAGGCAGTTTGGGTCTCAAAGTGCTCCTGTTGCCCAACTTGGCAGGTTGTCCTCCTCTCCCTGGCCCAGCTGTCATCAGCTGAATGGTTTTCTCAGAGATGTCCCATGAAAGGACAAGGGGCAGCAGATGCAAGGTGGAGCATAGGAGGTTCTTTATAAGCATAAGGAAGAACTTATTTTGCTGTGAGGGTAATAGAGCCCCGGAACCAGCTGGCCAGAGACATTATGGATTCTCCTCTGGAGACATTCAAAACCTGCCTGGATGTGTTCCTCTGTGACCTTCTCTAGGTCTAGCAGGGGCGTTGGGTTTGATGGTCTCTCCCAACCCTTAACACTCTGAGCTTGTGCGGTTCTGTGGACTCAATGATCTTTCAAGGTCTTTTTCAGTTAGAACAGTTCCATGATTCTGCATGAAGAAATGTGCTTAGTGAGAAGGAGCAGGAATGCCTCTGTACAGAACCCATCCTGTGGGTGTGCTCAGAGCAGATGGTGTCCATTGTGTGGGTAAGGGTGTGAAGAACCTGGTTTCTCAAACTCAAGCACTTCAGCATTAGATAGGTGCTGAGCTGCTCTCCACTGTCAAGGCAAAGCTACACCATGGTGTGCTCTGAAGCAGCACTTTAGATGTTTGTAACAAGATGAAGTAGGAAAGAAAATGGAAGCAGCTTCTGAAATTAGAAATCTCCTGGCTTAGGTGAAGCTAAGGAGGTGGATCAAGCTGCAATGAATATTGACATTTCAAAACTGAAACCTCTTTGAACTCACTGCATCTTAAGAACAGCACAAGAGGAAGTGCAGGATAAATAGTGTGTAGCGATACACACTTCTGCTTATTTCACAGCATTTTTCCACTGTAAATTTTCTCCTGAGTCTTGTTGGATCTGGCCTTTAGTTACCATTCACACAAGTGATTGGAAGTGTGTTTTAGTACTCCAATAGAGGCTCTTTCAATTTGAAATCAAATAGCATTCTACAGACAAAAAGCAGACCACATTCTGGACAGTGGGCATTCTCAGTAAGTTTTCACCAAGTTAAATGGAAAGATGAAAACAGCTTCTGAAGGCCATGATAGCTAAAAAGAGAAGGAACTTACTTAATACATGGCATGAAAGACCTGACCTGATGGAATGAGTTGCAAGTGCTGAAGGAAATAGGTTGGCTGTTGGATGCATGTTAGATGCTGGAAGCCAGGGGAAATAAGACAGAGAGTTGCTCTGAGACAGCTCTCCTGGAGACAGGAAATTTGGACAAGCAGAGCTCAAGGAAAAGCAGACTTGTAAAGAGTGATCAACACAGCTATGTGCTGTTTGCCTTCAGGTTGGTTTAGAACATAGAATAGAATCAACCAGGTTGGAAGAGACCTCCAAGATCATCCAGTCCAACCTATCCCCCAGCCCTATCCAGTCAACTAGACCATGGCACTAAGTGCCTCATCCAGTCTTTTCTTGAACACCTCCAGTGACAGTGCTTCCACCACCTCCCTGGGCAGCCCATTGCAATGGGTTTGAGAACATAGACATGCATGCACTTCTCTGGAAACAAAGAGGACTGAACAACCAAGAATAATGTTACTCCCCTTGGAGATGTTTAAAAGAGGCAGGGGTATGGTGCTGAGTGACGTGTTTTAGCACCAGCCTTGAGAGCATTAGAGAGTGGTTTGGCTCAATGATTTTAAAAGCCTATTCCAACCAAAATGATTCTGTGGTCCTATATTGTAGTTCTCTTGCTAGAAACGAAGTTATAGTGCTGTTGATATTGCCTGAGCAAAACAAAGCAGTCATGTGATAGGAGCATGTCGGCAAGCTGGCTCCTGCTGCATCAGCTGTGGTGCTGTATCTGATCACCCATGCACAGGAATCCAGGTGGAAGAGGGTCCCGTCACAGACACACTTGGGAAGTGACCAAGCTACCTCTAAATAGTATCTCAGCTCTGAAACTGGTGGCTTCTCATTGCATGTCCAGGTTCAGGTTTGTTGTCAGTGAGCAGCAAGCAGTCAGGCAGCAGTGTGAGACAGCTGTACAGAAGTAACAGGGTCAACTATAAGCACTCTGTTCACTACTCCTCGTGAAGCCTGCTACCTTGCAAGCCAGATGTGTGCTTCTACAAGAATGCCATTGAGCTAAATGCAGATCTCAGTTTTAAAGCCTTGGAGTGCAGCCAACAGGGAAACTCTATGTGAGAATGACCCTCCATGTAGCTCCTTGCCAATGAGCTGTTTCCCTGGACAGGCAGGATGCTGCAGGTGTAGTGCTTCTTTATGTCCCTTTCAGCAAACTGTGGGAGACACAAGGAATTTCCTGTTTAAAGTTGAGTTTGTTTGGGTTACTTCCTTAGGGTACATGACAAGTAACGTATTTTACAACAGAAGGGTGGGAAGAGAAATCTAGCTCCTTCAGGAGTAAGCTCACTGAATTCGTGCAGGGTTGTGGTTGCTATGATAGCAGAGGGTGGACTCAGCCTGTTCATAGCACCCCAGCGATCCTCCTGCTGCAGGGCCTTTGGGACTAAGTGTTCTGGCAGTTCACATGGTCATGACTGTTAAGATCACTTGAAGGTCACTATTTTTAGGTGCCACGGTATGCCTATTGCTCTTCAAGGCACGGGCAGGAAACTGGGCTCTCACCCAGACTCATCCTTGTTACTTCTCTAGCAACAAGATACACCAATAATATGGTACAGCCTCAAGAGGAGTTCCTGCATGTCTCAGGACAACCTCACACCAAAGGCATCATGGAAGAGCTGTAAGTTGTGGTCCTCCCTGACATTTACCTCAGTCCTGTGCACTGAGAAGCAGAAGACTGCCCAGAGAGCAACACACTGTAGCTCATCTGCAGCCTCTTTAGCTTCTCCCTCCTCCATGGCTATCAAACACAATATTTGCCTTCCCTCACTTAAAAACTCCAGCGTTAGTAACTGAGCTCCAAAATATTGGTTCCCTGACAGATGGCCACTGACAGATTTGGGCTGTGTTCGTGCTTGCTGTTGACACCAACCAGCTACTTCCCCTAGATGAGGAGCACAGTGTGCTTCCTTAGGCTTAGTACCATGTGTTACTCTGCCATGCACACTGAGGCTTCTGTCTGCTCAGCTGTCTCTCCCCCCCGCTTCTCCTGTGCCCTAGCCAGCAGGGGCTGTAGGCCTAGCTTGCCCCTTGGTTTTGTACAGGCACCAGCACAGCTGTGAACCAGCATTCCCAAAACCTCAGCAGAAGGCCTCTTTACTTGCCTACAAATCCTTTGCTGTTGTATGTGGACCCTAGCCACTCCTGCTGCTCCAGCCCGTGTGCTTAGCCCATGGCCCTGCCCTCCATCCCCATTAGCCCCAAGCTGTGATGCTTGATGAGTCCCACAAGGCTCATGTAGAGCTGTGTGACTCCCAAGCTGGCCTTTCCTGAGCTGGGGCTGTGAGCACACATCAGAAACACAGTTCAGGACAGATTGTGTTAGGATAACAAGGTAGCTCCTTAGGGACAGAATAAAGCAGGACACTTTAGGGTCTGTGACCAGCCCCATCCACTCTTCAGTCCCTGCCTCCCATCTTTGTCTACATCTCAGACTTAGCCCCTTGCAAAGCTTCAGTCCCCTGACCCATCATTTCTGCACAGCCATATTTGGAAGCAAGTGGCAAGGCTGGTACTGTATCTTGTCAGGTGGGCTTCCAGGGACAGGAGCTGTGGCATGAGTGCAGTCTACCAAGCAAGTGGTCAAGGCAAAAAGCAACCAGTTGGGACAGCCCTTGCAGAACGTCGTTCTGCCCACTCTGTTGTCCTCTCACCTGCCAAGGTGGCATTCTGCCTGCCAGCCTGTTGCCAGCTCCCTGTCACTGACAACCCAGCCAGTGTCACTGCCACAGGGCAACCACTCCATACTGTGGATTTGTTCTGTCTTGTGTGGAGGCATCTGCAATGTGCTCACACTGTGGTGTCTTTGGCCAAAGTCTTCCATGCTTAGAAAATGAAATCTTTTTGAGTAGTCTGGGAGCATTTATGCAGAGCTGAGTTGATGAGGGGGACCTATGCCATACCAAAGCTGTACTGCAAACCTACCTGCTCCTTTATCTGTACCACATGCCTGTGAATGCCTGAGACAAGATCTTGTCGCATAACTTAGGCACTTTCTGGTCTGTACAGCCTCTGATTTAGGCTGAACATCTGAAGTGGATGCCCTCTGACATGTGGGTCAACACAAATGCGTTCAGGGATCAGGGTCACTACACCAGAGGGCTGCTGCCTAGCATCTAGCTCCGTGGCAGTATGGAGAAGGTCTTTTACCCCTGTGTTGTTGCAAGGACTTGGTGGATATTGCCCACCCTTGCACCATTTCACATATGCAGAATGAATAGGTCAGAGCAGTGGAGGAAATGCTAATGGAATGGCCTTGCAGGGCAGTTTGCAAAGACTTAGGAAGAAAAGGATCATGCCAAAGAGCGTAGGGTGGGTCCAGGATCTGTAGAGAGTGCTCAAGTTTAGTGCTTCTTCATGCAGCACCCAAAGGAGCATCCATAGGTTTGACCTACCACAACACTATAGATATGTCTCATAGAATCATGGAAGTGTCTGGGTTGGAAAAGACTTCTAAGATTATTAAGTCCAACCATCAACCTAACAGCACCATAGCTTCAGGGCATAACCATGCCCTGAAGTGCCATGTCCACACATAACTTGAACACCTCCAGGGATGGTGACTCCACCACCTGCCTGGGCAGCCTGCTCCAATCCCTGACCACTCTCAGGAAATAAATTTCTGTTAATATCCATTATAAACCTCCCTTGGTACAATTTCAGGCCCTTTCCTCTTCTTCTGCCACCTGATACTAGGGAGAAGAGATGGAGCACCACCTGACTCTGACTTCCTTTCAGGTAGTTGTAGAGAGTAACAAGGTCTCCCCTCACAACACTGTCAGGAAGAATATTCTTTAGGCACTTTTGCTTGGACTGCCAAGTTATTGCTCTGCAGAACTACCAAGACCTTGGCACTGAGAAAACAAAGCAAGCAAAATCTTTGTTTAAAAGTACAGTCCAAAGCTAGAGATGCTAGATAATCACATAGCTCAGGTTGTTTCAGGAGTGGCTGCAGAAATCGTATCCTGGCTAAGAGCTCTTTTGACAAGCCCCAGCAAAATGTTTAGTTTCAGATTCAGCAAACTGCTACAGACATAATTCAGTCATCATATTCCATGCTCTAGAGGAACATCACTGCCTATTCAAATATAACTGTTGCATTTGGCTGTGAGGAGGTGATCCTGGGAAAACCTCAGCTGTGCCAAAGAGAAGTAAGTCATGCTCACATGATAGAATGCCTTTCAGTCAGATAAATCAGAGGAGCTTTACCTGTTCAGGGCAGTCCTTCTCAAAACCAGATGTTCATTTTCCCATAGATGTCTCTAAGGCAGCTATTTCCAGACTTTTGCTTGCTGTCCTTTGTATTCCTGTAGTTGCAGCCCTAAAAGCCAGACTCCTCTTAGGTCTATGTCAGCTGGGTCCAAGTCTTCAGGTGAGAGCTTGCCATGGTGAATTTAAACCTCATGCTTTACCCAGACAGTGAAAGTCCAGCAACTGGGAAGAGTGAGAAGAGGGATGGACTATTCCTTGGACAACACAGTCCAAGCCTTCTCACCACCTGACAGGGGGACAAGTGAAATAGGGGTTGGAGAAGGAGGGAGGCCATGCACATGCAGGTAGGATGTTCCTCTCTCGTGAGTGAGCTCTGAGGAAATAGGTGTTGTCTGAGCATCGCTGATGGAGGCTCTGTTTCATACAGAGTCCTCTGTGAGACACACTGAGCCTTCAGACTGTGTCCACAAGGGCAGTGACAGTGTTCGCTGCTCCATAAAGGTCTCTGGTGAATGCTGCAATAAATATTCTGTTTATGACAGAATTGAAGGCCATTTTTAACACTGTGCTTACTGGTACATTTATGGCAAGAAGAATGACTGTGGCAGAGGATTTAAAATGCTGTATGTACTGACAGACTTGTCTCTCAGCTGAAGGTCACTGATGAATGAAACTCTCATCTTTAGACTCTTATCCCTCGGGAAATGGGCAGCTGGGTAAAGCCTGCAGACAATAAGCAGTGACAAGACCAGCTCTTGGCAGGCAGGCTTCAAGGAACCGTTCTTCCAGCAACTTTGCCTCTGTGGCTTAGGAACGAGGGGAGAAGGAGAGGGGAAATTCTGCTCATCCTGCCAGAAAGAGGTAATGACATGGCTGTTAAGACCATTTGCTTCAAAAAGGGCTAGAAATCAAAGCCACAGGGACATCTAAGGCTGTAGATGCAACTTCCACCACTTCTGGTGACTGCTATGTCAGTTTTACCAGAAAGAGGTATGGGCTTTACCCCAAACCCACAGAAGGCACAAGTTATCATAATCAATTTGTCATTATTAGCTGCATAGTAGGAAAACCCCTTCTTGAGCAGTAGTTGCAGCTTGGATATACCATGCAGTGAGTAAAGACAGAGAAAGGAACTGTGTGCTGCAGGCAATGGGGAAATGCTGATTAGTAAGCAGTAAACCAGACTGAATGCACTTTACTAGTCAAAGAAAAATCTTGACTCTCAGTTTCCTAGTCAGTCAGAAAGAGAGACAACAGTGGCATGAGGAACAGGTTAAATACACATGGAGCATAACCAGCAGCAACATTTGCAATGAGTTACAGAAATGGGAGAAGGAAGTACAGGTCAAAGAAGAATGCTCATCACTCTCCTGGTGATGGATCACTACCATGTCAGGTGGGCTTTAGCCACTACTGAATTGTCAGCTGAAACAAAGGTCTCATTTAAGCAAAACCAAACACAACTTCACTTGTCTTTCTGGCCACAAATTCCTCTGTAGACCAGGAGTCACAGGCAAAGAAAACTGCATTCACTAGAAAGGGAAAAGAAGCATCAGCCTGGCAAACCTCCTGCTGTTCAGAAGGGATGAGAGGATGCCTTCTCCTCATGTAACTTTAGAGGTAGCCCATTGACCTAGGGTTAACCTAGCTAGTAGTTCAGCTACCAGGTCATCCTCTAGGATGGTGAATGATTTTCAGTACCCCAGTCACTCACAGGCTGGGATTCTGCTTGTGCTTTGGTATAGATGGAGAGTGTCATCTTAACAGCTTTGAGGGTCATTTAGATCAGCCTGGTGGAAATGCTGCCTCCTTCTGTCCCAAAGCTTTACATAGCTCAGCTACAGATATTTCACTTTTATATAGGGGCAACTAATGGGAGCATCATCTGAAGTTCCTTAGCACTGTTGCTGCCGTCTGCACCTCCTGCCTCACTGCCTATGAAACAATCCAGCAGAAGTGATACAGCCTTTGAGGCAGAAGAAGAGCTTTCTTCAAGGCCCTAGAGCTGATTGTTGTCACCTTGCAGAGGGAAGCCTCTCTTCCTTGTTCATGCAAAGTCGTATTGCACACGCAACTGTGACAGTTGTGAAAGCATGTTGCACAAATTCTGGGCAGAAAGTTCCAAGCAAAGAGTCATTTTAGGGCAGCCCTGTCTGCTCCCCAGAGGTGTTCACAGACCCACTTCCAGCTCAGCAGCTCTGGGCAAGCTGTGTCGGAAACCTGCTCTGTGGCCGCTCTACCTTCTTACCTGCAGCAGGACCTGAGGGCTTTCACCTGCATCTCCAAGGCATGCCTCTCACCTGGGAAATACAAAGAGTATTAAAATGTTAAACAGAGTGGAAGGAAATGCAGGTCAGCTAGCACTGGCTTCACCTGCTATCCAAAAGCAGTTGAATCTAAGAACTCTTGAAACCCAAGAGCATGGAAATAACATCGATAATAGTGTATTTTTAAAGCCCTTCTGACACATGTTCAGTACAGGTCAGCTGGACAGTGGAGAGGTGCAGTGCCAGGTATTTGTGGCCAGACTTAAAAGTTAAGTGAAATCTAATCTTTGTCACTCCAGAGAGGGGACTTTCACTGACATACTCCCTCAGACTTACCACAAAGACTGAAAAATGGGACTGAGGGCTGCCCAGGAAACTCTCCAGACACAGCACAGGTGAAATGTCTTCTTTGGGCACAGCACTTCAACTGAGATTTAATCTAATTTTTATTGTTTGCTTTTTGATGTTTGGTTTATTTTCTAACTGCCAGCAATGAAATGTGCAGCTGGGCTCTGAGAGACAAGAATCAGGAAGCTCGGAACAAGAATGTGATGATAAAGAGAGTAGAACAGATAATAAATCCCAATGTATTAACAGCAAGAATAATGCCTGTGACCTAGCAATTATCACATTCTGTGAAGTTATTAGCTGTGAAGTAATTACCTTGCACACTATTTCTGATTATGGCAGTAAATGGCCCACTCTGTTTATTCAAGATATGTCTATAATGGTGGAGCCAAAAAAAAAGTGTTTCCCTGCCTTGGGAATGTGAGTTCTGTTAATGCATTACTAGCAAGCCTGCTGTAGAATATGGACAAAGCAGGAAGGAACAGTGACAGATATGGATGACAAGTTACCCATGGCACAGCAATGTGCCCTTGTGGCCAAGAAGGCCGATGGCATCCTGGGGTGTATTAGGAGGAGTGTGTCCAGCAGATCAAGGGAGGTTCTCCTCCCCCTCTACTCTGCCCTGGTGAGACCTCATCTTGAATACTGTGTTCAGTTTTGGGCTCTCCAGTTTCAGAGGGACAGGGATCTGCTGGAGAGGGTGCAGCGGAGGGCTAGGAGGCTGATGAGAGGACAGGAGGGCATGGCTTATGAGGAGAGGCTGAGGGATCTGGGGCTGCTTAGTCTGGAGAAGAGAAGACTGAGAGGGGATTTGATAAATGTTTATAAGTATCTGAGGGCTGGTCAGGAGTGGGGGGACAGGCTCTGCTCACTGCTCCCTGGGATAGGACAAGGAGCAATGGGTACAAGTTGCAGCAAAAGAGGTTCTGCCTCAACACAAGGGAGAACTTCTTTACTGTAAGGGTCCCAGAGCACTGGAACAGGCTCCTCAGAGAGGTTGTGGAGTCTCCTTCTCTGGAGACTTTGAAGGCCTGTCTGGATGTGTTCCTCTGTGAGTTGTGTTGGATAGTATTGTCCTGCTCCGGCAAGCAGGTTTGACTCAATGATCTCCTTGGGTCCCTTCCAACCCCTTAATATCCTGTGATCCTGTGAAATGCCAGTGCCAGAGTTACTATGACACTGTTACACTGTATAATGGTGCTGAGGAATATACTGCCCAAACTGTTCAATTTATTGACATGAGCCTAATGAATAGACTTGTTATTGTCTCATCTTTAGTTGAATGATTTTAAATTGTTCTCTTTGAGTTAGAAATTTTAGAGGGGATTCTCTGCACTCCTTTATTTGTGAAATGTTAACCTGTGCTTAAAAAAAAAATGTTGAAAAGTTGCTGTTGGGCAGCTGTTTGCCAAAAGGAAAACCAAAACCAAACCAAACAAACCCACCATCAATCAAAAAAAACCAAAGCATGATTTCCTACTGCTGATGAAAAATGTACCAAGTTACTTGGCTGTGTGAGAGGGTTACCTAGCAGCTTAAAAAAGGAAGAAATAAAGATGTGTTCTGATGTTGCTGGGCCAGAATGCCAGGCCAGCCATGGGCTGCAGGCTGACAGCAGTTCTGAGTTAGCCAGCACAGCTGACTCCAGTTGGCTACAGATGCGTCCCACACCATCAGCATCACACTCAGGATGAAGAGGGAAGTATGAGGAGCTGCCTGCTAGAGCTTCCTTCTTGACTTCCTCCTGCTGGAAGGAATAGGCTGGGCAGGACCATTTGGGTACTGTGTCCAGTTCTGGGCTCCTCAATTCAAAAGGGATGTTGAGGTGCTGGAATGTGTCCAGAGAAGGGCAACAAAGCTGGTGAGGGCCTGGAACACAAACCCTATGAGGAGAGGCTGAGGGAGCTGGGGGTGTGCAGCCTGCAGAAGAGGAGGCTCAGGGGTGACCTCATTGCTGTCTACAACTACCTGAAGGGAGGCTGTATCCAGGTGGAGTTGGTCTCTTCTGCCAGGCAACCAGCAATAGAACAAGGGGACACAGTCTCAAGTTGTGCCGGGGTAGGTCTAGGCTGGATGTTAGGAGGAAGATCTTCACAGAGAGAGTGATTGGCATTGGAATGGGCTGCCCAGGGAGGTGGTGGAGGCACCCTCCCTGGAGGTGTTCAAGCAAAGGCTGGATGAGGCACTTAGTGCCATGGTCTAGTTGACTGGCTAGGGCTGGGTGCTAGGTTGGACTGGGTGATCTTGGAGGTCTCTTCCAACCTGGTTGATTCTATCTTTCTATGATTCTAATGAGAAAATTATTTCATTAATCCCTTGTTACATGGAAAGAGACTTGCTAGCTTAGATAAATTAAGAGCTTAGTGGCCTTTTTAAAATGTGGAAGCAAAAGTGAGGTCTAGAATGAATCTGGAAGTTCAGGATACTTCCCTGAAGCTGAATCTCTGAGGTAGAACTGGAGACAATTTAGCTTGAGCCACTTAAGAATTAATTGCAGCAGTTCAAGTCCTCCAGTGCTGAGTTTCCTCTTTCTCAGCTCAAAATCTCTGGCAACCAGGGCACTGTGGTGTCAGGCCAGCCCAAGATCCTGCTTAAGGAGAGTATTTCTAGCAAAGCATGCATGCATAAACTGTGCCACAGCTTCAAGCTGCTTAGCACTTGTTTGCCATTTATACCGAGTCAGTAGGGGAAAGGTGTCCAGTGCTTGCTTTCCAGGCGTCAGGACTAAGGCTGGGCAGCTTTGTGCTGATGATCCAGCAAAGCTCATTGTATAGGAACTCCAAGTAAAGAGGCAGACTGCAGAGCTCAGGTATTCATATCTTCTCTGAGGCTGACACACTGGTGGGTACACAGTATGCCCTCGCATAGGAGTTATGTTTCTCAAGAGGCATAGCTGTGGGCTCGTAAGGGCTCAGTTTGCACCCAAAGTGTGGCATTTGGCCCCTTGTTTTTACCCACAGAAAACAAAATGAACTGGCTGTAAATTTCAGCCACTGGACCACAGATGAGCAACTGGAAAAGTCTGAATTAAAACCCAGACTGGCAAAGCTTTCTAATAAAAATGTTACTGTGCCTGTCTGCTGCAGCACTTGAGGAACCTGAAAAGTCACGAAAGTCAAAGCTATTAAAATAGTGCACAAACAGAAGATAAAACACACAGAGGCAAATACAGCTGACTCACTGTGCCAAGGCAAAAGCCTCTGCAAACACAGCCTTCTGAGAGGGTTTATCCAGCTTTGGAAACCTGAAGTAGTGGGGAAGTGCTCACAGCAGGCATTGTTCAAGCTCGACTACGACTCCTGTTGCCTGGAAGCCCTGTGGCTAGGAAGTCAGCCTTTAAACTTAAAGCCCCCGTCAAAACCAGTCTTTTAAAAACCTGGTTTGTGCTGTGGCATAACCCTTACTAAATGGACTAGAGCTTACCTTTTCTGCAGCCTTTGCCTCTGAGTTCTGCAGGGACCTCCCTGCGCTGTGTTCATACTTTTCAAGGTTTTTCTGTCCACAAGTAACCTCTTTGAAATAGAGCAGAGGGAGATGGGAAGGGAAAAGCAGATAGAAGTGTGCTGGGCAGCACGAAGAGATAGCAACTAACAGGGCATGGTGAAGTTTCAGCTGCCAAAGCTGGGCAATAGTCACTGATCAAGAGCATTTCTGTTACACTCTTGGAGCCCTTTCAAGCCTGAGCACCAAAGGCAACCGATAATGTCTCAAACACAGGCAGACATACATAAAAACACAAATCATTTGAGTTAGTCCTAAAGATACATCTGGAAAACCTGCTGGCAGAGTTGTCCTCATTCCTATCTGATGCTGGATATCATAAATGCCACCCAAGCACCTTTCCATTGCTCCTTCTATCTTAACTGAAACTTGTTTGTGCTCACCAGTGTGGTCTTTAGTTGTATCATCTCATGATTGTGCAGGACGTGATCTGCTCCAGAATTAATTTGAGCTGGTGAGGAGGCTGTGGTGGTCTCTGAGACTGTTGCTTTTAGTTACTTGCAGTTTGCTTCCTGACCATGTGGACACATAAGGGAAAAGGCCCCACTTTTATACCATGGGATAGGCTAGAGGGCCTGGCTCTGTGCTCTCCTGGGAAATGGAACTGAAGTCAATGGAATGGGATAGATGGCAAGACCATGCTAAACATGACACAGGAATGAGGGGTTGATCAGCAGCACTGTTGGCATAGATATGGATGAAAGTATAAAACAAGAACAAACTCAAACTGTGTAGTAATTTACATACTTGCATCTGCAGAAACTTTGGTGTGGATGTCCACACTGTTAGGGAAAGTTACCTGGTAGTACAGCTGAACAGGGAAACTGGTATGAGCTGTTCTAATGAAACAGCATTTTGGATAGTTTAAGCTTCATCTTTTACTAATTATGCCCAGAGGAGCTAAGGGATTTTGTTCTCCAAGAAATAATATTGTAGGGTTTTTTTTTTTGGGGGGGGGGGGGGAACCAACCAAATCGACTTCCAAGGAAAGGGTGTTATCAAGAAGAAAAATATTTGGAGTAGACATGCTGCTGATGAAAGAGGGGAATGGTTCAAACAGAGAAGAGACAGGAAAGAGCAGTGTCGCTCTTACACTCTTTTAGCAGCCTCATCTGAGGTGTCCAGGCCCCCATTTACCAAGGTGTTGGTACTAAGTCACATATCCCTGCTCTTTCATCCTCTGTTAGCCTTCAGCAGGATGCTTCCCCTATCTCTCAGGAATGCTCTGCTGGCTTGACTTCGAGGGGATTAATGGGTGACATCATTCAGAGTGGAAGCATGATCCTGCTGTGGTTGAATGTGTTACTGGGGATTGAGAAAACAGTGAGGAGAACCTGCTTAATCCTAAAGTGGCAACCATCATTCTCAACCTGTAACTTGTTGCTGAAAACCCTGTAAGCAATGAAAAGATGGCTAGAATGGATCAGTGAGGCTACATCCCTGGAGGTGTTCAAGGCCAGGCTGGATGAGTCCTCTGGCCAACCTGGTCTAGGGTAGGGTGTCCCTGCCCATGGCAGGGGGGTTGGAACTAGATGATCCTTGTGGTCCCTTCCAACCCTGACTGATTCTGTGATTTCCTAGCACTTTCATACTCTTATTTCTTCCAAGCTGCAAGGAATATTAGAATCCCCTTTGGTGTGGTCTTTAAGGGTGGTTAGTGATGAGAATGAGCATTCCTTTTGGACTGCATCATGAGGAAAAGATTAAAGAAGAAAAAAACCCGACCTCAAACCACACCTAGGGTTCAGCTGTCTGTAGCTAACATGCAGTGCTGTTTCCACGGAGTTAAAAACCAGGCAAAGGCATGAAGGGAGGACAGGTGATAGCAGAGGTACTGATGCACGGAGCTGCTGTGGTAGAATTGCTGGAGTTGTAGCACTGTGGAAATAGAAGGGCAAAAGCTGGGGGAGAGAGGTTATAGAGAAGCATGAGGTCACTTAATTCTTCCAGTTATTTCAAATGCCTTAAAATCAATTATTTTGTACAAATCTTTGCATACTGTCAGGTCCAAGGTGGAAGAAAAAGAGTAAACACGGATCTAGAGTGGCTGATGTGTGCTCTCTCTCTCCTTAAACCTGCCCATTTGTTTTATGTATGCTCTTGAACTTGCACTGCTTCCTTCTTTCTCTCCACTGCCCTGGCTCTCTGCAGGGCTCTCCTTCCCCTCCCCTGCCTGCTGCCTGCCGCTGCCATGGCAGAACTGAAATAAGGTCCCAGGGCTCCCCAACCCCCTTGCCCTGCTCCTGGGACTCCAGGATGGCTTCACAGTCAGCTGTGGGAATTTTACATTGCATTAGCATTCGTGGGATGGATGGGTTAATTAGCTGACTAAATACTTTCTTATCTCTGGCAGGAAAAATTAGGGAGTTAACCTTTACTGGAAGCATTTCAAAGCGACAACTTCAGGGTTGTTATCTCCTCGTTTCTTTCGCACAAAGCCCAACATTTTAAAGGGTTGATTGTTTCGAGCTTTGCTTGCGTTGCTTTTGGGTATATCTTGAGGTTGGTTGTACCAGTTCTGCCTCGGCGTGTGGGAACGTGGAGAAATAACATCCCTCTTTCCTCCCCTGCTATGCATGTATTATCAGGAGTGCATAATCATCCCTTTGGTTTCTGTTACCTGTTCTACACACCGAAAAGTCTCACCCGTGCAGCGCAAACAGTGTAACGCGAGTAATAAAAGAGACAACTGAGCTGGAGCCCACTGCCATAAAGACCTTTTCCCAGTAAGTGCTTTGGAGAAATGATGGCAACTGGAGCCAGGGGTGATTTGGTTTGGGTTTTTTTCCCAAAAGAGGCTGAGCCCTGCTTGAGTCAATGGGCAGGGCTGAGATGGAACTGCTAAAAAGGGCTTTCCAAACAAGACCCGGTGAAAAAGAATATTATCAGAGAAAAGGAAAACATTGTTGCCTAGAATGGCAGTGTGATTGAGCTTTCATTGCCTTCGAAAAAATCATTCAGTGCCTAGGAATAGGTGTTGGAAGAGTTCTGCTCTAGACTCAGTAACACACATGGAAAATCTAAGTTTCAACGTGTTGCTGCTTCTCATTATTTTGAATAGGTTCAGTTGTTGGAAAAGTGTAAAGCAATTTTCAAACAGACTTGGGTACTACTCTAGTTTTAATTTCAGATAGACTATGGCCAAATCCCCAAACTTGTTGCTCCCAAAATGACAAACATTTTTGAGGGATAAAAGAAGATATTTGGTCTTTATCTGTCTATGGAATTAAACATTTTTATCTTTCTGGCTGAGGCTTCCTCAACCCTGAAGCAGACTTTTCTTTTAAAGTCTTATTTCAAAGAAAGGTTTAAATTCCTCACAACTAAATAATTACTGGAAGCTTTAAAGAAAACTCTGCACGTTGGAACCCATTCTATAGAATGTCCAAAATGCCAAACAAATCTCATTGGCTTTTAAGAGTTAATTAAAGCAAAAAATACCTTTATGTGACGGTTTGGGTGTTATCTGCCTGCCTCCCCCCCCAAGAAAATCACCCAGACTAGACTCAGCTGATCTGAAAATTAAAGAGTGAAGCTATATTTACAGCTTAGCACAAGATACAAGCAGATATTTACAATCTATACAGCTATAGACAGAAATATACAAGTTAAAAAGTAATACAGAAACACAACAGCCCTCCCAGAAACCAGAGTCCCCAGGAGGGGCTCTCAACCACCCTTCAACCTTCTTCCCACTCCTCTACCTTACCCCAGACTTTGCTTTATGTTCAAGGTGAGTGTGGAGGATTTGCCAGGGGGGTTAGGAAGCAGAAGGATTAGTTAGGCAGCAAGTTAGTGAGAGAAGTGTAGCCCAAAGTCAGAGAGCAGACTGCATTATCTACGTTTGTGTTCTTGTTCTTATACATCTCAGCAAGCCTATGAGTGCAGCAGACATCACCATTGTTTCCTTTACACAGCCTATCATCTAATTCTTCTCACCAAAACATCCCAGCTAGGCTCAAACTAGCACAATCTTTTTTGGTGGGGAAGGAGGTGGGCCTGGAAATCTTCCAGGCTCCTCAGACCACACTGATACTCCTGACAGGTAGCTATCGATCTGGGGATGTTTCAAAGACTGGGGGCATGAGTGGTGGGCTTCATCAGATCCTTTGAAGTTTCTCCCCTGATGCATTTTGGTTAGAAATCCTAATTTTTTTAGTGTGGTGTTACTAGCCTCAGAGTATTCATTATTCTCTGCCGTGCTGTTTTGATGCCCTATACATAAGCTTCACCTCAAAAGTAGTCCTTTACATAAGAATACTCCTCTGAAGGGCTCTTTTATTTACTTGCTTGTTTGTTTGCTCAGGGGGAAGTCTTTAGCTGGAGCTGCCAAGCCTAATTCTGTTGTAATTAAACGGTACATTTGGAGCAAAAGGAAAATATGTAGTGGTTTGTTTATTCAGGAGGAAATGTTTGATTTAATTAAACATTATATTCGTGAATAGGAACAGGACCAAAAATAGATCCTGAGCCAAATTCTGCCTTTAGCTACATCTTGTAATCCTAAGTGCCTGCAGAGCTGTGCAAAGGAGTGGGTCCCTGAGAGACTGGAAGCTGTGGTGGGGCTGTTACATCTCTGCAGGACTGGGAAGAGAGATAATTATCTTTCTCTGACAGCTGGGAAAAAATGGTCTCTGATTTCCTCATCTGCCAGCTCCAGCCTCTGCCCATGCTGAGGGGAGAGGCTGGTAAATGTACTTTGCAGGTGCAGTAGCCCCATGGCAGGGAGGCTCCCTGGGCGCATCGCAAACCAACTGAGGAGAGCAGGGGAGGGACTGCATCTGTGATGGCAGATAGTGGCTGAAACCACCAGCCTGATAAGTGCACCACAGCATGACAAAGCCACCTTGAACTGAGTGTGGAAACTCCATACATCTTCCCTGCACCGTTGGCTGCCATAGGTGGTTTGAATGTTTAATTCTGCTCTTGAAAAGAGCTGTATGAGACAAGGGCCTGGAACAACTGGGTGCCAGTTGTCTTGTAGTCTTAGGATAGAGGGTTTGTGCAATAAGAGCCCATTCTTGCTTGGTCTTGGGTTACCTCTGCAGTGTAGACACCGTAAATGTGATGGTGCTGCCATGAAGAGCACATTGGCTTCTGACTCCCAGGAAGCATAGCTCTGGTCTGTGAAACAAGGTCTAGGCATGCAAAGGGCATAAGGTTAAGGAAGGGTAGTAAAGTCTTAAAGATTTTAATTGCACTTCGAGTAATTCTTCTTCCCTTGTCAAAGAGACAGACAAAATGTCCTGTATGTCTTACAATGAAAACATCTCATCCCTCCCCACCTTCCTCCTCAGCTCCAGGTCTTGCTGAGCACAGAAATAAGGGAGAGGTAGGAGTGGGGAGGTACTCAGTAGGGTGGACCTTTTGTCTCTTAAAAAAATACCAAACAAAAAACCTCCAACCCAAACCATAATTAAAGGATTTAAATTACTGGGAGTCAGAGATGCATATTCCAGGAAATTAGGAAATTCCAGCTCATTATGAAACAAAAAGGAGAAAGGACATAAAAATTCCCATTGTTTGTCATTTACTTTGCATTGCCATGATTTGGCTTTTCCTCTTTTTGGGTGGAATGAGAGGAGGAGGAGAAGACATTGAATGTTGTTAGGTCTGGGCACCCTCAAAGGGGAAACTGATAGCAGTACACCAGCAGGTAGGTTTCAGCAGCTCAATGACAGGGAGCAACAACAGCTACTGTCGAGGATGCTTGTGCTGAAACGGTGCAGTTCTGTTTGTTTCAAAGGTTTGAGCTTTTATCCTTGTCTTTGTTTTTTCTTTCCCAAACCAGTCAATGATAGCTAATACCTAAGGAAGAAAATAAAATCAGGAAAAGCACAGAGATAACACAAAATACTTTCCTGCTCTGCAGATACTTGAAGCTGAGGGACAACTTAGGCAGGAGGGGTGACTGGATGGCTTTTTCTTCCTTTTTAGTCTGCTTGCTCCTTTAACTTATAGGAACTTCCAACATTCCTAGTGCCCTGTGACAGGGAGCTTCATAGCTTGACTCTGTATGGTGCTGAGAAGTACTTTCCATTATTTTAACTTGTTCATTTCATGCCTCTTGACCTTTTGTGTTATAAGAGAAAACTGTTCTCCGTTTTTACTTTCTGCATTAACCACAGTTTTACCAGCCTCTGCTGCATGTTTCCTGCCCCTTAAATTCCCTGAGGAGCAAATGACCTGGAAAACAGAAATGTGAAATCCTTCCAGGTGCCTTTAGCAGAACACACAATCACAAAGCATCTCCTCAGGAAAGCAACAGCTTGTGTGTGCGCTACACTCTTCTTTCTTGAAGGAACCTCTTTGTGGAGGATAACACTCAAATTCGACTCCTAAAAGCAAGAGCTTGGCCCTCTTCCAGCCCTGTTAAACCAGCTTTGCAAGCACTATAGATCCTGGGCTGGTTCAAAGATCTGGAACAGCTACACATTGTTTTGAGTCGCACACAGCAACAAACCCTTTGCCTTGCATTCCTATGGCTGCTTTAGTGGAGGGGAGGGGTGGGTGGGTGCTGAAACGCTGCAGAAACAGAATGTTACTTTCAAGGCTTTTGGATAAGGTTTCTATTTCAAGAAGGTATTTTTAATACTTGCAGCTCATGTTTCTCCTCTTTGGCTCATTAGTATTTATTGTATCACTCTTCCTAACAATCTGCAGCTACCCTCCAGCGTTTGTTTGTTTTGAGGGGGTGGGGGGGGGCTCTATTTTGCAGATGTAGGTACTATATGCAGGAATTTGAAGGGTCTGATGCTGTTATGTAAAGGCTCTACTGCTGCACCTGCAGTATCTTGCAATGCACTTTGTGGGGGCCAGTGTTCTGCATTTCAGAGGCAAGAGTTCAGTGTACTTGTCCTGACATCAGTGGCACTGAAGACCTGGCACGAGATTTTATTGCTGTTTGGCTTGGGAATAATTTTATGCTGGAGAAAGTGAGAACATATATCAGGCATCTATGAACCCACAACGTTTGGCTTTGCTACAAGTGTTTTCTTGCATCACTTTGCCCTCACAGGCTGCTCTGGTTACATCTGCATGTGCCTGGAATGACTGGGAAATGGCTCCAGTGCGTTGCAAGACAAAACCAGCCCTTGCTGCCCTTAAACAGGACTTTGGCATGAGACCCCAGAGTGAAATCGCACTTTATCTCAGACCTAGCTGAAAAGCTCAAGGACAGAAGGATAGGACCAGCTGGAAAAGGCTGAACAAATCTGCCTTAACACCCACATCTCACTCTACTGGAACGGCCTTGAAATGTGTTTGTAGACATAAGAGCTGTGAACTGTGCTGGGAATTACTGCAGGACACAGGTGGAGGCAGCCCAGGTTAGTTCTACTGTCACACTTCTCAGGAAGTTATTTTCCCTTTTATTAAAATATTACTGTGCAAGAAGCTTTTGATAACAGAGCCTTTCCTATGTAGCATTACATTGACTGCTGGCCTCATTTGGTTTGCAGTGTGCTCCTTCCTCTGCTTGCAAACCAAAGCCACAAACCCCTCTGACTCTAGAAATGCTTTTAAAACAGGACTGGTGAGTGGATAGCGAATCTGATGGTAGCTGCAGGGGAAAGAAAATGGTGTTTCAGATTCAGGGAGCGCTCTATCAAGGTGCTGACATTGGTAGTCAGATGCTAGTTTTGCTAGGACTGGGGACATGGTCGTGTTGCTCTTGGCTGAGCACACTCTCTGGAGGCAGCAGTGTGATGAGCAGCAGAATCCCACCGTGCCTGGTTCAGGTGACTGTTCATGAGTGCACTTTCCTTGCTGTCCATTACATAGTCCACACTGTGGTGTCTAGCAGGCAAGATAGCTTGCAGAGTGTGAACACAACAGCTGCTTGCCTGCTTTTGCAAGCAGCTCTCACCCAGATGGTGTCTTAGACCTTCCTCATTTATGCTGCTAATTAGACTTCTAGTCCTTTAGCCACAGAGCCAATGCAGCCTCTGCTGAACAATCAATCAACTACAAAGCCAGTGTGCAGCCTACCAAATAGAAGATGCCTGTGCCAGAGTGCTTGCTTGTATCAGCATACCAAGAAACCTGAGAGGAATATCTGAAAAGGACCTCCTACACCTAGGGTCTTGTGTATCTGTGCATTGTCCTTGTGACATGGCTTTCTAGAATTGGATGTGATGTGATTTTTAGTGTTGCTACCATGGAAACTAAGCAACCTAGGATAAGCCTGCTCTTATCCCTCAGACCCATGCTGCTGCAGGCACAAGAGATTCCCGCATGGTCTCAAAGAGAAAAAGTGCCCAATGGCAGCGAGACCTCTCCCTGACTTCCATCACCTTGGTGTAAAACACTTTTACCTGTTAATTTAAGCTTCTGTTTGCAGAGTGTAGCTGTTCTTGGTGTTCACAAGTTTACTGGTGCTTGTTATTTTATTAAGGATACTAAAATTACCTTTAAGTATAGGAGTATTTTTGTGAGCACGTTGAGTTTCCCCTGCAGGACAGCTTTGGAAGGACTATGAGCCTACCTTGGCTTCATTCCCCAGTGCTTACCATCCATGGGCCACAAAAACACACCAGGCTCCCCTAATAGCTCATAACACAGCCAAGTATGATGCACTGTAGCATATACACAGTGCATATAACATGCCCTACATGGCCAGGTTTTCAGAAGGGGCATCGAAATATCTAGGAAGTCACCGAGTCCCCAAGTCCCAAGCTTAAAAAGCTCTCCCCTCTGCTCTCCCACGTGCTATGCAGGATCCATGATTTGAAACAAATACTGCTCTGTTGCCTTTATCTTTCTGTTAATAGCTGCCATGTATGGCTCATTTTCCCAGCCAGTCTCAGCTTCAGTGAGGAGAGTTAGGTAAGTTTAGCTCTGAGGTAGAGGAAGACTTCATGCTTGCTGCAAGAGAGCACAGGGTTCCTCAGGATGAGAGCAGGGAGGTTGGTTTTGTTAATGTGCATCAGACAGAAGAAGTTATGGTGGTTCAGGCTGCCATGCTCTGAGGACTACCCCATGTATTGGAGGTTCATGTGACCCTTTGGTAATGCAGCTACACCTGGCTGCTGTGTGTGGCATTTGTTATATCTGAGAGGTTTTGAGACAAAAGCAAGGTGCCCTAACACCATGCCCACAGCTGTCTGCTGGCAGCTTGAAAATGTCCCAGCCTACCTGCAAAGCTGGGCGGGATGAGGGGGAGAAGAGCCCTTCAAGTTGTCCTGAAGACTGCAGCACAGTAACCTGTGCCATGTACCCCATTGAGACTCCCATAGTGATCCTGTGACTACACCAAGCATAGGCATGGTGGAGAATTCCCAATGTGTTACCAGGGAAGTGGTGAGAATCACAGAATGGCTTAGGTTGGAAGGAACCTCAGAGGTGCCTCTCAAGTAGATTTGGTTGCCCAAGGCCTCATCCAATCTGGCTTTAAATACCTCGAGGGAGGGGGCTTCCACAACCATTTTGGGCAACCTGTTTCAGAGTCTCAGCACCCTCATACCAAAGAACTTCTTCCTAAGATCTATTTTAAGCCTAGAAGCTGTCCTGTAGAAGACTGTTGCTTCTAGATATGCTCTCTTTCATGTCAGACAGTATGAACCTGAAGGCATTAATTTTGAAAGCACACCTATGCAGGCATGTGAGGCAGACTGGAATCCAAAACCACACCTGCCCCCAGACTGAGCTCTCCCCACATATGCCGCAGTATCTGCCTCTCAATACTTTTGTGGGGAGCAAAGGTGGTGATGGAGAATGCTTCTCCCCAGCATTTTGGTCATGCATGGTTCTGCATGACAGCTGCAAAGTCGCTGCTGCCAAAGTTTAAAACCAGAGGAGGGAAAAGGAAATGTGACAGTCCTCACAGCTGGTACCTGTCACCTCAGCTAATGTTTGTGTGGGAGCAGAGAGATGCTAATGGGGCTCAGAAAATCATTAACTGCCCCTGCTGGTTTCCCTGGCCTCAAGGTCACAGGGCAGTGATGTAGAGAGAGACTGCAGGAATGCAGCCAAACCAGTGTGTTGGTGCTGGGGGGATCAAAACCCCTCATCCACAAAGGCAGAGCTCTGTGCACGCCGGCAGCCAGGTTTATTCCTTGGATTCTTCATCTCTGATGCTGACATAGTGCAAGGATGTGAATGTTGAACAACCTAAAAGCTGTTTCTTCAGTTTTAATTTTTGTTGTTCTCATTTTTTTAATTGCAATTCCAGGGTGAAATTAGTCCTAGATCTCTGTGGTTACCACCTGCTAAATCTCTGACATCTCAGCCTAGTTGCCTTGTCTTTGAGGTCCTGTTCTCCTGACTGGACATTATGCTCCCTGCTCTGTCGTTAGTCCTGTACAGCTGGGAATATCAAACCCAGCTCTCACCCACAAACATGTGTCAGCTTCCTCACTTGCAGTGTCTTTTCTGGGTGACAGCAGAAAGCCTCCTCCTTTCCTCATGCCCTTCAGGATGTGTAAATCCTTTATCTGGCATTGTGTTTCATGTGGTCCCCAAAGCCCAAGCAAGGATTGTTCTTTCAATGTGGGATTCATATTTTGACTGTTTCTCACTCACCAGCCCAGCTGAAGATAGAGCACTTGGGGAGGAGTAAGACAGATGCCCCCTCTAAACTGTGTGCTCCCAGCAATGAACAGGAGGATGTTTTGCTTCCTCTGAGGACATCCCCTCTGCTATTTCCCTGACTATGAGTCAAACTCCACCTATTCCCCCCTGCAGTGCTGGCAGCCCATTTCCAGAACAGACCTATAGCTTCTCTGCTGCTTTGAGCTGTGCCTGGTGCCTGAGGTCGCTGGGGTGGAGATGAGTCACAGCACTGCAGCACAGCTACCCTGCAGTGTCCTGTGCTCAGGGCTGCACTCCCCAGACATTAGCCAAAGGCATATTCCCCCATCTTCTTTCTTTCCTTTCCATGTTCTGGTGCATGGCATCCATGCACACTGGCATCCAGACAGACAGAGAAGTCTCAGTCTTAGTATTTACAAAGGTGAAGATCAGGAGATCTCACTCAGCATGAGCAGGCAGAACACACCAAGCTTGCAGGAAGACTGCTGTGTTGCTGTGTTCAAGTTTACTTTTGTGCAATGTAAGCATGATCCTGGATTTTCAAGGCTTGCTCCCACCTGGCTTTTTTTATTGCAAAGAAGGTGAAGAGGTAAGATGCTGCCAGCCTGCAGTGCCCTCCCGTAATGTAATTAACATTTTGACCACTGGATGCTACTGTTGCTCCAAACATCTGCAGGGGAACGCAGGGTAAGCACTTCCTGGCAGTTCAATCTTCTAATTTTAGTAACCTATAACCTAGCTACCTCAGATAGGGGAGTGGATAGGGGAGTTTTGTTGCCTGCCCATCAACTGAGGAAGAGGAGTTTGGCAGCTGTTATTCAGATGTAAGGAAATGTCTGCATCCAGCAATATGCAAGTGATTAAATCAATGCTACTGGACTGGGATTTTAATGATGAAGCAACAAGTGATTTTTTTTGTTCCACACCATTAGGCTTGGGGATTCTAGCAGGTTACTCAAGGCAGCCAAATTAACTACAGCTTTTAGGTACGTTTTGACCACTTAAGTTGCACTCTACTCAACCCACCTCCCACAGAAGTATTAGTAAGCCCTGTGTATAAGCAGTGTCTCTTAAAAGTTGATGGGATTGTTATTATTAGTTGTATTTATTGATTATTAATATTACTATTTTTGAATACTCCCCAGATCTTTAATTCTTTTTGCTCTCTGCTGCATGCCTCTCCCCAGCCTTTTGACACAGATCCCACACTTTATGCATGCAGCTCTCACAGATGTATCCTAAAGCAAAGCCTTCCTATCAGGTGAACGTGGTTGGTACAGCTGAGGTGTGCCCAGAACAATTAATCATTTATTGATTGGCACCTCTGTGCAGCACTACCTCTGTGGAACACTGCCTTTGTACTGTGTTGTGAGACATTTTCATCTTCTCCAAACATGGAGAAGAGCCTTTAAATCCTAGAATCAGAGCACCTTTTCTTGTGGGTTCCCTTACCACCTGGAGGAGGAAATGATTATCAATACACTCCTCTTAAACTGCTGGTGGCCTGCTGTGTTGTCCTTCCAACAGATATCCAGGTGGTTGAGGTTGCCTGTGAGGACCAAGGCTTGTGAACGTGAAACTGTTCCCGTCTCTCTGTAGAGGGCCTCATCTGCTCATCTTCCTGGCCAAGTGTCTCATAGCAGACCCTCAATATGATGTCCTTTTCCTTTAATCCTCACCAGTAAGCCTTCTGTTACCTCTTCATCTATCTCTGGGTGAAGCCTCATGAACTCGTTGGTCCTTGATGTGGAGGGCAGCACCTGCTCCTCTTCTCCCCTACCTGTCTTTTCCAAAGAGCTCCAGTCATGGGAGCCAGCCCACCTTGTCTCACTGATGCCAATGACATCACAGCCCTGCAGGTGTGGATGTATCTGTAGCTCTTCTTGCTTATTCACAGAAACATTCAGATTGGAAAAGACCCCCAGGATCACCAAGTCCAAACATTATCCCTACTCTACAAAGTTCACCCTTAAACCATATCCTCAAGCATCACATCCAAATGACTTTTGAACGCACTCAGGGTTGGTGACTCAATCACCTACCTGGGCAGCCCATTCCAATGCCTGACCACTCTTCCCATGAAAAAATGTTTCCTAATGTCAAGTTTAAACCCACCCAGTAACAGCTTGAGGCCCTTCCCACTTGTTCTATCATTATCCACCTATGAGAAGAGACCAGCAGCAGCCTCTCCACAGTCATTTTGGGTGGCTGTAGACAGTGAGGTCCCCATACTCTGTGCCTTAGTGTGGAGGCATTGTATAGGGTTAACACTCCTGGGGGAGTGACCCTGAACCTGACCCTAGGGGTCTTGGCCCCTCCTCAGGGGTGGGCCACACTCCAGGTGATGGTTAGCCCACTCCCCCCACTTCCTGCGGTATAAAAGAGGAGCACTTCCTGCTCCTCACTCTCTTTCTCCCCTTTTCTCCTTTACCTGCGTTCATGATCACACACACACTGATACTGCATACCAGCCACGAGGCAGAGACACCATCACACTACTCGGGTTGTATCCATCCCTGTTTGTATTTCTTCTGTTTTTTTTCCCTTCCTTATCCTTTGTAAACTCCCCTACCTCCAATCCCTTTTTTCTAAGTTATTGTTAAACTTTTCCTTTTTTAACTTCCAAATCGAGTGAGATTGATTTATTTGGGTGTCCCCACCTTTATCTCTCTCCCTGTCTTTTGGGGAAAGGAGGGGGAGGAGGGGAGGGCACTCTATAAACTCTATAAATTCTATAAATTGTCATTGGGTCTACCAAATTTATAAGAGTCTCTGGGAACTTGCATTTGAACCCAAGACAGGCATTTAAGTTTGGGTTCCACTGAAGCTGCTTTACTGATTGAATGTGTGTGATAATTCATCCATCCACAGGTGGACACCAAATGGCTGGATGGTCTGTCAACCTATGGGTGGAGACAACCACTACTGTGCTTTACTGAATCTGCCAGGAATTCAGTATGGGGCTGGCTGTGTACCACTTAGCATCCAAGATGTTCTTGTGGCTTTTTGGTGCTTCCTTTTGATTCCTCATACAGTGCAGGAAGTACCCAGAAAGTAAGGGTTTTATACTGTCACCTTATCTGTAGACCCAGGAACTTACTTACACTTTGCTTTATCACTCTGCACTTTCAGTACCTCCAAGGAGACATCTTGAAGAGCAGGTTTTGCATGCCAGTCTGAAATCTCCATCTGATTTCTGAGCCACTTTGTCATGTCCGAAGATACCACCTGGCTTGAGATCTGAGGTAAGACTCTTGCTCAAGATGTGAAAAGTATGAGTGCTCACAGACAGTACTCAGAGAAGGAACTACTTGTGGGGAAATCCCATTGCCTGTTTTAGTTCCTTTATGTAAATGACCAATGATCTAATGTGTCCTCTTTGGGCTTAGAGATCAGCAAGTGCAATGTCATAAGCAGGTCATCTCTTTAGTGGGCAAAGACACCTCCTCCAGAGGGGTGACCCACTAGAATCTATGGGTGAAACCCATATCAGAAAGCTATGAAAGTCCATTTGTGTGTTGACTGGCAAGGGGAAGGCTTCACCACTGTGCATGCCAATACAACGTGGAGTTATTACAGAGAAAGAAAAAGCTTTCTCTTTTAACGTGATTTTTTATGGCTTAAAACACAGTTGTCCAAAACTTCTCCCTTTCGTTCTGAACTACTTTACCTCATCCTAAGCCTTGATACTGAAAATAGTTTCTTTATCAACACTTCCCCCTCTCCATTTTGTGTGCAGCAGCTCCTGCCCTGTCGCTGGAAAACTGCTGGGGAGCTGATGGGATGTTTAGCAGGGGAGCTTTCTCTGCTGACGTGTAAAGGTTTCCTCATCTCTGCACCTCATAATCTAACCCTGCTTGCTAGGGTGGAGCAGCCTGCACCTTTTGCTGTGCACTTGCTTGTTGCCATGATTTACACACTGGATTAGCTGAGGGATAATAAGTTGACAAAGTGTAGCTGTATCCCTGTGGTGCGTAATCCTCAGCGCTTTAAACCTGTCTGCTGTGAGCACGGCAGGGATTGGAGCAGAGCTGTGCCCCGCAGGCACATTTTTCACCACCCCATCTGCTGTCCCAGATACTAAGGGTGCCAATGCCTCATTTTGCTCATTTTTCATTTAGGGTATCATCTTTTTATTTTACTTTTTTTCCCTTTAAAAATGTTTTTCTTATCTCTTCCTTCTTGAAACTGTTGCAAATGGCACACGGAGCACAACGTTCAAACCAAGGCACAGAAATGGAATGCATGCTACAAGCCACAGCAGTATGAAATATTCAAAAAATCAACACATGTATATTTAGGTCAAGTAAAATGAGGGATTCCCTGCAGTCCTTTCTTTTCTCTGGCTGGAACACACCGTTACTCTTTACTAGTCATTGGCCTTGGATCTCTTTGTGAGGAGCAGCTGAGGGAACTGGCATTGTTTAGCTTGGAGAAGAGGAGGCTGAGTAGGCATCATTTTCTCTCTACAGCTTCCTGAAAGGAGGTTGGAGTGAAGTGGGGATTGGTCTCTTCTCCCTAGTATCAAATTATAGAACAAGAGGAAATGTCTTGAAACTATGCTGGGGAAGCTTTAGATTGGATATTAGGAAAAATTTCTTTGCTGCAAGAGTGGCCAAGCACTGGAACTGACTGCCCAGGGATGTAGTGGAGTCACAGTCCTTGGAATGCGTGGACACGGCATTACAGGAAGTGGTTTAGTGGCCATGGTGGTGCTGGGTTGAAGGTTGGACTTGATCTTAGAGGTCTTTTCCAACTGAAATGATCCTGTGATTCTCTGAAATTGGAATGGGGTGCCCAGGGAGGTGGTGGAGTCACCATCCCTGGAGGTGATTAAAAGGAGGCTGGTTGAGGCACATAGTGACATGGTTTAGTTAATTAGAAGGTTGGACTCAATGATCCTAGAGGTCTTTTCCAGCGTGGTTAATTATGTGATTCTGTATGATTCTGTGAAAGCAGCTGCATTAATCAGTTTTTCTGTCCCTTCATAAGCTGCTGTTGATATATCAGAATGGGGAAGGAAGCCTTGTTCCTTGTGCATTTCCATCCCATGCTGCTAGATCCTGCCATTGCTCTGTGGTGGCCCTGTGGTGTGCAGGGCCATTCCTTGAGGTCTCTACAGCAAACACCAAAGGGATGAAGGAAGCTGCTGGGCTGTCCATCCACTTCCAGCCTACCTGAGAATCTTGTCCTCGCTGGGCACTATCAGCACAGCCCCTCCATACAGTCCAGAGAAGGTGGCCAATATGTTTAGCAGTGGGAGCAGCAGTAGCAGTAATGCTGTGGTTTGTTGTTTTTCATCCAGTTTCTCTAAATGGATTACTTTAATCTACAGGGATAACCCCCTGGGTTTTCACACTCTCTGCAAAGAAGAGTGAGCAGTATGTTAAAAAGCTCTTCCAATAGCTTATCTAAACCTGTCTTCTAATCTCCCAGTTTTAGTTTTGAAATTTAAATATGTTTCCTTTCTCCTTTCATGGCTAAGTCACTCAGCAATTACCTAGCTGAAGATTTGGGGAAATATTAGTTCACACTAACGAAATACAGCTCTGCTCTGACTGCTATTTGCCCAAGGAGATTAGGAGAGGGTGGAGAAAGCATCTCTAAATGGGGGTGGAAAAACTGAACCCCCTTGCCAGGGTTCTGGGCACATCCATTTTGGAGCAGTGCTGGCTGCATCCAAGGTCGGCTCCTCTGCTGATAAGGGCTGTTGTGAAGAAATGCAGAAGTGAAAGCCTGCTCGTCCTGCCTTGTGGGAACTGCTCTTCAGCTGAGCCTTTACCCCTGCCCTCCTCCTGTGCTACATCGCTGCTGTGTCACAATGATGTCCACTCCTGGGCTCCTGCTGCTGCGGTTCTGGACCTGACCCAGCAAAAACTGGCTCAGCTTCCCAACTTGCCCTTAGATATGTTTTGATGATGTGGATTTGCCTGGTGACCACATGGCTGTGTCTGGCCCTAGTCATTGCCCCACACCTGATTCCCAGACTGGATACTCAGCATCCTGGCCCCTTAGTCTTGGTGGTTGTACCTTGCTAGCTGTGCTGCCACAGAGCAGCATTGAGGTGCATGTATGATAGGACTGGATGATAGGTTGGACTGGATGGTCTTGGAGGTCTCTTCCAAGCTAGTTGATTCTATGATTCTGTTTTGAAACCGTACTTTAACCAAGCAGAACAAATTGTGATGGATAACAAGTTAGAAGCTAAAATAAAGTTGGTACCCTCAAATTTCTTTGGGCTATGAAATAGTTGCCAAGGGACCATAATGATGAACAAAAGCATTCAGTGCTGGCACTTTCCCTGGTGGAGCAGGAGCTGAACATATTTTGTTTCAAGCCAGGTCTTTTGCAGAGCCTTAATAGAGATCACAGGATGTTAGGGGCTGGAAGGGACCCAAGGAGATCATTGAGTCAAACCCCCCTGCCAGAGCAGGACAATACTATCTAACACAGATCACAGAGGAACACATCCAGACAGGCCTTCAAAGTCTCCAGAGAAGGAAACTCCACAACCTCTCTGGGCAGCCTGTTCCAGTGCTCTGTGACCCTTACAGTAAAGAAGTTCCCCTTTGTGTTGAGGCAAAACCTCTTTTGCTGCAACTCGCACCCATTGCTCCTTGTCCTATCCCAGGGAGCAGTGAGCAGAGCCTGTCCCCCACTCCTGGCAGCCTTCAGATACTTATAAACATTTATCAAATCCCCTCTCAGTCTTCTCTTCTCCAGACTAAGCAGCCCCAGGTCCCTCAGCCTCTCCTCATAAGCCATGCCCTCCAGTCCCCTAATCATCCTTGTAGCCCATCATTGTGAAGGATAGCAGGTTAGAAGCTAAAGTAAAGGTGATACCCCCAGATTTCTTGGGGCTGTGAAATTGTTTTCAGGGATGGACAACAACATAAAGTGCTGTCTCTTTCCTTGTGGGAGCAGGAACTGGACACCTGGCTTGCTTTTGTCTGTCCAGGGAATGATTTAATCCTGTTCAATAACATTCCCTCCAATTCAAACCCCTGGGAAGACTGAATTGCCTTCCTATGGCCACATGGTAAAGCTATTTCTGCCCAGTTCATTCTTTCCAATGAGTAATAGCAGATTTGTCAATATTTATACTGCAGCCTCAGTAAAAGCCAGCTTGTTTAAGCTGAAGTCAATATAAACTACAGTGATTCATGCTGGCTGAGAAATCTGTCCACATTTGCTAAACGCTTCAGTCGCGTCAAAGACGCCTGCACCTTAGAGCAAGAAATATCTTGTGTTAATATTGCTGAGTTAATATTTTCCCAATATGCAGATCAGAGTCTTGGGGCAATGACTTTCCTTCAGCACCGTTTACAGCCTCTGACAGCTTCCTGACGTTGACAGAGTGAGTTACAAAGAGCAGAGTCAGCGAGCTGGAGACTCTGACTGAGCTGGGTCTTCATTAAAAGTACAACTCTGCTGTCACGCAGTGTCACATGTAAATATCCTCACCAGCTTCTAAAGAAGCAACAGCAGACATGCAAATGGGCTCTGTTGCCACTGCTGCCTCTGCAGTGGCTCTAAGGATACTATGTGAGTGGAGAGAGAAGAGAATGATGCGAGTCCTGAAACTCAAGTCCACCCCCTCCTGGTTCATTGGTGACCCTGGGGAAAGGCACAGGACATATGAATTCCCAAAATGTGTGAGGGAGGTGTTACCTTCCAGGTGGAGACATCAGCTACTAAACAAATTATTAGAGCCACTGCTTTCACTTAATTTCTCATGTGAAAAGAATGGCCTCAGATTGATCTGCTCTATAAAAGTCAACTCAGCTGTTCTGTATTGTGTGGAGATCTCCCATTGCACTGTGTACCTCAGGAAAAGCAGAAGTAGCTCTGCATGGTGGACTTACTGCTAAAACTGTATCTCATGGAGGTACACCCTGACTAGTTCAGGCACCGATAATCATAGAATCATTTTGGCTGGCAAAGGCCTTTAAGATCATTACCTACTCTTTCAAGTCTGATTCTAAGCCATGTCTCTCAGCACCACATGTGTAACTGTGCAAGCCTGGTTCTCATGCTGCAGTCCATATTTATGCTGCTGCTTAGGTAGATTTTACAACCTGCAATTCAATTCCTTGCTATAGCTACGCTACTGAAAACCTCAAAGCTAGGTACTGTAGAGCTGGAGTCATCACAGTGATGTGGCATGGCAGGTCCTTCAGCTTGCCATGACACAACAGGGTGATGGGCAAGAGGGACTTTAATGGAGTACCACAATTAACTGTGACTGTGACATTAGTTTCCACTTGAAACTGAAATTGTTTTGCCAGTAGAGGTAACAGGAATAAGCTTGTAGGAAGGAGTGATCAAAAAATGGTAACCAACACAACCCGGTGTGTAAGCTATAGCATTGAGTGCTTTGTCTCTAAATCCCACTGTTTCCTAGTTCCTGATTAGGTATGCCTTTCACCTTGATTTTCCATCTCTTCTTTACAGAGTAGAGTTAATTACCTATTTGGCCTTTAACGTGTGTATGAGCTCCATGAGGAGTGCACTGTGTCATTAAAACTTCCCAGGAGGCAGAAGGGTGAGTCTGAGGGATACAATCAGTGTACTCCCCCAAGCTTCTGGACCAAAAAAGAAAGTGAAAAGAATCAGAACAATATCAAATCCCATTTGCAAAAGCAATTGTCATGATTTTTTTGTTTTGTTTCGTTTTGAGCCTTTATTCTGCCAGCAGTGGCAGTGAGCAGGCAGCTATTTAGAGAGTGTGAGCCTGGCCACTTAGCACTGCTCACTTGTCCAGAAGACGTCAGCACATTAAGGCTGAGAAAGTCTTCATTCTTGCCAATTCTGTTATCTGTGAAGAAGGCAAGACAAGATAAGTAAAGACAAGCCATGGAAGAAGCCTTATGAGAAAGGAAGCCTGTTGGAGCATTGTCCTTTTTTTCCTTCTCCTAAAGAGCCACCTCAAAGTGCTTTCTTCCTGCTGCTGTTCTCATGGGTTGTTTCTGCCCTTTGTCCTTCCCTCCTACTCTGCCTTGGGTGAGGGATCCATACGATGGGCAAGCTGGAAGGCTGCAAGCAGTGTGTGACAGGCAGGGGATTCACTGCCAGCAGCCCAGGCTGCTGAACTACAGCCCTGTAAGCGCTGCACAGTGCCTGGGGATGCTCTAGGGGAAGCCCATAAACATTTCAGGGACGATACTGTCTTTTTCCCTGGCTTGGGTAAATGAGTACTACCTTCCAAGTGTTGTCTGATGGCTATGAGACAGTGCAGTTGCAGCGAGGTGGCAGTTGCTACAGAAACAGGTCAGTGGAAGACAATTAGGCAAGTAAAAGCCAAGGAAATCATCCATGTGTAAAGTGACACCCTAAGCATCCATACTTTTTCTTAATGTATGCACTTGTGTGCAGACAGATGGAGCATGTAAATAGGTGGGGGATTTGTCATCAGTCAGTTTGAAACGTTCCTTCTTCTATTTTTGCTTGGGGAGGAGTGTACATCCTCTTTCAAAATGAAAGCAATGCCTGCTTAGAGCCAGAGGAAGCTTTGCTAAAAGGTCTGCCTTTGCCTAGCCTTATTTATTATTTAGTTCTTCAGCTGATGTATTTAGTACTGCAAGGCACTTGGAGACTCTTCTACTTTGACAGAAATATGCTGCACAAAACCAAGCTTCCTCACAGGAGCAGGAAACATCTTCAAAAGGTGATTGCTTTTACACAATTAAATAGACCTCTTTATTACTGCTCTGTTCAATAAGGGAAAAGAACCTGCAGCACCTCTTTAATTTGGTCATGATACATGTTACATGAGTAGCCCAATTTCCCTCTCCTTTTCTGTTTTGGTAATAGTGAAAACTTCATAGCAGTGAGTAGGCTCTCTCTGTATCTTGGAACACATGAGAAGAGAATTACTTGTTATCTGTGATATTTTCTCTTAATGCTGAAGTTGGCTGGAGATAGAGAGTCACACATTGGTTTACCTCACAAACCCTAAAGTTAAAGCACAGAAGAGCTGCAAGAAAAACCATGAGCTGTGTCCCAGGCTCTTTCAAGTTGACAGAAGTAGCTAATACATGAAGAGGAAAGCACACTGGAGACACCGTTGACATATCATCATCACAAGAGAAATAAAACCAGAGGGTCCAGTGTTCAGAGAGAGTGGATGCAAGTATTAGTTCTTAATCCAAATAAGCAGGTACTGGTTCTAGGCTGAGTCACCAAACCATGTGGATGTTTCCTTTACAGCAAACCAATGTATTGCTCATAAAGCCACTGTGGAGACTTCTACTGAATAATTATCTATCACAGATGTGTTAGAAAGTGAATTGCAGAATATGCTGCCTTATGGCTTTTGAGCTTGCACATCCTTTTCTGCCCTCCAGGTATGGCTCCTTGAGCTCTGCGTGTGTGAGGGGGATATTGACTTCCCCTGGTACACACAAATCCTTTCAGCATAGGGAACAGGCAAACAGCTGTTTTCTGAGACCTTACTGGTGCTGAAGATGTTTATTGTGTATTTCATGCTCCCAGGGCTTTACAGAACAGATTAGAAGTTTGCTCTTAGTAGTAGTTCCTCACCCTCGTAAGGTGAGGTAGTGGCATTATGTGTATCATTTCACTGCCCAATGTACCCACCTGGCAGAGGCTGAAGAGGACAAGACTGTGACCAAGATTCTGGCCTGTATTGTGGTATCCTGCCTGTGGAAACTTGACCAAGATATCCCAGATGTTTTTGACTTTGAGGATAAGGGAAATAAAAGTAACTGTGAGTGAGAGTGACCAAGTGTGGTCATAGCTGCTCAAGGCAGAAATGGAGCAGCTGGGACTTGATACACATGCAGAAGAGAGTGAAGGAGAGTGTGCACATGAAGAGCTGGAGGGATATGTGAAGTGCTACATTACAGAGGGGGACATGAAGGTTAAACAAATCCAGATTGTAGCTCTATCCCCTGCTGTACTGCACACCAGGAGTTCTGAAAAGGGGCTTTACATTATTTATCTTCCAGTCACTTCCAGTTAGCACTGCTAGGCAGCCACCCTGCAGCATAGCAGAGCCACATGCCTGCAATGCCTCCCCCCTGCAAAATCCCTAACAGCACGCTAGGAATGCTCAACAGCCTCTGCAGCCACGAGGGGAGCAGTCTCTGTGCTATTAATTGTACTCGTTTAGTGAAAAAATGGAAGTGAAAAACAGGCAGTGCAAAAACAGAGTTTCAGGAGAGCAGGGGGATTTCCCAGGCACAGAGTCTTCACAGCTGCTCCCCCAGTCTGCCTTCATGTATGGATCTGGAGAGCTGCTGCCGTGCTCAGGCCTGACACTGGAGCTTGCTAAGCATCAGCTGAGCGCATCTTGAATTGAAAGGGAGAGCTGAGAGATGCAGATTTGGAATGGGGATCTAAACATCTATCCATAGCTCTGCCAGTGCTGTAGGAGGACAGGGTACTACTCCCAAAGGCATAAGTTTTCCTTTAGGTCACTGGTCAGACAACTGCGTGTGTGCTGCTTGCAGACAGTCAGCAGTGTGAACCATAGAATTGTTTTGGTTGGAAAAGGCCTCTAAGATCATTGAGACCAACCTTCAACCTAACACCACCATGGCCATTAAACCATGTCCCAAAGTGCCATGTCCACATGTTTCTTGAATGCCCTCCAGGGGCAGTGACACCACCACCTCTTCAGGCAGCCTGTTCCAATGCCTGGCCGTTCTTGCAGCAAAGCAATTTCTCCTAGCATCCAGTATAAACCTCCTCTGGCACAGTTTCAGGCCATTCCCTCTTGTTCCATCACTTGACACCACGGAGATGAGGCTAACCTCCTCCTCACTCCAATCTCCTTTCAGGGCATTGTACAGAGCAATAAGGTCTCCCCTCAGCCTCCTCTTCTCCAGACAAAGCTCCAGTTCCCTCAGCTGCTCCTCACCAGACCTGTTCTCCAGACCCTTCACCAGCTTTGTTGCCCTTCTCTGGACTCAATGTTTTTCACGTAGTGAGAGTGTTTATCACAGCTCACACCCCCTCTGTGATTGCATTGGCAGGTAACACCCTCGTGTCTGCATGGAGCACAGGCACCCAAGTATAGCTCAGTCACAAAGTACAAATGGAGTAGGTACCAGGATTTTCTCTCTGAGAGGAGTAAAAGTGAAACCAGCACAGGCTGACTCCAAACCTCAGCTGTGCCTTCTGGCTGCTGCTGAGCAGGGAAAGGGCTGCAGAGCTTCTGGTGGCAGAGAGATGTGGTAGAATAGGAGGAGAGGAGGCCTGCTTTACGTGTTTTGGTCTGGCTGGAAGCAGAAGCACAGATTGTCTGCTTTGGGAAAGTGTCAAGGCAAGATTTTGCAAGGAGTTTCAAAGTGAGCTCTGTGAAATCAAACAGAAATTGAGTTATGAGATATAGTGTAGTTGGCTTCACAGCAGCCTGGAGGAAAAGCTGACTTATATCTGATTTAGCACTCTTTAGAGAGACCTCCTTGTTGTCTGCAACTCCCTGAAATGAGGTTGGAGTCAGGTGGGGGCTGGTCTCTTCTCTCTAGCAACAAGTGATAGGATGAGAGCAAGTTGTGCTGGGGAGGTTTAGGTTGCATACTAGGGAAGATTTCTTCACTGAAAAGGTTTTCAAAGGCTAGAATGGGCTTCCCAGGGCAGCAGTTGAATCCCCATCCCTGGAGGTGTTTTGAAGAGGCAGAGAAGTGGTGCTGAGGGATATGGCTTAGCTCCAGCCTTGGCAGAGTTAGAGAATGGTTGGACTTGATGATCTTAAAGGTCTTTTCCAACCAAAATGATTCTACAACTCTATGATTTGTGCACTTCTTGTGTCAGAATATTATTTCTAAGTGAAATTGTGATGGAACTGTCTGGGAAGTGGCAGCGGGGAGTCGGCAGTGCCATCAGTAAATGATTAATGAGATGAATGAATCTTTAATCTCAGTGTTTATCGCCCAATGTGTTGCTGCTGTTTTCTCTTTACACTGACCATCCTTAGCAAGGAAAACAGCGATATTCCTCCAAGCCTGGAACAAAGCTTGTCTCTTTTCAGGAGGCTAGATGCTCTGCTATCAGTGAGGTATGAGGCTTGACGTTTTGTTCTCAAAACAGGGAGGGAAAAACATGCCAGCTGAGGGAAAGGAAAGGCTGGAGTTCTGTGGCTTGTGCTACACAAGTGAGCCAGCTTTTGCTACACAAGTGAGCTTTTGCAGTAGTTTGCCCCTGCTTGTAAAATCCATAAACAATTTGCAGCAGTTTTAGTTAATTGGGTCATTGCCATTTTTTTTTTCTTCCTCCCTTTATAACCTTTTAATTGGATTCCTCTACATTTCTTTTGGCTCCAGTCCTGCTCTTGCAGTCTGCTTCAAGCAAATTATAAACAATCCTTGCATTTTGGTTTGCCAGTAATAAAGTGGACCTGGTAATACCTTGTCATTTCACTAGAGTACACTGGAAGTTAACTACCATTTGAAAAGCAATCCTAGATCCTCTGGTTCTTAATTACCAGGCAGTAGCTGTACAGCACAGCAGCCTTAAAAATAATTTAGTAATGAATGAGTAATGAGAAGACATGACCTCATTTTATTCCTAGTATCAATTTGTAGACTGTGAAAATGTTCCATGTAGTCCATTTTCTGGAGCAGAGTGTTTGTGACTGACTAATTAGCAGTTAGTTGACGTGGATGTAGTTCAGCTAAAGCTATATCCGTGGTGTATTTAATGCAGCAGTAAAGGTGCTTGCTGCAGGTGGTAATGCATGTGGCAAAGGAAGGACTGTGCTCCTCAATTGATGTATTTATGTCAGCACTGGAAATAGCTCGGAGGCTTGAGAATGCTTTATCACATCATTCCTGGAGCTATAATTGCGCAACGGAAGCTGTGGTACAAAAGTAACCAATGAGAAGGTATAAATATTTCTTCTCTTCGTGAAAGAAAGTAAAGAGTAGGGGTGGGAAAGGAAGGAGTGGGGGGAGATGAGAAAGGCAAAGTATTCTTAGATGTGCCTGAGCTTTAGTAACTTTGCAATGGGGAGAAGTGATGACATTAACAACAAATTAATGGTAGCTTGATACCATTCTTTCATCTGCATCTGTGCATGTCTGTGCTGGATCCCTCATTTCTCAGGCACAAGAAGCCTCGCTACAAGTCTTTGGGTATTGTTTACCTAGGCACTCACACAGAACTGCAGAATGGTAGGGGTTGGAAGGGACCTCCAGAGATCATTGAGCCCAAACCCCCCACCAAGGCAGGTCCACCTAAAAAAGATCACACAGGAACACGTCTAGGTGGGTTTTGAACATCTCCAGAGATGGAGACTCCACAGCCTCTCTGGGCAACCTGTTCCACTGCTCCATCACCTCATGCCCTGTCACTGGGCACCACTGAAAAGACACTCCTGACATCCTCCTGACACCCACCCTTGAAGTATTTATAAGCATTTTCATAGTACTCTTCCTGTGTGGGGAAACAGTGAGCTTAGTGGCAGACAGCCAAAATCTCAGACCACGGCGTGCGCTCCCTCTAGTGCCTCTGCAGCAGATCTAACACCGGGCTCTAATTCTTGTTTTATTTTCACCCTCCCCTTCCTCCCTGCCCTCCCAAGTCATCCCACACTCGGCAACAGCTGTACAGAGTAGATGTCAAATGCTGCTGCAGATGGGAGGCACCCAGTTCCAGCTAGCAGCCTTCTGCATGCCCCCAGTGGGATCTGTTACAGGAAGCCAGCTCCATCTAGGTGGGTGTCGTGAAGCCCAGTCCTTTGGTGGAAGCTTGAGTTGCCAGCAGGATTTCAGGATCTTCCCAGGGCAAATAATTGTCTTAGAGCTAGCTAACCACTGTGCAATGCTCATGGAAGCTTCCTTCTCTGGTGGACTAATAAACTGACAATTTCCAGAGTTTTTCTGGAGGTGTCTTTGACAGCCCTGCCCTAAAAATATGGACACATGAATGATGAGAACTGCACAGTCATTCTCTTCTTAAAGCATTCAATCAATTCAGCATTCAACTCCCATTTGCTAGAGTGGCTTTGAACTGGGAGACACATGGGCATTTAAAGAGGGAGAAAGGCATCCACAGATATTTTCAGCAATACCACAATTAGCTCAGGGTAAAGTTGGAGCCTATGGGATTTTACAATCCTGCAGGGCATCTGCTTATCTATCCCACTGGGTCTATAGGCATTATCTTGACTTGTAGACACCAAGAGCTGTGAAGGATTTCCTTTCCACAAAAGGCTTTTAGCAAGAAATACAGAAGTCAAAATGTTAGACTCTTTGACTTGCTAGCCAGTTGACACCTAACCTAAAGGAGACACTTCCATGTTCAGTGTCTCTTTTTGATGGTACAGTCAGTTCTGGGCACAGGCAATTCTGCTGTCAGGAATTTCTACTGCTGGCTCGGGTGTGACACATTGCACAGGATTTCTGATCCAATGTATCCCCCTCTGGCTGCCAGGACTTTGATCCCGTAAATGTTTTCAAGGTTATGCCTGATGCATCAGGCAGTGATGCAGAGGGAGGGAGCTCATCTGTCTGTTTTCCTTCCTTTAATATCCCAGTGATGTTCACCCAGGATATGACAAAGGTTCATTGAGCAGCTACATTTTTCACTCACCCAAGAGAGTGATGGTTCAGTACGTAGTTACCTCCTCTGCTGAGGAGCTTCTGAATTTGCACTTTGTAGCACAGTGTCCAAGTCAGGGGATTAAGAGGAAGGGGCTACCAAGAGATCCAGAGAGTGGTGTGAATACCACCCTGCTATCAGGGCTGTTGTGTGGGAGAGAAAAATCCTCTCTGTGTTTACCTATATTACGTTGACTAGGCAATAATGGCCTTACTGGAATGCAGCTGAGCAATGAGGCTTTTCTCTTGCTAAAATTTAATGTTAGATTCATTTGATCCTTCCTATGTAATGCAACCATTTCCATTGGAGGGGGCAAATGTTATCCTGACCCACAGCAGGCTGACTTTGCGACAGACCCACAGCAGGCTGACTTTGCGACAGCTTTATGAGCTGAAGTCCCTGCCTAGAATGGTTTGGCTTGGGAGGGATCACAAAGATTATCTAGTTACAACCTCCCTGCCATGGGCAGGGACACCTCCTACTAGACCAGGATGCTTAAGGTCCCATCTAACCTGCCTTTCAACACTTCCAGGCTTGGAACCTTCACAATTTCTCTGGGCAACCTGTTACAGTGCCATCACCCTCATGGGGAAGAATTTCTTCCTCATGTCTAGTCCCAGTCAAGCTTCTTCCACTTTCAAGTCATTATCCCTTGTCCCATCATTCCAAGCCTTTGCAAATTGTCCTTCTCCAGCTCTTCTGCAGCCTCCTTCAAATACTGGAAAGAAAATTTCTCCCAGAAGATGACTCAGGGCTGGAGGGCATTTTGTGCCAGGGACAAATGTCTCTAGCACTTTCTGATGCTCAGGTTATGTGACCTACATGGTTCAGGTCTAAAATGTTCCACCCTTGCACTAAGCACAGCCCATTCAGCATGCTTACAGTTGTGCAGACTTGTTTGTGTACCATGAGATCAGCATAACAGTTTTCTTATGTGACCTTCTTTAGAAGAACCTGCCTAGGCAAAGGGGTTGGACTTGATCTCCAGAGGTCACTTCCAACCCCTACCATTCTGTGATACCCTGACATAGCATAACCTCCCATCATCCACTCCTGCTCTGAGTACATCGGAAGCTATATGTCTGGGGGTAATTGCATTTGTAACTATGGCAGGAAAGCCAAAAGGCAGCAAGATCCTTTGAAAAATAATTAGTTCTCTTAAGTGTGGGTTCTTCAGTGACCTTGGCAGTATTAATTCTTTCAAACCTTGGCCTTTATACGCTTCAGACTGCCTTGTCTGTTATTTTCAATAAACAGCTGACCTAGGGGGAATGTATTTTAAGACTGGGTTGTGACTCCACAGAGGGAGAGCCAGCCTATCTGGATGGCAGAGCACTGGGTAGGCTCAAGTGCTGTGAGTGTGTGAAATGGAATGTGATGTACAGCTATAACATGAGCTGCTCCTGCAATTGCTGCTCTAATCTTATTACCGTCCAGTCAATGTCTCCTGCACAGGACAGGCTCAATCATACTCAGAACAAAGGATTTTGAAGGTTCTGTATTTAGGTGGATAGTCCTAAGTTTTCATGTTTATAGGAAAGTTTTCATGTCTGTAGGAAACAAGAAGTCACAGGCACAAAGCTCAGTTGCCCAGTACACCACTAGTCCCATTGTCCTTCACTTTTGTCCTTTGTTATAAAGACCTTCACGACAGATTCAGTTCACATGTTGGTATTCTAGGATGCTAATAAGAGCCTGTAGGCAACATTCACACTGCTTGTAGCAGGCATTGGTCTGAGCAACAAATGCTCATTACAACAATTCCATCTCCTTGCTAGCCAGGACAATCTGTACAAACAGCATAATGCTTCATCTTATTTAGAGATGCTGGCTTTTGCCTCTTTCTGGCATCTATAACCTTTCTGGACAGGATGGATGAGGGCCTGCTTGGGATCTGATCCCAAAGGTAGCCCTGTTGTCACTTCGAGTGGGCCACAGCTGTTAGGGCAATCAAAGGGCATAGTGTGTGTGGGGCTGGGAAAGGGGAGATTTCTAAACTTAGACAGTGAGTTCAGCCACACGGTGCAAGGGCTCCACCTGCACTGAACAGGGCATTCCTCAGCCAGGCAGGTCATGGGTGTGTCAGCAGTGATCCACTCCACTCAGGCTCAGGGGGCTGGTGGAACTGTCGCTGGCAGAGGATCAGCTCTCCAGGTAATACTCTTTTCCTGGTCACCAGCTCCTGCATTTTGGGATGCACTGGTGAAATCTCACTGCCTCTAAAAGCAGCAGTGGGATGCTGACAACTTCGCTGCTCGGCAGGTTTGCTCCTGACAGACATTTCAGTTCTGCCAGGGCTGCTGCCAGTGTAAAGGAGCTGCAAATTTTGTTGTGTTGATATTCTTCCACTATGATTACAGATCATGTATCACATAGCAGTGGGAAAGCTTGGGAATTCAAGTGGAGTACTGTGGAACAAAATCTAATCCTTTTTAAATTATTATTATTTTAAAGGAAAAAAAAACCCAGATGTGCCTTCTCATATCTATTTGAGATGAATTTTTGAACCATAAAACATAACTGAGATGTGTGGGATGAGGCTGTGCTTACAAGCATACATTTGACCAAGTTAATTTCTGTACTGTGAGATGAAACAAGGTATAAACATGCAGAGATACAGGCTGATCTGCTTGCTGGTTTTATGGCTCCATTATATCACCTCCTGCTGCAGCTACACAGATCCTAGAATATTAGCAAGCCTTCCTTTATCCTAGCAAAAGCTCACGTTCCTCAGCTGCCCTGTGGATTGAAAAATACCTGGATTTGCTGCTGCTGTTTGTTATCTGAAGCAAGTGCTTCCTGAGTTGGCGCCTCCTGACTCTCTATTGTGCTCTGCTTTAGCATGTGACCGTGCCTGCTGAACGCTGGTGACAATTTGGCTATTCACACAGCCTCACGCCGTGGAGGCCTTGCTGCTCATTCTGTGTGAGCATTGATCTTTTTGAACAATCAAATCCATAGCTGTCAAGACCAGGGATTTGGAAAGGCTGGAGTAAAAGATCTGTTTGGTGGCTTATCAATCTTGGTAGTCCTGTAAAACAGTTTGCTGGGCAAACTACATAATCAAAACTTCTAGAATTGTAGAATGCTTTATGTTGGAAGGGACCTTTAAAGGTAGTCCAGTTCAATATCCTTGTGGTAAATAGGGAGAGCTTTAACTAGAACAGGTTGCTCAGAGCCCCATCCAACCTGACCTGCTATGTTTCCAGGGACAGGGCTTCTAACAACTCTCTGGGCAACCTGTTCCAGCACTCTCATTGCAAAAAAAAAAAACAACCAAAAAACAAACACCCCCCCCAAACTTCTTTATATCTAGGCAAAAATTCCCTCTTTTACTTTAAACTCGTCACCCCTTGTCCTGTCACAACAGGTCCTGCTAAAAAGTCTGTCCCCAGCTTTCTCATTAGCCCCTTTAGGTCCTGAATGGTCACAAAAAGCTCTCCTTGGAACTTCCTATTCTCCAGGCGGAACATCTCAACTTTCTCAAGCCTGCTCTCACAGCAGAGGTGCTCCAGCCCTCTTAATCATTTCTGTGGCAGTCCTCTGGATCTGTTGCAACAGGTTCAGTTCCTTCTTATGCTCCAGAGGTGGTCCCAGTACTGCAGGTGGGGGCTCAGCAGAGTGGAGCAGAGGGCAGAACCTCCTCCCTCCACCTGCTGCCCATGCTGCTGGGGATGCAGCCCAAGACATGGTTGAGTCTGGGCTGTGAGTGCGCATTGGCAGCTCGAGTCCAGTTTTTCATCTACCAGCACCACCCATTTCTTTGCTCCTAATTCTGTTTTACTAGAAAGAACTCAGGCTGCATCTAGGACAGTTGTTGTTGGTTTTGGTTTTAGCTGTTAAAGCCAACTTAATGAAACCACAATGCTGGGGTTTGCCTGCTGCCAGCGCTTGCAGAGGAATCTCCGGAGCAACACTAAACCTACAGCTGAGTTTCCCCAAGGCAGTGCAATTTGCCAGGGTGTGTGAATCTGTAACAAACAGGGGGGAGAACCACCAGCACCAACAGCACAACTCCACCTTGTCAGTCGCTGTGCTTATATAGCTCCTTCCCACCTGTAGCATTGACAGCAGACAACAGGTTCTTCTTCTTGCCCCTCACCCACCTGCACTGAGCTGTGCGAGGGAGCGCAAACGGCTGCACCGCACTTGTTGCACCCTGAGGTGCCAAAGGCTGCACCAGTGCCTGAATGCCCTTCTTCCAGTGAGAGCCTCAAAACTGAACACAGTACTCAAGGTGTGGTCTCTGCAGTGCAGAGTACAGAGGCTCCATCGCTGGCCTGGTCCTGCTGGGTACACTATTGGTGATCCAAGCCAGGATGCTGTTGGCCTTCTTGGCCACCTGGGCACTCACTGGCTCATGTTCAGGCAGCTGTTGTTCAACACCCTCAGGTCTCTCTCTGCTGGGCATTTCCCAGCCACTCTGCCCCAAGTCTGGAGCATTCATGGGGCTGTTGTGACCCAAGTGCAGCACCCGGTACTTGGCGTTGTTGAACCTTACACCATGTACCGTGGTCTACTGATCCAATCTGTCCAGGTCTCACCCTCCAGCAGGTCCATGCTCCCTCCCGTCCTAGTGTCGCCTGCAGACTGGGTGAGGGTTCCCTGGATCCCTTCGTTCTGATCACGGATAACGGCGTCGCTGGGCCGGTTCGGAGCTCTTGGGCGTTCCAGCACGGCACCCGCGTCCGCTCACAGTGGCTGGCAGGGTTGGTCTCGGTCCGTGCCCCGGTCCTCGGCCACCCTCACCTGGGCGGGGCGGGGCGAGCCGGTGACTGACGTGCCGCGGCACCGCCTCGGCGGTCACGGGCGGCGTCTTCGCTGCCAGCCAGCAGCCGGCGGGGAGAGGCTGCGATTGTCGAGCCGGGACTGGGGCCGCCGCTGCTATGGAGCCCTCGGGGGATCAAGGTAGGGCGGAGGAGAAGGCGGCGGAGGGCTGCTCAGACGTGCTTGGCGCTGCCGTGCGGCGTGGGGACGGCGGTTCTCCCCGCAGCTCCTCCGCTGCCGGCACGCCCGGGCCGGACCTGCCCTGCTCCGCTCTGCCCTGGCAGCCTGTAGCGGGAGCGGCTGAGCGCCCCGTCTGTTCCCCTCCGCGCTTTGGAGCCTGGGCGAGCGCTTTGGGCGAGATTCCCCTCCCCAGGTAACTCTAAGGCAGGAGTGAGGCACTGCGCGGAGAGAGCTCCTGGAGCCCAGGGCCGGAGTGGGTCCCCCCGGCCTGCCGCAAGGCTTCGCCTGCCGCCGCCAGCTCGGCAAATGCGGAACCGGCAGGCGTGTGGCGGAGCCTGGGGCGGCCCCTCCGCCGCCTTCCCTGCTCAGTGGATGCCGGCGCTCCCTGGGCGGCGGGCACGGAGCGTCAATTCCGGCCTTCCCGCCGCGATTAGTGGGGAGAATAAACTTTCTGGTTCCGCCCAGGAGTAAAGTGGAGCGCTTCTATTGCACCGGTGTGCAACTTTGGATTAGCCAACGCTGCTCGCAGGGTTTGTGCCCTCGCAGTTCGCACTTGCCCAGGGCTGCCCAGCGGCCGGCAAGCTCCATTTTGGCGGTTGCCCTCCCGGCTCCTGGGCTGTAGCGGCGGGGGTGGCACCCCCGGGCGGTCGCTTGCGTGGCTCCTCGTGGCTCCTCGGGTTGTGCAAGGCCGCGGTGCTCAGCGACCTGCGTTTGGCCGGGGAAGGGCTTGTCCCAGCTGCCGCGGTTGCAGCCGTCTCCTCAGAACAGTGAGGATGCCGGAGTGAGGATTTGCTGTCCTGGTGAGCACTGACCTGGAGGCGAGTAAAGCATCCAGCCTCTGGCTAGAGCAGCTTCTCCCGCAGAGGTGTGTCAGTGGCCGTTCCCTCAGCTGGAGTCTGCTCTAGGGTGTCACACTGACCTGAGCAGTAGCGGCATTCCTCTGGACCCAGGGAGGGAGGCTGTGACTTTGAGTGAGCCGGTGCGACTCCGGGCCTAACTCAGTGTTTGTGCCCTTGGGCCGGTTTTGTTCTGAGTTTTGCTGACGAGTGTGTTGGAAACGGCTGGAAGTGTTTGCTTGTGGTGGTAGCAGTGGTGTTGGAGGCGCATGAGGTGCTGGGGGCATGACCCCTGAGCCTGTGTGGTGAAGCTCTGCCCCCCTCCGCTCTGCCAGGGGAGCTGGTTCAGGCACCAGCCTGGTCTGCCTGTGTGCTTGCTGATGTGTGGCGAGGCTGCCGTAGTGCACTTGTGCAATTAGCAACGACTTCTGAGTTTCTCCATATAGAGCAAATGGCACTTGTCAGAGCAGGAGCTAAGCCTCCTCAGGGAGGTGCCTTCAGTCACAAGTACAACAAACCCGACCAACCAAACCCCAGGCCGTGTTTTTGGGGACTGACAAGCAGAACGGTTCAGTACAGCCACCAGTTCAGTCAGGATTTTGAATTCAGCTGCAGGAGCATTGGCACAGAATTCAGCTACTGGTCCTAAAGTTCTTTGTGTTCGAGCGTGTTAAAATGCAACTACAGGGTCTTGAACAGCTCCTAAAGCAAAAGGAGAGTAAAATACTGTGATCTTTTAAAAAGCTGACAATTTGGAGACATCTGCTTGGCCTTTGAACTAATTTTTGTACAAATAGTGCTTTGTATTGCACCTCAGGTTGTGCGTCAGATTGGTGTATCTAATGTGACATAAGTGACTGCTACGGAGCAAACATGGGGCAACACTTTATTCCCCTGCCTTCGTTTCAGGGCAATTATGCTATTTTCTCTTTTGGGTGAGGTGAAGGCCTGCAGGTACAGTAGGAAAATACAGAAGAGCCAACAGACTTGTGTCTGTTCCATTAATGGCTTCGAATACCCTGCTGGTTAGCCCTCAAAGACCTTTCTCCCTGGCGAACTGGTGTGCTGGCAGTGGAAACTGTGCTTGATGATATGGTATTAGTCACTGAAGCCATGTACTTGGCTAAGATCCAAGGTGCCAGGTTCTGTCTCTGGGGCTGGCATAAACATCCTGGGTTGCCTCCTCTAACCAGAAATTAATTTGTTTGAAGTGTGAGTCAGAGGTTGCATTTTTCACTGTTGTTTTGGCTGCTTTCTCAACTAGCGAATGCTAGGAGGTGGGAAGAAGGCAAAGATCTATAGTTAAGGTTGTGGCCAAGCTAGACAAAGTGTGTGATGTGTCTTCCCTCTCTTATGAGCAGTTGGGTCTGGCAGCAACAACTACACCCTAAGGAAGGAAAAAAAAAACCAACACCCTACCTACAGCAGTGCAAGCACCTAGAGATAAAGAAAACAAACAGAGCAGTAAAAAGCAGTGCAGCTTCGTCCATTAGGACAACAGCAAAAACCTTACCCTATGGCCAGCAACAGGTTCCTTCTGCACAAATGAAACATTCGAGTCCATTTTGCCAGCCCCACAAACACAAGGCAATGCTCTGTAGAAAGGCTTACGTACTCTGACAAGAAATCATGTGTGGTGTAAAAAAGGTTTCAGTGCTTAGAGTGAATCTGCACTTGGGTCACAAAAACCTCCTGCAGCACTCCAGGTTTGGGGAAGAGTAGCTGGAAAGCCATCCTGCAGAAAAGGACCTGGGGATGTGCTGGTCCACAGCCAGCCAGCATGTGCCCGGGTGGCCAAGAAGGCTAACAACATCTTGGCCTGGATCAGCAATAGTGTGGCAATTGTCGGGAAGCACTGAGCAGTTTTTCACCTGAAGTGTCTTTGTTTTCAGTGAAGGGATGTTTGGCCTGGCAGTGTGCCTCTGCGTGGTGCTCTGTGCATTCCAGCTGGAAAGCTGGAGTCTCCAGCTCTGTGCGTACAAGCACCAAAGCAGTACTGTCAGCCCAAGCCAAATGGATGTAATACTCTACTGAGCTGAAGGGTCTCTTGTTCTATGGCATTGCATTAGCTTGCCGTGGACAAAGATCTGGTCTTTCACAGTGCTGACTTGTTTGCTGAGTGGGCTGTTACCTGCAGTTGTGTTTTCACAAAGATTATGCCTTTTCTTTTCCCCTCTCAGAAAAAAATGTGTACCTTTTTTGCTTGTGAAAACGGTCTTTCTGTGGCTTGCCACTGTTCCTGTTAGCGCTGCGGATGGCTCACCTCAGCAAAACCAAGGATGAAGCTGCCCAAGAGCAGAAGCAGCATGCTCTGGAGGAGGAGGCTGTGCCACTGAGCAGTCTCACGGAGGTGTGCAGCACAGCACCTATAGTAACCAACAAAACTGTGTTCAGGTGAAGGTTCCTCTTCTGTTTCAGCAGCTTTGCAATTATGCAACCTGTTGTCTTTCAAAATCTTCTGGCTTTGTGGGACTTAGGACATCATAATTATTTTGCTTGGAAAACACCTTTAAGATTGAGACTAACTGTATCAGGTTTGATGTTAAACCGTGTCTCTCAGCATCACATCTCTGTCTCTTCTAAATGCCCCTGGGCAACCTGTTCCAGTGTTTGAGAACTCTTTCAGTGATGACTTTAATCTTCAACCTAAACTTGCTGCAACTTGAGGCCATTTCCTTTCCTCATGTCACTTGTTGCTTCGAAGAATAGACCAAGCATCCAAGCCAGCATGCTGTTGGCCTTCTTGGCCACCTGGGCACACGCTGGCTGGCTGTGGACCAGCACATCCCCAGGTCCTTTTCTGCAGGATGGCTTTCCAGCTACTCTTCCCCAAACCTGGAGTGCTGCAGGAGGTTTTTGTGACCCAAGTGCAGATTCACTCTAAGCACTGAAACCTTTTTTACACCACACATAATTTCTTGTCAGAGTACATAAGCCTTTCTATAGAGCATTGCCTTGTGTTTGTGGGGCTGGCAAAATGGACTCGAATGTTTCATTTGTGCAGAAGGAACCTGTTGCTGGCCATAGGGTAAGGTTTTTGCTGTTGTCCTAATGGACGAAGCTGCACTGCTTTTTACTGCTCTGTTTTCTTTCTCTCTAGGTGCTTGCACTGCTGTAGGTAGGGTGTTGTTTTTTTTTTCCTTAGGGTGTAGTTGTGAAATCAAACACTTGCAAGTAAATAAGAGTGGACAGCTGTTGTCCTTACTGCAAAGGAAGAATGATTTCCTTGAGCCGAGTGTCTGTCACAGTGACTTGAAGATAAGAGAAAAACAGCAGACAGATCAGTGTGTCCCCGGCAAGTCTTCCCCTCTTGTATGAGAAGCTTGGGGGTGGAGATCTCATTCTTCTGACTCGGTCCAAGGGTCCTGGATTGACAAGGAGGCATATGTGAGTTATTTAATGACTTTGCTGTCCTCCTCCCTCAGCCAGTGCATAAATCAGGTACTGAAATGCAGGGGAGTGGTGTGCTGTGTTGGAGGGATGCAGGAGCAGCTGCTGCACAGGCAATGTCAGCTGTTTCTGCCCTCTCCCAGCTTTGGCATTGAAGGGTAACTTAACCCTTCATGCTCACACCTGCTTCAGGAGGAGGTCTAGGAGATAGCATGCTTGAATATCTAACAGTGGCAAGAATCTCTTGGTTGTACTGTGTGGACCTTCTGCTCCTGTTCCCTGTTGCCAGCACTGTCACATGCAGCCAAGACAATCTCTCACCCAGCCAGAGTAAAGCCTACTCTCAGGTTTCTCGGAGATGGGGAAAGCTTAGCTAAGGATCTGCTTCCTTTGATCCTCCACTAACTGCTTTTAAAATCCCAGTGACATGAAACTGATGCAAGCCCTGTTTGTTCCAGTTTCCCACACTTTGCAGCCCTGTGGAACAGCCCATGGGTTCCCCTTTCTCCCACTGCAAATCCCCATCTAAGCAACGGGAGACCTTGGAGGCTGGGTCTGACCTTGCTGGCGCAAAACAAAGCCCTGCACCTCAGCTGCAGTTTAGGACTGCTGGTGCAAGCTGGGCAAGGGCCTTGCTTTGCCTAATCTGGGTGCTCTCTGGGTAGAGTGGGAACAGCTGATTTTATGGCTGGAGTTGGCTGCCTTATGTTAACACCTCTCCTAAAGCTGGCTTGGGTAGGACTGTTACTAAGCTGCTTTCAGCTGTGCCTGGAGACGGCCCTTTCCAACTGCAGGGGCTGGTGATAACCATGTCCTACACTAGTCTGCCTTGGGAGTTCTGTTTGTGTTCATTTCCTTGTTCCTGTCTATTCTGTAGATGTGTTTTTTCCTTGTCTTCTGTAGCTGCTAAATACAGTAGCCTTTGACTAGAAGCCTCTGCTTCAGAAGCCAGATCTCAGGAGGAGACTCCCAGGAGGAGTCAGTGGCATGGGAAATGGGTGCTGAGACTTCTGATGCTTTCTGCTGTGCATTGACACTACTGGGCAATGGCACCTTGAAAGCAGCTTTGGCTGCCCTGCTTTTTGTCAAGGCTGGGATGCTGGGTAGCCTTTGTCCTCTTTCTCCACAACCCTTTGCTCCTCAAAGAGGAAGAGTTCCAGGCACTTTTCACAGTGAGGGAGCCTCTTAGCTAGTACAGAGAAATCTTGTGTGGAGTCCAGGGACTAGATTTACCACACAAGATCAGTGAGTTGTTTGTAGATTGCTGACTCTTGAGGGTGCTGGATATTGCTGCAGGTAAAGGAGGACATCAGCTGTATCTCTCCAGAAAATCATGTTTCCATGGCAGCAGATACAGTGCTTGGAGTCTTCCTGAAAGGCAGTGTTTTCTTGACCAGCTTCCCCCCATTTTTTTTTCACCCAAATAACTCCATTCTCAGTTTACCAGGAAAGAACAATGGTATTGGCTACTAAATCTTGTGCAGCAGACATGTTTTTAGAGGGCTTCACCTCCAGGTAGGATGGTGATGATGCCACTGTTGCCTCCATTTCAGTCTTTGTAATATGGGCACTTCTGATTTGAGATTTGCTATGTGGAGGAAGGGAGGCGTTTGCCCTTGTACTTTTAATATCCTGCAGTGAGCAAGCAGAAAAATGTCAAACAAAAGGTGACTGAAAGGGAAAGCAAGCATTAAGTGAGATTAAGCACAAATTGAAATGCTCTCGTTCAGCCAGAACTGTCACTCTGTGTAATCTTCAATTTAAGACTCCAGAGGGACAGGTTTCTCTCCTGTTAAAGGTAGTGAATATCTGCAAAGATTGTGGAGTCTCCTTCTCTAGAAACTTTCCATTCCTGTGTAGCCTGCCCTAAGTGAACCTACTTCAGCAGGGAGGTTGGACTCCGTGATCTCCAGAGGTCTCTTTCAATCTCTCTCATTCTATGATTCCATGATTCAGAGTCCCTCATATTTGGGAGAGATCCAGAGAGACTTGGAGCCTTTGCTCAGAAACCTCCTGTTGGAGAATAGGCTTTCAGCTACAAGCCTTCTCTTTCAGGAAGGACTGCAGTAACAGACCAGCTGCTTACAACTTTTTAATCTGGAACTCTCCCGATTGTCACTCCTGTCGTTTTCTTTCTCTTTCCTCTTTCACCTTCTCCTCTGGCCCTGGTTAAGGGGGACTGAAAGAACACATAGCTGTGTGTTGGCTTTGGCAGAGTGATACCAGGAGCTAGGGTAAGTGGCTGCCTGTGGCTGCCCTGCTCCGTGGCAGGAGTGTAAGACAGCTGTATGGATTTTTCTGCTCCTGCAGTTACAAGTGGTGGCAATCATCTGCATGAGTCTGCAGCCATTTGCCCCTGGGGGAGGGCAGTACAGCAGAGAGTACAATGGCTGCCAGCAGATGCTGGTGTGCAGAAAAATCCTCATTGTGCTGGTGCTTGCTCCCGAGCAGAAGGGGCTGAATTGATGCTGTCTAGGGAGAAACTGGTGCTGCTCTTATGGCATGAATGCAGCTAGTGAAAGGGGCAGCTTTCCTGTTTCACAAGCTGACTTCTCTGTTGCAGGGTGTGAATGCAGAGCAATGCATGTCCTGTGATGCTCACTGACAGAGAAATGCTCCAGCAAATGCTGCCTTGGCCAGGCCTGGGATGCTCCTCTAATTTCTGCAGAAACATGTTGTACCACATGTGGTTTGCAGTGGGAAGGTTCTGACCTGCTGCTCTTCCTGCTTGTAGCCTGCCAGTGGCCCAGCAAGAGCTTAAACACTTCATAGGCAAAGAGGAAGAACACTTTGTGTGTGTATATATGTAAAATACAGTAAATAATGTATTGCTGGTGTCACTGAGATTTTAACTCAAGAATGGTTACTGGTTTAGATCCTATTGCAGAAAAAGATTTATGCAGATGAAGTCTCAGCAGTAATGAAGGTCATGTATGCACTTAGTTTTTGCACCTTTTTGTGGTGTTATTCTTATGCTTCCTCTCTGTTCTGAGGCTATTAGTGTCATTTTGGTGGTGGCAGGGGTATTACATCATGTCGTTAGTGTTGTGACTCCTTTGTTAGGAGGAACAGAATGTTGATAGCTGCTGCTTGCTCACAGCAGGATCCACTGAGTTCCTTCTCTAACAGAATCATAGAATCATAACGGTTGGAAAAAAACTAAGATCAAGTCCAACCTTCTGCCCAACACCTCCATGACCACTGGACCATGCACATTTGCTTTTTACACACTGTCTCTTGTTGCTCTGTAATGTCTGTTTTACACCCAAGTCTATGCAAAGTGCCTTTTATGTATGTTAGGTATTATTTCTTGCTCTCTGTTACCTTTAAAGCAGTTTTTGTCCAGCTGCAGATGTCCATGGGCAGCTGATGACTTTTTGCAGCCTTGGGATCTTCAGTGTCAACGCCATACCATATGACTTAGCACACCGTGCCTGTACTGTCACATCCTGTCTCTGCTTTCTGAGATACACCAGAAGAAACAGAGCTCCAGGCCAATCAAGGAGTTCAGACAGAGCAAGCCTGACAGGCTTCTGCTCCTGAGGCCTTGCAAGCTCAGTTGAAGTCTCCTGGCCTGTTGCTACAAATGGCAGTACGGTGTTAAGGGCTAGCAAAGAGGCTGGTGAGCAGCCGCAGCTTCCTGCTATCGGAGGCAGAGCAGCTGGATTTTTCCTACTTTGCTTTTCCTTCTCTAGCAGCTAGAGGGGAGTGGAGCTTCATCAGAGCCCCCTAAGCCCGGGATATCAATATAAAGATGTGCCAAGGGAGGGAGCCTGGGCTGGAGTTAGTGTTTTCAGTCAGGTGCTTTGCTAGGATCAGAGTCCATGCCTGGCAGTGATCTTGGTTCATGAGGAAATATAAAAAGTGCTGCAGAGAAGCTTTGTAAGTAGTGCTTCTTCGCTGCTCTCTACCATGGCAAAACTGCCCATTTCAGCTGGGAGCACTGCTTGCTTGCTTGTCTTCAAAAGAGGTACTTTCAACTTGTGTCAGGAGTCCTAAGACTAGTGAAAAACCAGTCTTGCTCGTCACTTTCTGACTGCTCTGTCCTTGCACATGTACCACATGATGGCACTAGAAAGGCTTCTTTTAACTTGATCAGGAGAGCAGGATTTAAAAGAAACCCCCAATGCTTCCACTCAAGTCACTGGTGTCTGATGTTCATTTCAATGTTCTACAGCAGTCCCTGGGAATGCTCATCTAACAGTGGACATCTGCAGCTGCCTCTTTGAGCTGCCTCTTTGAGGATGGTCATTTCTCTTCAAACTCTGCAGAGGTTACAGGGGACCAGAAGATCATAGAATCATAAAATCAACAGGGTTGGAAGAGATCACACAAGGTTATTCTAGGGTCTTGACATGTCTCCCATTTTTCCTCACAGAGGCTCCCAAGAGTGAGGCTGTAAAAGGACTTACTTGACCGTAAGCATCTTTAAAGAAACTGTCCTGATTGGACTCAATGATCTTAAAAGTCTTTTCCAACTGAAATGATTCTATGATTCCAAGTAGGAAGCAGCACTTCCAACCCAAAAGAAGTTTAACTGGCTGAAGTGCCTCTTGCTGTCTTGTTGCTGTGTTGCTCTGAAGACTGATCCCTTCAGCACAGCTCAAAAGTGCTTTGCCTGCAATCTATAGTCTCAAGAAGCAAGCTGAAGGCAGAGCAGAAGCCCTCAAATCAGTTGCTGTTCTTAATTAACCTGCTGACTCTTCTGTGTACTTTGATTAGCATTTGTGAAGCTTAGTTTTATGCCTCAACATTGACAAGATTCAGTCTGTGTGAGTTGGTCCCACACTTCTGCATGCTGCTCCTACAGCACTACTTATATCTGTGCTGGAGAGTCCTGCAGGATCTTGCTGAGCAGCTGATGTGTGCTCAGGGCTGAGGAGTGTTAGGAGTAGCACACAGGGTGAGGAAGGAGCCTTATTTAAATACTGGCTTTCCTGTTGCCAGATGTGATTGTCTTGGCAGAAGGAAAATGGGCTATTTCACTGCAGCTTTGCAGAGCCATCAGCCCTTCAAAGCACCATTCACGCTGTGGCTTTAGTCTCCTCCATAAGCCACTTGCAGTGTTGTGCCCCAGATATTTTATTTTAGAGGGGATTTCATCTTCAGTAAAAGGATAGACCTGCAGTGACATCTTGTCTGTCTTCTCTCCCAGGGTGGTTCTGATGCCTGCCTGGCAGGTGTTTGTTCTACCTTCTTGTCCTCTGGGTTGTGACAGCCTTTTGTGTCTGCTGCCAGTCTCTTCAAGTGCCATGCAGCTAGAGTCCCCAGGAAGGCAGTGTACAGGCCCTCGAGTCTGAGATGTGTCCTGGATGTGTCCATCTGTTGTATCCAGAACATTGTCATGTGGTCCATCACCACCTCCAGAGACACTTGAATAAGCAGGGGGCAGAAGTTATCACACAGGATCTCAAAGAGATAACTGTCTGGGCAGCTGAAGGTGACCAGGTGATGTGTCTGAAATGACACATGGGGTTGTGCTGCTGCCTGCCAAGCAGTTGCTAATCCTCAACCTCCTTGCCGAGCAAGACAGAGCACAGCATGTGTCTGTCTTCCTACTTCTCCCAGGTCTTAGGCCATGTTTGGACCACTGCACTCCATCTTCCCTACTAGCTCCTGCTCCAGAGTGTAGTTTCTGAGCTGCAAGTTGTTCACCCTATTAGGTGTATAATTTGTCCTTGGAAGTTGTTCTGAGTTGGGGCACCCTCTGGTATCAATCCAGTCTGTGGGATGAAGAGCAGCCCTGCAGAGAAGGATGTGGAGATACCGGTGGATGCAAAGCTGGACATGACCCAGCAATGTGCACTAGTAGCCCAGATCCAACCATGTCCTGGACTGATCTCCAGCAGCATGGGCAGCAGAGGGAGGGAATTCTGCCCCTCTGCTTTGCTGAGACCCCACCTGCAGTGCTGGGGCTGCCTCCTTAGCATAGGAGAGACATGGACTTGGTGGAGAGGAGCCAGAGGAGGCCACAGCAGTGATGGGGGGGCTGGAGCACCTCTACTATGAAGAAAGGTTAAGAGAGTAGGTTTTGTTCGGCCTGGGGAAGAGAAGGCTCCAGGAAGACCTTGTTGCAGTATTTCAGTACTTAAAGGAGCCAATAAGAAAGCTGAGGGCAGTCTTTTTAGCAAGGCCTGTTGTGATAGGACAAGAGGTGATGGGTTTTAAATGGAAATAGGGAGATTTAGCCTAGATATAAAGAAGATTTTAATCTTTACACTGAGGGTGGTGAAACAGGTTGCTCAGAGAGGTGGTAAAAAGCCCCATCCCTGGAAAACATTCCAGGTCAGGTTGGTCTGGGCTCTGATCTAGTTGAAGATGTCCCTGCTCGCTGCAGAGAAATTGAACTGGATGACCTTTAAAGGTCCCTTCCAACAAAAACATTCTATGATAAATTGCAGACACTGAATTGGGAAGTTTCTAGCACCCTTCAAGAGTAGTTTTAAGGCATCCTGCTTTGATAGGATTTGGTATAGACTGCAGACGAACACAAATGTGGCTGACAGGAGCAGTGGTGAACAGGGAGAGTTAGTTTCTGCATACTTCTAAACAGAAGCAAGTGGAAACTGCTGGAATGAATGCACTGAAGCTGAATGGTTTCGGTTGGTTTGTGTGTCTGTCACTGAGCAGGTCTGTTGGTGTGAAAGATTCCTGGCGATTGTGTAAGAAGGAAAGCAACTTGAGTGTCAGTAGAATCTGCAGAGCAGCCTGGTAACTGCTTCCTGCAGTGGTGAGGAAGTGTTTCTGGAGTAAAAAGCAAAGGACAGCACTTACTGGAACACTGCTTGGATTCTCTTCTAGCATACCAGCAGGTGAAGTCTTTAATATGCTGCTGTTTCTTATTTACAATTCAAGAGCAACCTTCACCTTGGTGAATCACAGGAACATCCTTCTCTTCCCTCCCCATTGGGAAGTACTTCAGTCTCTGAAAATACTCAAGACCTTCCTGGATGCATTCCTGTGTGATCCTGCTCTGGCAAGGGGGTTCGACTAGATGATCTTTCAAGGTCCCTTCCAGCCCCTAACATTGACTCTGTGCAAGTGACAATATGGAAATGGGAAGAAGGATACAGAACTCAAAGGCAGACTGCTGTGTGTGCTCAGGAGGAGCTTTTTAAGCTCTTTAGGAGGGAGAGTTGAGATGCTGAGGACAAAGCAAGAGTCAAGTGAAATAGCTAAATTCCTGTGGTCTCCCTGTTCCAAGGCAATGCCACTGGACAGGTCTTATTGTTTCCTCTTCATTCAAGGTGGTGGCAGTAGCACTTGTGAGGGGTGTGACAACCCATTAATGGTAATGTCATGTCACAGATCCTCAGCTGAAGTGCACATCTGGGGGTTGACAACTGGGAACGAGCAGTATGCAAGTCAGGGCTTGGTCTTTTCCTTCTTAAATATCCTGATCTGGTTTTTTGCCTTTTTTTTTTCCCTCTGGGAAGGCAAAATGAAAGGTTGTGAATTGCATTTTTAAGAGCTATTTAAGCTCTGAATTCCTTTGAGTGGTGTCTGTGCTGTTGGCTGAGCTACGATGTGCCAAACCTGATGTCTCCTCGATATCAGCTAGACCAGTCCTTAAGCATAAAGTTTGAAAAGCCTTCCAGGCTCTTCCACTGAGCAGAACTGGTCCATTAAATTCTGGAGCCATGAGCTCAGAGTGGTTACAGATAGTTGTGAAGCAGAGTGTGATGAGTTTGCGATGATGCCAAGCTTAGATTTCACTTGGCAGTGCAAAGCTTTATGCTTAGGGTTTGCAGTGATACAGTTCCATATATTGTGAGGAGGTAACTTGTCTAATCAGTGGAGGTGTGCTTTGTTTAACAGAAAACCCAAACCAAACATAACAACCCAAACAACAAACCCAACCCCAAATCCCTTTTTGTTCTTCCCTCACACGCCTTCCCCCAACTTCTAGAGCTGATGCTCTGTTTCCTTAAAGACACATCCTTCAAACTCACTGCACCACTTCTCTCCCCCTGTAGTTTCCATCACATCAGCTGTGCCAGAATTAGGAAGAGTGTCTGCCTGACTTTGTGTTCATCTAGATGCACTTTTCCACTTTTGTCCACTCTCATATACGTCAGTAAAAGAAATGGTTTAACCTGCTCTACTTACTTTGCTATGAAATACAAGTGAGGAGCCAGGAAATCGGCTTAGCCAAGCATGTTGATGCTTAGGAAATCTTGTGCAGAGTGGACTGGGATACAAATAGGTCATGCATAAGGAACTTTCCTTAAGGGTGATGGAGCACTGAAACAGGCTGCTCACAGATGTAGTGGACCCTCCATCTTTGGAGTCATTCCAAACCCACTAGGACACTCTCCTGTGCAACCTGCTTTAGGTGAATCTGCTCTGGCAGGGGGGCTGGATGAGATGATCTCCAGAAGTCCCTTTCAACCTCTATCACTCTGTGATTATGTAATATTGCTTGGAAATCTTGAGACATTGGTACTTTTATGATCTGAACCCATGTAGGTTGGAGAGAAACAAGTACAGATTGGGTGATGTCACAGACAGAGGTGGAAAGTGATGTGCTCTGCCCAAAGTTCCAAGTGATGGAAGGAAGCATGCTCAAGTTCTAGGACCTTAAAAGCTTTATTTCTTTTTGGGGAAGTGATCTCTGAACAACCTTATGACCCTTTTTTCCACTACCTTCTGCTTTTGGAGCAATGAGTGTTTTGTGACTGTGTTAATTTGTGTGACAGCAGTATCTCTAGGCTAACAGTTTAATTTAATTTGCTGTCCTAGACTTGACTTGAAGGAGCAGCAAATGTCTCTTAACAGGATTTACACGACTCAAGCAGCATTAAAAGTCATTCAAGGACATACGAATTGGATAAAATTTCAGGGTATTTAAAATGGGAACTTCAGTGGCCATAATACTTTAAAGGTAGATGTGTTCTCTGCATTATGTTAGGAAACAATGAGTCAGTGCCGTTGGTTTGTTAGTGAAAAGCTCTTTGTTGGATGCACAGCTGCAGGATTCTCCCTCTTATCTCTTAAATGAGATTAAGAGCAGTGAGGAAATATTCAGGTTTGCCCAGTTTGCAGCCCCAGCAGAATGTGGTTTAGTAGCCCTTTTCTAGTGACAGACGTTGCTCCCAAGCAATGTAGGAAGTGCTGCTGCCCAGCTGAGACCTCACCGAGTCCTCCATCCAGCTCTGGGGCCCCCAACACAAGAAGGATATGGGCCTGATGGAGCTAGGCCAGAGGAAGTCCTCAAAGATGATTAGAAGGCTGGAGCAGCTCTCCTATTAGGACAGGCTGAGAGAGTTTGGGCTACTCAGTCTGAAGAAGAGAAGGCTCTAGGGAGGTCTTATAGCTAAATTTCAGTATCTGAAGGGGAACTACAGGAAGACTGTGAAGGAACTGTTTAGATGGGCTTCTAGAGACAGAATGAGGGGTAATGGTTTTAAACTGGAGCAGGGTAGATTTAACTCTCTTTAACTCTATGTAGCATCTTCATTGGCAACATGGACAGTGGGTTTGAGGCTTCCACAGCAAGTTTGCCATGTGGACAGGCTTGAAAGGTGAGCCAGTGCCAGTATCATGAAGTTCAACAAGTGCAAGGCCGGCATGTGAGTCAGGGCAATCTCAAGCACAAATACAGGCTGGGCAATGAGTGGATTGATCTTGTGAAGGGGTTAGAACTAGATGATCCTTTGCAATCTAAACTTTTTTGGTTTAGGATGACACAGGACTTATTTTCCCCAGAGTCCAGCCCAACTGGTCAGTTACCTTCTTCCTGCAGAATCCTAACTGAAATCAAAATAGTCTCTACTGCTGTAAATGTTCTTGCCTTGCTTGTCAGCTGTGTGCTAGTTTGAGCCTAGCTAGGATATTTTGCTGAGAAGAATTAGATTACAGGCTGTGAAAAGGAAACAATGGTGATGTCTACTTCACTCATAGGCCTGCTGAGATGTATAAAAAGAAGACCACAAACACAGATAACAGAGTTGCTCTTGGGCTCTGGCTGCATGCACTTCTCTCTCCCTAACCTGCTGTCTGTGTGACTAATCTGTCTGCTTTAACCCCCCTGGCCTATTTTCCAAACTCACCTTAAACATAAGGCAAAGTCTGGGATAAGGTAGAGGGGTGGAAAGGAGTTGGAAGGGTGGTTGGGAGCCCCTCATGGGGACTCTGATTTCTGGGAGGAGGTTTGTGTTTCTGTATTACTTTTTTACCTTGTATATTTCTGTCTATAGCTGTATAGATTGTAAATATCTGCTTGTGTCTTGTGCTAAGCTCTAAATATAAAGCTTCATTCCTTAATTTTGAGCTGCTGAGCCTAGTCTGGGTGATTTTCTTAAGTGTGAGGGGTGGGTAACACCCTAACATCACACAGCTGTCATAATACTACCCTACACTAGGGAGATGTGTCCAAGCACAAAGTCTCCTGTGAAGTCTTTGTCCATAACTCAGTTTGGAAAGTATGGGGGAAGATGGAGCTTTGTTCTGTCAGTAGGTAGGTGTTTGCAAATTGAGTTCACAGGATGAAGGGCTACCAGGGAACCAGGACTCCTTGTGTTCCTGAACAGTCTCTTCAAGGTTACAAATAGTAGAGGATCTGGGTGACTTTTTCCAGCCATTGCCTCAATCACAGAATGGTCGAGGTAGGACGAGATTTCTGGAGGCCATCTGGTCCAACCCTGCTGCTCAAGCAGGGCCACCTAGAGCCAGCTGCCCACAGCCATGCCCAGATGGCTTTTGAATGGAATGGGCTGCCCGGGGAGGTGGTGGAGTCACCATCTCTGGAGGTGTTCAAGAAAAGACTGGATGAGGCACTTAGTGCCATGCTCTAGTTGACTGGACAGGGCTGGGTGCTAGGTTGGACTGGATGATCGTGGAGGTCTCTTCCAACCTGGTTGATTCTATGATTCTATGAATATCTCCAAGGATGAGATTTTGTACAGTACTTGCCTGAGTCCTGTTACTAGCACCAAATCATGCACTGCTCAGCTGCTTGTGTGCTTCTGGACTTCTGTCCTTGATAGGAACTGTTGCAAATCCTGTGCTACACCAAATCCAGACACCAACTTGGTAATTACATGGTGGAAGCTAGTGTGAACCTCAAGCACCCAAGAGTGTTTTTGGCATTATTAAGGTATTGCTAAGACCAGATGGTGGTTATTTGGGTGTGTGTGTGTCCGGACATCACAGTACATGATACAGCCTAATATGTAACCAGATGTCCTTTGTTCTTAAAGCTTCAGTATCATTTTTATGGTGGGGCTTGATATTGTGGATTGAGAATAGTGAGCTTTTCTGGAGCTGCTTTTCAGAAATAGAAATTTTGGGGGGCAGTGTTGAAAGTTTTAAAAAACTAAAGCTTTCAATACTTTTAAGAAGGCAGAAGAGCAGACTTGTCTTCTGAGGGAGGCTAGAAGCTGCTGCAATTGAACTCGCTCAAGTAAAGCTTTTAATTAGATTGCAAGGTTCCATGCTAAAACTTTGTTGAAAACAATTTAGTTCTGCACTACAGCCTTTTCTTCCTAATCTTTTTTCAGCTGTCATTTGGCTGCAGCTCAGCACTGTTTCGCCAGCATTCTTGACAGGTTCAGTCTCCTACCAGGGACTGGAGTCTCTAGAGAATGTCAGCATGACTGGGATAAGCAACTGAAGTCAAATAAATATATTTCTCTGAAATCTACCTGACAGTGCTTTGAGTCTGTTAGTCTCACTTGGAAATATTCCTCTGTGTTTGCAGAATTTGGCTTGAGTTCTCCAGAACTGGTGCAATGCTCTACCTGCCCTACTTCTGCTCAGTACAAACGGGTCAAGAGCCTTACTGTGGTACCAGCTTGTCCAGCAGCAAAATGTACCTGACTGTGGATCTACTCCTTCATAAGATTTCAGGAAATTAGTCTGAGTTTATAGTTGGATTGGGAGGAGGAGAGAAGAGAATGCTGCCTTGGCTCTAGAATGCTGTGGGCTCAGACTTTGGTTTAAGAAAAGGGCAATACTAATAGCCCAGAAATCTGGAGCTGCAACACTCAGAAGTGTCTTTGTTGCAGGGTGATCTTGGGAGAACACTGAGCATTCCAAGAGGGTTTGTTTGTTTAGGGCTATTTTCTGCCTTTGCTGATTTACATTAAAACATTTAGTCTTAAGAAAACGTTGAAGATCTTCTATACTGTGTTCAGTTTTGGGGCCCTGACTGTAAGAAAGACACTGATGTCCTGAAGTATCCAGAGAAGGGCACTGAATCTGGTGGAAGATCTAGAGAACAGGTCTGGTGAGGAGCAGCTGAGGGCTCTGGAGTTGTTTAGCCTGGAGAAGAGGAAGATGAGGGATGACCTTTCTCCCTACAGGTGCCTGGAAGGAAGTTGTAGTGATGTGAGTGTTTTTTGTTCGCCCAAGCAGCAAGTGACTGGATGCGAGACAACAGTCTCAAGTTGGACCAGGGGATGTTTAGGTTGGATGTTAGAAGACAATTCTTCTCTGAAAGGATTGCCAAGCCCTGGACCAGGCTGTCCAGGGCAGTGGTTGAGTGACTGTTCCTGGAGGTGTTTAAAAGAAGCAGAGATGTGGTGCTGAGGGACACAGTTTAGCAGCAGACTGTGTTGGGTTAATGGCTGATTTGATGATTTTCAGGGTCTTTTCTAGCCTAAATGGTTCTGTGGTCCTATACAAAGAGCCATACTAGACAGTGCAGTTGCATCAAGGGGAGCTAGTCCAGAGAAAGCCTGTGTGAGGAAGCTGAAGTAATGAGATTAACATGCTGGTGTTGAGTTGGACTCTGCTAGAAGACAACAAATGCCTAAACCCCTAAGCCACAGTCTGCTGACCCTTACTAACAGGGCTGCAGAAGGCTGTGCTCACACTGTTCAGCAACCACTGTAGCTGTGCAGCTCCATGCCATACATAATCCTGTGAGGCTGGAAGGGGAGGAAGGGAGAACAACGAGGAAATAGGAGCATAAGTGAACCACTTTAATGCTTGGTTAGTGTTTAAGCTTCTGTCCTATTGCTTCATGGCATCCTCTCAGACTGCAGTTTTAAGGCATTGGATCAGGTGCTGAGAGGCTTTACTTGTCTGTAAAGTGGTGAGACTTTGAAGATCAAATTGAATCTAGAGAACCTAGATTGGCTTAAGATGCTTAAGTAGCTTTATAGCTCTTACAATGGCTTATGCCCTATAAAATTCAGTTGGAGAGGGCAAGAGCCTGACTGCTGCTGCCTAATTGAGCTCTACCTGGTACAGCTGGGAGAAGACCTAGCTGGAAGTCTTTACCCCGGTTACTGGAAGACTTCTGCTTAGTCTTGACTGTTAGCAGACTGTAGAAGATGCAAATTGAGACCAGGTACAGGCTGAGCAGGCAGATGAATCATAACAATCATCCTTGAAATATGAGATTCTTTTTTTGTTGTTATTGCAAGAACCTCTATTCTCTCTTTGGTCACAAACTCATCCCTTCATGTTTCCCCACCCTCTTTTGCTTGCTGAACTAAGTGGGGGAGCCAAAAGTCTGGGCTGTGATATACAAGTTTGGCATCTCTATGCTTAAGCAGGATACCAATGCAGGACGATTAAGCACAGATCTCATGTTATTTAGGTAGCTTTATCCAGAACATTGTTTGGATCTTGTTCTAGGGTAGCCTGTGCATTCTTCCAATTCCCAGGCATTAGTGGCAGCCTTTCCATTTTCAGTCTCTTTATATGAAACATTACTGAAAACATAGCTTAGTTTCTTCAAAGCTCAGAGATGGCATTCAGTCCTAGTTGAGCTGGTTTGGTCTCTGTAAGGTATCACAGAATGTTAGGGATTGGAAGTAACCCCCAGAGATCGAGTCCAAGCCCTCTGCCAAAGCAAGATCACCTAGGGCAGCCCACACAGGGATGCATGCAGGTGAGTTTTGAAAGTCTCCAGAGAAGGAGACTCCACAACTTCTCTGGGCAGCCTGGTCCAGTGCTTCATTACCGTCACCTCACCATAAAGAAATGTCTCCTTGTGTTGATGTGGAACCTCCTGTGTTCTAGCTTGTCCCTCTTGTTTATTCTCTTATCACTGAGCACTACTGAAGACACTGGCATCTTCATCTTGACACCCATTCCTCAGATATTTATAGATGCTGATGAGATCCCCTCTCAGCCTTCTCAAGACTAAACAGGAAAGACTAAACTTTTCCATGTGTGAATAAACCACTGTTCTGCTACATGGAAGAAGCAGCATCTCTGCAATGCTACAGCAACATCTTATCCTTGCTTAGCTACCAACAAAGTACAGCACTCTTAATGCTATATTGTCTTACTTAAACTGGTAGAGGGTCTGGGTAACAGGTCTTCTGAGGAGCAGCTGAGGGAACTGGAGGTTTTTAGTCTGGAAGAAAGGAGGTTGAGGGGAGACCTTCTCACTCTCTGCAACTCCCTGAAAGAAAGCTGTAGTAAGGTGGGTGTCAGTGTTTTCTCCCTGGTAAGAAGTGATAGGATAAGAGGAAGTGGCCTCAAATTGCCCCAGGGGAAGTTTAGGTTGAATATTAGAAGAAACTTCACTGAAAGGGTTGTCAAGTGCTGAAGCAGGATGCCCAGGGAGGTGTTTGGATCCCCATCCCTGGAGGTGTTTCCAAGAGGAACGTGGTTTAGCACCAGATTTGGTAGAGTTAGAGGACGGTTGGATTAAGTGATCATAAACGTTGTTTCCGACCAACTTGTTCTGTGAAATGGCTGCTAGACCCTTGGGCTCAGGTGGCAGCTGCAGACCTGGGTAGCAGGTGGTATCTGAGGAAAGCATATCTGAGAGTGGGCAGGCAAATATCTGGTAACAACCTCTGCTTAAAGTCCATGGCTTTTCTAGGTGTGCAGGAAATGCCCTCCCTTCTAATTCATGGTGTGCACAATCTGTGCTGACTGCTGGTGCTAGCTAGTTACCTGGGAAGGCTTTAAGCACACACTCTCTAACCTGGCCAGAGGAGATTGCAGGTGATTAACTGTAGTCGTTGTGATGGAAGTGTTTTGCTGAGGCTTACTGAGCCTTCCTGAGAGCCAGCTGGTGACATTCAGTTGAACTTGTCAAGGGTGCTTGAAACAATTACTGACAGAAGTTATTTCGTGCCAGTCTCTCAAACAGCAGCTTCTCAGATGTCATGTATGACTGAAGCACCAATCTCTTAGTTATCCAAAAATGTTAAGGCCAAATGAGTAGTTGTTGGGGAACAGCAAAATCTTCAGTTTTAATCTCTTGCACAGTGAGCAAAGCCTCACTGCCTCTCGTCTCTGGAGCAGTGCCTCTGCAGGCTTCAAGATGTCTTCAGATACTGTCTTGCAGCCAATGCCTACAGGAGCAACCAGGTGACAACTGATCTTTTCTAGCAGGGGGCCAAATCCTGTACTTGTCTCTGCAGCCACATTGAAGATGGGCTGCAGAGTGTGGCCCATCCACACTTCTGGCTGCAGCAGTGATAGGCCACATCAGCAACTTGATTTAGATTGCAATCCAGATGTCTCCAGGTACACAAAACCAACTCCTGTGCACTGGAAAGGTGCAGGAAGAGTGCTGCATTGTTGTAGTGGCTGGTCTGGGGTAAAACTGAACACAGGAAGTTTCCTGTGGGTTTAAGTACTGACTCCAGTAAATGTCCTTGATCAGGAACTGGGACTCCTGATCGTTAGCAAGGATTTAGAATCATAGAATCAACCAGGTTGGAAGAGACCTCCAAGGTCATCCAGTCCAACCTAGCACCCAGCCCTATCCAATCAACTAGACCATGGCACTAAGTGCCTCATCCAGTCTTTTCTTGAAGACCCCCAGGGACGGTGCCTCCACCACCTCCCTGGGCAGCCCATTCCAATGGGAAATCACTCTCTCTGTGAAGAACTTCTTCCTAATATCCAGCCTATACCTACCCTGGCACAACTTGAGACTGTGTCCCCTTGTTCTATTGCTGGTTGCCTGGGAGAAGAGGCCACCCCCCACCTGGCTACAATGCCCCTTCAGGTAGTTGTAGACAGTAATAAGATCACCCCTGAGCCTCCTCTTCACCAGGCTAAACAGGCCCAGCTCCCTCAACCTCTCCTCATAGGATTTGTGCTCCAGGCCCCTCACCAGCTTCGTTGCCCTTCTCTGGACATGTTCCAGCACCTCAACATCTCTCTTGAATTGAGGGGCCCAGAACTGGACACAGTACTCAAGGTGTGGCCTGAGAGATCATTGTAAGGGGTTCTTTTTCTTAAAACACTACTCTAGCTGTTGTAGCCTGCTAGCACTGCCTGGTCTTACACTGAATGATTCTTTGGGGTTGGGAAAAAGTCTGAGGGGATAGCTTCACCTGGTTCTGTGGTGGTAGAAAGCACCCAGCTCTTCCAGTGTTCCCCATCTAAGAACTCGTTGCTTTGCCTAATCCAGTCAGTACAGCTCCTGCCTGAGCTGTTGTGCAGAGGCAGCCTCTATTCTGAGTTACAGGAGGGAATGCAGTAGAGCAAAACAGGTAGCTTCTCCCTGTGGGCTGCTTGGTTAGTAGAGAGTTTAACTGCTGTAGCCATGTCGCAGCGCTCTCCTGCCTCTGGGTGCTTTAATTAGAATCTGCCACGTGTCAGAAGTGCAGAGAGCTGTTACATTTTCCTCTTCTTCACCGGGTTCAGAAAGTAGCAGAGTGTTTTAGGCTCTGGGACTTGCACTGTTGTGAGCCCGCAGGTAGCCTGCACCAGAAGCCAATGTAGGTCTGCAGTCTAAAAGGAACTGCTCTTTAATTAGCTGGAGGGTCTGTTCCTGCTGACTGCAGCGGAAAGGAGAGGTTAAAACTTCAGAAGCTGTACACGTTCTTCTTGCATCCCCAGGGAATACGTTGCCTGGGCTTGGCTTGGATGTGCTGCAGAGCTCCTTCCCTTCTGCGGCTCCGAGCAGGGAGGATGGTGCAATGCCTCTGATCGGCTCTGCACTTCCACTGACTGCTGCTCTGTGTGCAGGGGTGCAGTGGGGAGCCCAGGTGAGGGGACAGGGGGTGGGAGGGAACGATTGCTGAGCTGTAAAGGCGACCTGCACTGCTTCTGAGCTCGGTTTTTCAGTGAAAAGAGCCTGGCCTTGGAAATGAAAACAAAACAAAAGCAACAAAACAGCAAACCAGACCAGAAGAGAAACGCAGTGAAGCACTGCAGAACTGTGCCAGGTGCCTCTTGTAGGTAAGAACTTCTGCTTCTCAGGGCTAAATCTAACGCCCAGCACGGAATGGAATGGCTTACGTAAGCTGATGTTTCTGGTGTACGTGGCACAAGAGCAATGCTTCTGGTCAGGACCGAGCGTTCCGGCGTTACCGGCTCTTGGCATAACAGGCTGCTCTAGGTGACGCTGCCTGGCACACCCAGGGTGGTACAAAACAGCCTGAAACCCCTCATACTTCTCGCCTCGTGGGCAGAACCAAGGCACAGTAGCATGCTGACTGAAAGGTAGATGATGTTCACAGCATAGCCTTCAGAGATCAGTGCTGCTTCCTCCTGTTCCGAGCCCGTGCTGCAGTGCGAGACCCGGGCAGCAGAGACTGGCTGCTGGTTATGACACTGGTGAAAGCCAGCTGGAGAAATAGTTACACAGGCAGAATTTTCCATTAATCAGGGGGAAAAACTCCTACACAGATGGTATATAGGATAGATTATGGCTAGTAATCCTTTTGTGTCCTAGAAGATTAAGGATATTCTGGTGTAGCTGCAGTCAGCTGACCTTTTTTTATTTAAATGACTGAAAATTCTTGGTGCAGTTGTGCAAGAGGAGCAAGGCTCTCCCAGAAGCCGGGCACTGTGTGCTCTGAATGTTTGTTAAAGGAACGGTCTGCTTAGATCCAGCCCCGGTTATAAATTTACAGGAACTGAAGGCTGTGCCATGTAAACAGCAGCTGCTATGAGATGGCTCAGGAATCACTTGCTAGACGGCTCTATCAAATGTAACAGAATCGAATCTTGGGGAGGTACAGTGAGTGGCATGTGAAGAAAAAGAGGGATTCTTAATCCTGCTGTCTGGGTTGCCTCAGAGAGCAAAGATGAATGCTGCGGTGGAAGAGGAGGATGGCTGCACGCTCTGACTTCTCTGGCATGGATCTGTATGAGGATTACAAATCACCTTTTGATTTCAATGCTGGAGTGAACAGAAACTATCTCTACCTGTCACCTAGCATAAACCTTTCTCCACCGGGATCACCTACGCTGGCCAAGTCTGGTAACTTCTCTCTCTTTCTTTTTCAAAACCTTAGTGATTAAGGTCTGTTAAAAAGCAAGTCCTTAAATTAAGAATCTGTAAAACGTGGCTGCAACACTGATGTAAATGGAGGTAAAAGCTGACCTGCTGTTAACTCTGGTAGTTGCTTAGCTGCAGCGTGCCCTGTAGGTAATCTCTCCTGTCCTATGAGTTTGCCAGCTTTACCTCATTTCTTAATTCAGTAGAAAGGCAGTTTGAGGGAAAATGGAGTGAGCAAAATAATTAGGAACAAAAGGGCAGCTTCTGTAAGACTGGAGTGATTGGCCTAGTTTGACTGTTAGCTTTTTTTCAAGGAGAGGTAGGAATTGCATACTGAGTCTGACTTCAGAGCTCTGTGTGATCTGACATCTGTTTGCCTCTAGTACTGAAGATAGGACTGATTAACCCTCGACTCTAGTCCACTGAGCATTGAAAACACTGTAGATTTTGTGCCTGCAGATAGAAGTTGTACTTGTGCTGCCCTGAGGAAGCCTCTGTTGGGTGCTGCGCTGCAGCAACATCCATCTAGTCCTTAGCCCTACCAGTTTCTAGCTGGCAACCTGTTGAATGGAGCACCTACAGCCCACTCTGGTGTTCTTGCCTTTCCTGTCCATTGAGTGCTGCTGGCTATGATCTTCTAGACTAACTAAAACTTTAGAAAGCTAGAACAGACTAAGCCTGACAAAGTGTGACCAAGGTTGACTACTTCTTTTTGCATGGGCTTGTTCTTTAACATCTTCAAGAATGTCTGAACTAGCCCAGACCCCTCTGTGAACTCTGTGGAACAGTGGGCAGCTTTCACTTCTGCAGTGACTGTATCATCTGCCTCTTCTAAAGCAGAGGGGAGTAGTCTTCTGTATCTGGTGGTGATGCATCACCATAAGCACCAATCTTTGCTGGACTTCATTTCCTTTTTTATTCATTTTGAATGAGTTTCTGGTTAGCATTTTGGACAATCATAGAATGGCTTGAGTTGGAAGGGATCTGAAAGATCTTCTAGTTCCCACTAGCCCCTGCTGTGGGCAGGGATGCTTCCTACCTACACCAAGATACTCAATGCTCCGTCCATTTTGTCTTTAAACACTTCCAGGCTTGTAGCCTCCACAACTGCTCTGGGCAACCTGTTTCAGTGCCTCACTGCCCTCATGGGGAAGGATTTATTCCTAATGTCTAATCTTGATCTATTTCTTTTCCATTCTGAAGCGATTAGTCTTCATCCTGTCACTCCATGCCTGAGTACAAAGTCCCTTTCCATCTCTCCTCAAAGTTCCCTTCAAATGGTGGAAGGCTGCCTTAAGGCTCTCCAGAGCCTTCTTTTTTCCACAATGAACAACCTTAACTCTCTCAGCCTATCTTCAGAACAGAGATGCTCCAGCCCTCTGATCATCTTTGTGGCCCTACTCTGGACCTGGCCCTAACAGTTCTGTGTTCTTCCTGTGTTGGGGGCTCCAGAGCTGGGCAGAGAAGCCAAAGAACTTTCTCTGAGTTAAAGAAATCACTTTGGCTTTTTCACTGAGATAAATAGGAAGCACTTATATTTGATGTCTCTTATGTGCTGTAAAATAGTATCTTCTGTAGCACTGTACATTACTCAATGCTGGAATGATCTTATAGAATCATAGAATCAACCAGGTTGGAAGAGACCTCCAAGATCATCCAGTCATAATCTTGTATCACTTGTTCTCCTGAACTCTGTCAAGAGCTGTTTTTCTTTGGCTTTCCAACTGTATAGCAATAGCTCAGGTGCTCATTCTGAGTGTCTGACACAGAACATATCCCTCTAAAGATAAAGCTTTGTGAGGTCTAACCCTCTCCTGGTCTGAAGGCTGCTCATCTGAAGTAACCAGGGACTCCTGAAACTGCTTATGTAGGGACTTCTGCTCAAAACAGGGACAAGCTAGGGCTGAAACCAACCCAAGCAATCTCCAAACCAGTAAACCTGAATGTGAACTGAATGACTTGCATGCTTTGCCTGCTCTAGCAGAATAAGGAAGGCTTAAGTGTTGTTTCCCTGAACATGATCTGTGGAGTCCTAATCAGCTAACTTGTTCATGCCTTTATTTGGGTTATTTAGACCTAATGATGTTCTGGCATAATATGTTCATCTTAGAAATGCGGACACCTTAAGAACTGAAACTTGCTAAGTTTTCACAATACTAGACAAGTTTTTTCAGTTGTTTTTCCTGAAATAATTTTTACTCTGTGTAAGGAGTTTGAGATGTGAAATGTTCAGCTGAGCTTGGTTACACCAATCAGAATTACCAAACAACTGAATTTTAAGTCCTTTGCAACATTAGAGGCGCAAGAGAACTAACATAATGAAAGGTAGCAAGTTGGAAGCCAATAACAATAGTTGTGCTAGTGAACAGAGAAGACCCCAAGTGAGAAAATATCTGAGTTGCAGATTGAGCTGAAGTATTTCCAGCAGTTGTCTGACTGCTACTTCCCTGGTTTCTTACCCCACACATCACACAAATATCCAAGGTGGGCTGTGCACCTTTCTTACAAAGCTTGCTCAAAGTCAGCATCAGCATTTGGCTTGTGTCTATGCCATTGTGGAGGTCTGTGTGTTGTCACCTGTGTGTATAACTGTTTCTTGGTCAAGTTGCCTAGCACAGATGAACCCTGTGGCCTGAGGAATGAGAGCAAAGTAGAGAGGTGAACAGTAATGGAATGAGAGGGGAGGTGCCAGAGTAAAGACAGATGGGAAGATGTTTGTATACTTCAAATGGAGCTAAAGAAAATGTAATAAGTGAGAGGAGGGTAGAAGGCAAGGTGAGGATGAAGTAGCTTGGTTAGATTTCAAAGGTTGTATGGGGCCTTGATCACTGGTCTAGTAGATGTCCCTGCCTCCTACCTAGTAAGAGGTTTGGAACTAGATGGTCTTTAAGATCCTTTCCAACCCAAACCATTCTGTGATTCCAGAATGTACAGGGTGAGGTATGGAGGACTGAGCAGCACTGATTTCCTGGTCTCACTAAAAGGTCTAGAAACAGGAAAACGAGGCAAAACTGTTCCCTTGCTTCTCAGTGCTGCCTTCAGTGCAGGCAACAAGCAGCTCAAACTGCCGTAAAACAGCAGCTTTCCAAGGGGAAGGTAATTCCCCAAACAGAAGCTACTGCTGCTGGACACAGTCCAGTGTGTTTTTTTTCTACTGCTGGATTTGCTTGATCTATTTTTGGGGAGGTAATCCAGATGACTCTTCGTGGCCAGATTGAACAGCCTTTCAGCTGGATGTGCTAATGCTCTTGGAGCCATCGAGGTCTTTGAGACTTGCAAACTTTCTGAAATGGCTTTTGCAGCAGCAATCTCTGGAGGGCTTGCAGATGGAGAATGAGTTGGAGCCTCATATGCTGGGTGTTGGAGTGTCAGGGGAAAATGCAATTTCAGTTTTCCTTCAGTGGAGGCATATGTAATGAATAGGAGAAAGGGCAGTCTTGGCTGTCTGATGTTAAAAGGAAAGATGTTGATGTAGGGAAAAAAAATGACAGAACTGTAATTCTTTTTTGGGGCTTTGTTTGGATGCTGTAGTGCTGTGCCGTGGGTTTGGGCAATAGACTCCTTTTTGTGCTGCCCTAGATTTCTGCCAGCAAACAGTGTATTGGGCAACCTGTAGGAATTAGATTGTTTGTGTAGGAGGCTGACAAATCTCTGGGAAAACATGGTATAGATTTCATAGATCAATGTAGGATGGGCTTTCAGTTGCTTTCTGGATGCTTCTTTCTCGCTACATTCCATGGTAACCTGCCATTTGGAAATGTGCTGTGGATATAGTGTTCTGGGCACAAATACAGGCAGAAAACACTGACTTGGAAGGAATTTCTGGAAAGGAGCTTTACCTGAGTTTAGTAAGATCATCCAGAGCAAGGCACCTTCTCATCTTGTGCTGGACAGCTGCTTAGGGGCATGCTTCATAGCATAACTGTAAGTAATTAACAGCTGCACAGAACCTTTTTTCCTTGATTTTTTGTTTGTTTTTCAGTTGATTGTGATACCAAGTCTCACAGTAAAATCAGTGGTGGGCTGATTGCACATTAATGACTTTTGGGATTCCCATACCAAAATGGTAGTGTGGGTTGCCATCAGAAGCTGCTGGAATGAGGATGGCATTTTACCTGATGAATTACTGTAGTGACTAGTAAGGGAATGTTATTTCGTGTGTCCTCCACTTCTCTGAGTGACTCTTTCTCTGGGCTTCTCATCTGTCCTAATGTCCAGGCACAAAACAGCAGCTTCTTATTCCACATCTGTGGTTTTCTACTCACAGTGGCCCCAGTTACTAGGGTTGAGTTGGGTGTAGGGGGAGAGTTTGTACTTGAGGCTGCAACACTTTTTCTGCTGTTGCTGAGCTTGCTGGTTGCTGTGACCACTCCTAGTGTGCTGAGAAGGGGCATTTCTTAAGCCAGAGAGCAGGGAGGGAGGGACTCTCTGCCTTGGTCTTGAGTACCTTCAGTGCTTCTTAGCTTCATGTGCTGCATGAACCAGAGAGAGCAAAGTGTGTGTGGGGGCCACTGGTTGGGACCTAGAGTTTTGCACCATGATTTCTGTCAGAGCAGTGGGGTGCATTGTTCTCAACATCTTTCCAGCTTCCTGTTATTGCAGCAGTTGTGATTGCGTTGTGCTTTAATGCAACTTGACAGCACAAATCAGCCAGTGAAAAGCCATTTGGTTTTCCTGAGCTGTAGTACTCAGGGAATGGGACTTGGTCTTCTTATCAGTTTTCTAAGTGTACTGGCACGAAAGGGCTGTATATTAACAGCTGTTGTGTGGCAGACATATGATGGCTTTGGTTTATTCACCTCCAGGGCTGCTGAGAAGTGACTCTATACCTGAGGCTGGAGAGGATGCTGCTGCAACAGTTGGCATGGCAGAAACACTCTCAGAAGAAGAGCAGGATGAGCTAAGGAAAGAGCTCGCTAAGGTAATTCTCTTGCAAACAGCTCTTAAATTGGTTTTGAAAATGGAACTCTGGGATAATGCTGTCTTTAAACACACAGTTGATGCCTTGTGTATTAATTTTGTGTCTCAAGCCATGTATGGCACTCCCACACATTGTGGGGAGGGAAAGGGAAAGTGGCAAGGAGAAAACAGCCAATTCTAACTATGGGGTTAAGCTGGAAGTGCAGATTGTAGAGAGCTTAAAGTAAGACACATAAATGCCTCACCCTTTTTTCTTTTTCCTCAAATGAGAAGGAGGTAAACAACCTGCCAGAGAGAACGTGGTCGGAAACCAAACCCCAAGTACTGTGTCAATTGGTGTGGAGTAACTAAAGCTGTTGTTTTCATGAAGGATGCTTCATACTGTCCATGCAGACACTGTTTTGCTAATGTCTAACCATGCAACTATTCTTGGTCATACAGCAGCTTGTTTACAAGAGTAAGTTAAAGTACCACTCTTCAGAGGACAATCAGACATTCAAACCTGATCCATGCACTTCAGAAGTTGTCAAAGTCAAGTTTTTTTGAGTCACCTATCTTCTTTCTTGTGTAGCTCTGTGTGATTTTAGGACTCCACTAAAAATAGTGACTTAATCCTAAGGTTGGCAAATAAAAGCCTAATGTGCTGTGAAATAAGCACATTAAATGCAGTGTTGGTTTGGTAGTCTCAAGTATTACTTCATGCCTCTCCAACCAGCTGAAGATGGTGAGGGAGATCTGGTCCTGCTAGGATACATCATGCTGGACTTTGGACTGGTATCCACAACAAAGGTGCATTGAAGATAGTGGCATTTCCTCAAAGGAGTTTAAATGATACTCTAAAGCAAGTCTGGTCTGAAGGTGGGAGCAGGGTCGAATGTGTGCCTGCCCTTGGTTCCTGTGGCCTTACTGCCTCTGCCATGTCTATGTATCCCACAGAAGGGCATGGTAAAACTGCTTTGACATCTCTGATCATGACCTGCTCAACAGGTGCTGTGTGTTTGTTTCAAGTTGGTGTGGAGTTTTTGTTAGTATTTTGGGGTTTTTTTGTTTGGTTGCTGCATTGTTGGGTTTTAATTGCTCAGCCTGTCACCATTCCCATCTCTGCCCTGGAGAAGGCATTCCTGTGGATGAATTTTTCAGTTCAAGGAGACAAAACTTGTGCATGGGTCAGGTGTGCTCTGAGCTTCTTAGTACTGGTTATACATTGGTATCTCTTCTGACATGGCAGGAGAATAGAGGCTTGGCGATTGTCCCAGGTCTGACTAATCTTCAAGCTAAAACCTGATGTTGTCTAAAGGTAACAGTTTCAAACTATACAGTTTTTTAGCTACCAACTTCCTTGCGCGTGTTCCAGGAACAGAGCTAGCTGCAGGTGGGTTACTTTCTCACCAGCCTGTCTTGTAGACTATGTTGGATTTCTCTTTTAGTATTTAGGAACAACTGTGAGGCAGTGTTTAAATGTGCCAGCCCTCCTCTTAGCACTGCCAAGCAGATACTGTAATAAATGTGTAGTTAAATGGCTGAGTGTATTGTTTGTTAACTTCTCATCAACTTTGCCACAGGTGGAAGAGGAAATCCAGACACTCTCACAAGTGCTGGCTGCCAAAGAGAAGCACCTAGCAGAAATCAAGAGGAAGCTGGGAATTAACTCATTACAGGAGCTAAGGCAGAACATTACCAAAAGCTGGCAAGATGTTACAGCAACCACAGCGTATGTCCTGGTTCCTGCTGATTGTCTCAGCTGTTGGCTGAGGGCTCTGTGATTCTTGGGTCAGATCTAAACCTTCTGTTCTTGTCAAATGAGTGTGGATATTACAAAGTGAAGTTGCACTGAGACAGTAGGATAAATCATCAGAGATTTTTCAAAGAAGGCCACTATTGTCCATCTCATCTCACGCAGAGGAATGATTTGCCACACTATGGGTGGTTCTAACACCTTTTTTGTCTTGACAGATCTGTGGTACCATTACTGAGGTGCCAGGGTGTCCTAAGTCCAACAGAATAGCTCACTTCTCCAGCTTGAAGAGTTGTTGTGACAGAGCTCATGCAGGAAGGGCACAAAGTCACAGTTCATGTTCTTGCCAAACACAACTGACTTAAGGTCCAGAATGAGCTGCCTTCTGGGGTTAATGGCTACACAGACTGCAAGAGGCAGTGCCTCAGACTTTTTGTGGTGGAGTTTATTGACAAAACTGTTTGGTGTAAGATTTTAGACGCCAGGCGCAAAACCCAGACCTGTTCTTTTCCACTGTGTGCATGGTGTGGTTTTTGTGTTTGTTTGTTTGGTTGTTTGTTTGGTGGTGTGGTTTTGTGTATGTGTGCTGGTGGGAGGTTTGTGGGCTTAGGGTGTTTTTTAAATCCTACCATAGCAGAGAGCATCTGTTCTGGGGGTGGGGTAGTAGGTGCATGCTGATCAGCCTCACCTGACATCTGAAGAGGTAGAGATGCTGTGGCCAGAAGGGACTGTAGTGGCTCAAAATAATCTCTTAAGTAGCTTGTCCATTTGACCCTGAAGTTAAAGTATACCTCTGGGTTTGATACAAATATACATGCACTGCTTTTGTGTTCTAGTAAAATAACCACAGACTTTAATTTTGTTTGAACACAGCTACAAGAAAACATCAGAGACCCTTTCTCAGGCTGGCCAGAAGGCTTCTGCTGCTTTTTCATCTGTCGGTTCAGTCATAACCAAGAAGTTTGAAGATGTCAGGTAGGTTTCTTTAGCTTTTCACAAGTAGCTGTGGTGTAGATTTAAGCAGGTAACCACTGAAATAATTTTATGCTGTTAGCATACCTAGCACTTCTAAAAGTTACTCTGTCAAGAACCTTCAGGATCTGTTTTAGGAGAGCTGCAAAACGTGCTTGTACATCCTCCCTGGTGCAGTGGAGTTCTGCAGTGTGTAGTTTCTGTCTGCAAGAGAAGCAATGTGTGCTGGTAGCCTCACTACTGCTCCTGTTTCTCTAGCTGGGTTGCAGGTGGCAGAGTCTCTGCCTGCCTGTGTGCTGCACGTAACATTGTGATTTCTCTGACTTTCTCAGCCTGTGGATTACTGCACTTAAACAATGAATGTCTTCAACTGTTTGTGGTTTGGTTGTGTTCTTTTTTTATTGTCTTGTGCATGGATTCTTTCCAGATGTGTTTTCTATCCTTGTAAGCCATCCTACCTCACAGCAGTGGCTCGATTTTATTACTATTTTTCATAGCCAATTGGCATTTTCTAATTCTTAAATACTGGCATAGGATGTGTTTTGGCATGATGCCAGCTCCCACAACCCTTTACATGCACTGGGTACATTTGGTGGTTGCTTTT